>NW_015150573.1:672408-676120 GCF_000732505.1 Cyprinodon variegatus
TATATTTTTTTTTTAATAAAATGAAGACGTATTTTATTAAATTAATGACACATTTATATATTTAATTCCTTATTTATTTAATAAATTACACATTTAATTAATTGTTTATCGCTGTATTTATTTATTTAATTGTGGCACTTTATATTAGTGACGTGGTTTTAATAAATGAATGACATTTATTTATTTAATTCCACATTTAATTAATTATTGACACATTTAATTATTTAATTTTGGCACTTTTTATCCTCCATACAATTAAAGCCTGGCTGTCAGACTAGTTAACATTTTATTCAATCCAAGTCAACTGTACTGTGTTGTCTGTATAATTTTTATTATTTATAAGGTCAGTACATCTCTGCAGTGCAAGTGCAATAATCCAAGCCAACTACTATGTAGCCTTTCCTTATTTCTCTACTGTGAAGATATTTTTATATCTAAAGGAAACATTCCAGGAAATAACAACTGTTTTTATGCTCTTTTGTACTATATGCACCCTTTTTAAATTGTCTGTTTTATTTTAGCTTTAATTGCATCTTGCTTTAACTCTTTGTACTTTATATAAGCTACTGGAACCAGAAATTCCTGAAGGAGTAATCCCAAGGGATAATTAAAGTTGAGTTTAAGTCTAACAAACTAATCTAAAGTTGATCAATATTATTGACTAACAATTAGTAGATACCGTAAGTGTCCATTTCCCTAAAAACTTGAGTTCTCTATTGTGTCAAGAGAATCTTTCCATTACATAAGGGGATAATATGCTGATTAAAGAAAAAAGAACTTAAAGTAATTAATTATATTTTACAATTTATTGTTCCTGCTGTTTTAAACAGAAAGATATTTTTATTAATGCGGTATCCAATGCAGTATCTGATTATGTCATCACTATTTTAACTGACTTCCTGCTTCGGGTAAAAAACCCCAAAACAAATAAAACAAAAAAAGAAAACCCAACAAAAAATGTTCTTTGCGATTTTAATTTAATAATCAACATTTTAAATTAATTATTTTCTGCTTTTCTAATTTCTAACAAGTTGTCAGTTTCTCCATGAGAAAGCCCACAGTTTAAAGATCTGCTTCTCACAGAACATCTGGACACTTGATTAGAACCATCAACAGGTTCTTATCTTTAATAATAACTAGGGCTGACACAATCAGATTAATCGTAATTAATATTATTATTATTGAAATAATCGTCAACTAATTTACTGATCGATTTATCATTAACTGCACTGTAGAGACTCTAAATCATGCTTGTAGATGACAGAGGAACCTAGCCTCATGAGACCATCCTGGTCTCGCGAGCTTTCAAGGTTTCACTCGCAGATCAGTCTGGAGACTCTCCGTTAAAGAAAATTTGGAGCCGTTCACCAAACGAACACAGTTCAGTCTAAAGAACATGGCGGCTTCAGCCGATGAAACTAGCGTTAGCATGGCTATCGAGCAAGTTTTATCGGAATTACAGAGTATTTCTTCACTGAAAGAAGAGCAAAACACTGCTCTGGAGGCTTTTCTCAGAGGAAAAGATGTTTTTGCTCTTCCCCCGACTGGTTTCAGCAAGAGTTTGATCTATCAATTGGCTCCTCGTCGTCGTCGCTCTGTTAGTACGTCATATGCTTCGTTGATCTGATTGGTTTATTTGGCCCGTCTATCACCAACATAGGCCAATCAGCTAACCAGTATTTTCGCCCCTTCCCAAAATTACTTCTACGGAAGGTTTCCAGATGGATATGCGGAGCAAATCCATCTGGCGGAGTCAGGTTAAGAGGAACCCACCTTGAGCAGTAATTATGCCAAGATTGTAAAAAAAGTATATAACCCCAGTCGGCCTCAGCAGATGGCCGCTCACGCTGAGCCTGGTTCTGCTGGAGGTTTCTTCCTGTTAAAAGGGAGTTTTTCCTCTCCACTCTCGCTGCAAGCATGCTTGGTGTGAGGGATTGCATTTGAGTCAATGAGTCGATGAAATCAATTGGTTTTCCTTAGATAGAAAACTTTGAATCAATTTGACTGGATGATCTGGTCAACTGTGGTGCCTTTTGTTGCTAATTAGTGCTACAGAAATGAACCGAATTAAGTTAAAGTAGGCTGCAACTTGGGTTGTTTTTCATAATAACTGGTTTAAGGAGGAAAAGTGGCATCCCTGGTGTATATGGTTTAAAAATATGAGGTTTCATGATGAATAGCAAAAGTTAAGCTCTAAAAGGCAATGATTCTACTGAAGTTCTACTGTCATAGTTCTGACAGTTTTGGAAATTAAATTAAAGTATTAAATTCAATAGAGTATATAATTTTAACTATGTTTATTGGAAGAAATTGTGGTATAATTAACATTTATGTACTGTTCAGACTTCTAAAGAAGTAGTTTTTAAAACACAAATAAAATATCAGGTGTTTCTGAAAAAGAAAAGGTAAATGATTAAAGCTTTCAACCAATCATATTGTTGAACAACCTAAATAAACGATTAAAAACAGTAACTATTAGTGTTGCTGAGCTCATATGTTTAATTATTCAACACTTAACGAGCAAAGAAAGTTTTTGAATTGAAAAGGTGTTTTATTTTGTCGATATATGTAATTAATTCATTAAATAGAGTTCCTGTAATTAAGTCTATTTAGAAGTTCAGTCGAGTCTCTCCACTAATTAAAAGGCACAGTATAGAACCTTTAAGAGAGCTTTAGGCAACAGATCATTAAGACCTTAACCTGCTGAAACTCAGCATTCTCTAATCTAGCCCAAACATAAAGCATTTATCTGCGATGTCATCACTAAAGGACAATCACCTCCTATATTCTCAAGAGTTGAGGATTTCCTCTTGTTGTACGCCCTTCCCACCTCCACCTAATCTCCCTCCCTCCATAACAAACTCCCCCCAAACACCGTTAATGCTGTTACACAATGTATTTACCCATTTTATATAAAATAAAAAGCGAGATTCGTGCAACATTCTGCAACAATGGCCGGCTTTCATTCCCAAAACACAACAACATTGTGTTCCGCTACAATGCCCGCTTGTGTGAAAACAAACCACAGCCGCCTGGATTTGGCAACAGGGATAAAAAAGAAACAAGGAAATCAGATCAGCTATGTTGTTACTGACAAAAAAACAGTTTGATTTAAGTTTAAATCAAACCATTTTTAGGGGCAGCGGCTTTCCAACAACATTCTGCAGAAGTGGGCGCTTGTAGGTCAAACGATGAAATGTCGAGGGGAGTTATTTAGATAAAGCCAGGTAGAAGCAAGGTTGCGGCTTTGTGTTTGGAATGCTTGCTAATGCTGCAGGGGTATGACAGGTTGCAGGCTGACAGTTTGGTGTCAGCTCTTTATTCCTGGCCGGCTGAGATGAGGGCGCAGAGAGGAGCCCGGGAGGCGCAGGGACAGCCTGGTAGACAATGCAGCGCGGATGCCTGAATCAGGCCTCAGGGAGGAGCCAGTGCAGAGTTAGAGTGTGTAAGCAAACATCCTATGAATAGACCGATAACAGGCATAATGTGGCGAAGGATGGCTGAGCAGTTTAAGGCAGTGACACTCATGTTGACATATTGCATAAACTACATGAAAAGAGTCAAGCAGAGCTGACTGAAGCTAAAGATAAACGGTGCATTGAATCTTTATTGAATCATTATTACAACTGTTTTTTACCTTTTCTTTGTCTTGCAGAGGAAAAGTCAGACCCCCCTCCATCTGTTGCATCCGCTGAGGCCGAGCAGAGTCCCC
>NW_015150573.1:677177-680984 GCF_000732505.1 Cyprinodon variegatus
TCTCCCGACTGGTTTCGGCAAGAGTTTGATCTATCAATTGGCTTGTGCCTGGCTTGTGGTTGTGTTTTCGCCAATCAGCTAACCAGTATTTTCGCCCCTTCCCAAAATTACTTCAACGGAAGGTTTCCAGATGGATATGCGGAGCAAATCCATCTGGCGGAGTCAGGTTAGCTGTTCTTTGACGGCCTCACAGATTGGTTAGAAATAAAAAGATTTGTGTTAACCAACGACACAAAGCAGAATTATACTACAGTATCGCAGGCTTGGATCGTCTCAGAGAACTGTTTAATCCATCACACATGGAAAGAGTATGTCACAGGGAGGGAATTATCAATAAAGTTACCCTGAAGGGACTGCTAAGATGCTCTGAAAACTGGATGAACTTGTCAAAAGGAAAACTATTGGTTGCACATGTTCAGCCTTTCTGGCGGCATCAGAGAAACGTTATTTAAAGATGGCTTTAGCTGGCCATAAATGAATTTTGCCTCAGACGAGACCAAAACTGAGCTTCTTGGCCTAGTAATGAGTGAGTGACATCCATCCAGTCTATATCTATATTTAGATTATGCTTACAGAACATGTTGGCATTTTAAAATGCTGGCTCTCAGTGGCAGAGCTGTGATAGACAGGCATTGCTATTTCTAATGTATTTCTTTATCTTTATGTCCTTTTGTGAGTGTAACTGATGTGATCGCAATCAGGACATGGCTCTGTCTATGTAATTTACTTGATTTATTTCTAACATTCGCATAAAAGATAGCATAAACAGAACAAATTGTAACAATGGAGAGGATACATAGAGCTTCGGTAGAAGTATGACCTTATATAGTTCCACTATGTGTAGGTTATTATTATTATATTAGTAAAAAATATGTTTTCGAAATACAAATTTGTATAAAAGGAGAAAACAGTTTTATAAATAGAAGAATGGAAACATGAAAAAAATCCTTGGAGAGATGAATCTGTAAAAATCTTCTAAATGAAAAACAGGTTTTGAGAATAACTGCTGTTTACACAGATATACTTTTTAATATTTTTTGTGAATTTTTCGTCATATTTTATTTTTGAATTTTGTTTTATGTTTTATTTCCTTTTTTTTTCAGATCTTGTTAAACAAATTGCATTCTCTTCCCTTCTGGGAACAGGCTTTCCTCTGGAATAAAGAGCAGAGATGTATTTCTATTGGCGTTAGCAACAACTATTTTATTGGTGAATATGTGGGTCAAGAAGCAGCATTTGCATCAGGCTTGCTGCCATGAAAAATGTGTTGTGCAAAACGCGAACTGAAAAACATTAATTTAAGAAAAAAAACTAAATTTGGGGAAAAAATAAAATCATAAACATAATTGCAAAAATAACATATGGAGAAATATATTTTTATAGTACATTTGAGAAAACAGCAAAGTTACTCTCAAAACCTTATTTTGATCAAACGATTAATTACTGTATTGCATTTTTTCCAAATTTCAAAAGCTGCTGATTCTAAAACAGAACAAAATAAACTCCATACCATAATCCACCTGACTGGGGTGCAAAACGGGGACTGTCCCCGGAAATCAGGGATGTCTGGTCATCGAATATTACATCTATTATCAGGCTGTGTATAGCCTAAATATTATAGCCCATGCCAGCACATTCTCTTCTATGCAGTTTATTTCAACATAAACTCGTGATTAACTAAGTAACGCAAGATTTTTCCAAGCTAAATATCAACAAACACTATAATTATGACAAAAAATTTGTTACGTTCAAACAAATTTAGCTGTTCACTCTAAGCCTGCCCATCCTTTACATCTTTTAAAGGGAACCATGATTAGGTAAACAACAGGCTTTATTTATTTTCAATGTAAATACAGTACGGTAAAAACAAACAAACACTGTAAGCTCTTTAGTTATAATAGATTTAAATGAAATGCTGTAACAGAGATGTAGCCATGTTGTTCATCATGCTTCTAGATAAAAGACAAATGCTAGGTCCTGTAGAGCTAGATGTCACTGCTGATCCGTCCCGGAAGTACGATCCGTTTTGCGCATACGCGAACAGTACTAAAACTACTTATTTTTATCCTTAACTCACTAAAGAATAGTAATACTAATCTGTAAAATAATGTTTTATGACTTTTTTGTGAGACAATTTGTATGCTTTTTACATTTTCTGTTAAACTGCTTCTCTGACGTCATCATCAGACATGCTCAGTACAGTCCGGCAAAATATGGTTAAACCATGTTTATCTGTATTTTAGGTGTTTCTTTCTTTAAATTACGTGCTATATAGCATAAGGTTAAAATGAAACGAAAACATAAAACTCAAAAATAATAGATTTATGTTTAAATCCAAAGCCGAAAAAGTTAGCCACCAGAAGTAGCGTTGGATCCCATTTTCGGTGCAGATCGGGCAGAGACGAGTGATAAAACAGAAAGGATTATAAGGCATTTATTTTCTTAGGAATTACATGATTAACCTTTAACACATTATATTTTAGTATGTTTACAATATTTTTGGGGAGGGGAAAATGTCATTTAAGTATTTTTAACAAAATAAAATCGAGGACAACCAGGATGTATGTCTGGATGCGCACATGAGCTGACGGATCGTGCTTCCAGGACGGATCGGATAGTGAAACTAGAGAACTGGCTGCTAGCTGCTGGCTGTTTACTATTAGCATCTGGATCCAAAAATGTTCTCAGATAAATTACTGCGATGTTACGACTCAAAGTTGCCTCACTGTCGCTTTAAACAGCCATTCATTATCTTTTGATTTGATTTTAATTTAGCTTCTGCTAATGTTGTTAGCTTATGGAAGAAAAACAGTCTCAATGGAATGCCTTTTTTTTTAACACCGAATTTTAAACACTGATTTTTTTTTTTAACAACGAATTTTAAACACTGAATTTTTTAACACCGAATTTTAAACATTGAAATTTATTAGACATTGAATTCCTTACACTAAATTTTTATCTGGAAAAAAATAAGTAAGAATAAAAAAAGTGTTGACCTTTTGGTGAACTCAAGCCAAAGCAATCTACACTCGATAGAGTAGAGCAGCTTCTAGCCAATGAAATTAGCACATTTGGTCACGTGACACAACGGCTGCACTCAGCGCTGTTCCCGGCTGAATGAGGAATTTACTTTTTTTTGTTTGTTAAACAGATAGAATTACAAAACGTCAGTTAGCTACTAACAGACAGCCATTAGAGTTTTTCCTCTTATCAGACTGGGTGAAACAACTGAGCCAATCACAGCTAGTACCCTGTCTGCCAAGGCTCTTGTTTTGCGCTGAGCGCAGCCGTTGTGTCACATGACCAAATTACCTAATTTCATTGGCTAGGAGCTGCTCTACTCTATCGAGTGTAGATTGCTTTGGCTTGAGTTCACCAAGCCAATTTTTACCAGATAAAAATTGAGTGTAAGGAATCGAATGTCCAAAAAAAATTTCAGTGTTTAAAATTCGGTGTTAAAAAAAATTCAGTTTTAAAAATTTGTTGTTAAAAAAATTCAGTGTTTAAAATTCAGTGTTAAAAAAAGGCAGATTCCATTGAGACTGTCTTTCTACCATATTAGCTCTAGCTAACATAGTAAACAGTAGACAACGAGCAGATTAAATTTGTTTCAACAGATATCTCACGTATAACTACGGAAGAGGATTAGGGCAACTGAAAAAAAAAAAGTTAACTGATTTTTAAATTTTATTTCAGTTTAACATGGGAAAAAAGCCAGAATTCTGACTTTTTTTCTCAGAATTCTGAGAAAAAAGTCAGAATTCTGAGAAAAAAAGTCAGAATTCTGGCTTTTTTCCCATGTTAAAC
>NW_015150573.1:680994-684899 GCF_000732505.1 Cyprinodon variegatus
TCAGAATTCTGACTTTTTTTCTCAGAATTCTGAGAAAAAAGTCAGAATTCTGAGAAAAAAAGTCAGAATTCTGATTTTTTTTCCCATACTATACTGAAATAAAATAAAAAAAATCTGTTAACTTTTTTTTTTTCCAGTGGCCCTAATCCTCTTCCGTATATAACGGCTCATGCCAGCTGTGAGGCAGCGACTCAGTATGGTATTGTCTAAATTTATACCAGTCAAACACAATAAGATAAAAGCACTGCTAATGTTAGCCTTCCTCTGTGTTAGCTGACCTGATTGCCTTTACTCCTGGCGCAGTGATTTTTTTTTTTTAGCCCCCCTTTGTGTGTGAAATTATTTTTTGTAAATTTGACTCAAATCTACATTTAATTAGATGCATATTTGCAGTGTCCTTTATATTTATTACCGCAGACTTTTTCCACCCAGGTATTTTTTTCCCATTCCTCCCTATATTTCTGCACCCCTTTTTTTTTTTTGACGGTGGAGGAGCATCACTATGCGAAGGTGCACCACCCCCAAAAGCAGCGTCAGCAGTGTTCAACTAGTCATGGATAACTTTAAGATTCCTTTTTCCGTTTAATGCATACCATTGTGTTCCACCGCCATATTACTACTCTTCTAAATTTCAACATTTAGCTTATTATTTGATGTCTTTAACTAAATCTCCATGTCTAGTATGCCGTTCTATTCCAGAATCCTGGGAAAATGGAAGCAGATAGACGCAGCTGCTCCTGCAGAGGAGGGGAGTTTCACATCGTGATCAATCATTTTTTAGTTGATGAGCGGCCATTGGGGTTGATTGGCAAGTGGCGTCATTAAAAATATTTTGTACATGAAAAGGTTTGTGGAATCTTCATTTTTAAATCAGATTGAGTCGCTAGATTGCAAAACCATGAACTAGGCTTGTTGGTCTAGGGGTATGACACTTAGGATGTGAGAGGTCCTGGGTTCAAATCCCGGATGAGCCCTGTTTTATAGAGGAGTGGAAGCTTACTGGTTAGGGCTTTGCACTCGGAATCCAGAGGCTTCGAGTTAAACTCCTACAGACTGCAACTCTGGGTCCCTGAGCAAGACCCATAACCCCACACTGCTCCCCGGGCATCGCACACTGGCAGCCCACTTCTCCCCAAGGGGATGGGTTAAATGCAGAGAGTTAATTATGTTGCTCTGTAGTTGTGACAGGGTAATGACAATAAAAATTATTTAAAAAAACACTTTATTTTTAGCAAAATATTGAATTAAGGGTCAAATCGATGCTTAAAAATACAAAGAATCTCCAGGCACCAAAACAACTGTGTTTTAAAACAGCAAAGCCTGTTACCAAAAAAGAAAATACAAAACAAAAAAATCCCCAAAAAACCCTTGTTCTAAAATAACTTAGAAGAGCCGCCCCTCTTCAGCACATTGTTTCCAGTCTCCTCGGATCTCTGACTGACCAGAATGGGTGTGCACTTGGCAGGACTCTGCATCGCATCTGTTATAAGTGTGCAGCGTTCCAGAGGCACGACAAGCCCAGCAAACAGAAAGGCTTTGGAAGACTGTTTATCTACGTGACATCACTGTGTCCAGCGGATGGGCCGCCTCGCTTCCTGAGGAAGTGCGTCTGTTTTTAACCGGAGGGCTGTCGCAAGTGTTTCCAATCAGCCACTTGTTTGTCCCGAGGGGAAGAGGTCGAAGGCATGTTTCCTCCTCTCTTTTCTTTGGCCTTAAGGGTTTCTAGTCACATTCTACACAGAGTGACCAGGCATTTTTCCCCTCTACAGGTACGACAGTGACTAAGCAGCAGAGACGCCTGAATTATCCACAGATTCATGTGCCGTTTGGACACCTGCCATCCATCAAGAAAGTCCCATTGATCTTAGCTGACAGCACAGTTTGGCACAGTTACTATGGTGAATTTTGTTCCATTATTGTTGCAAGAAAAGAACGTGTTTTATAAATGGAAATAAAAAGAAATGGAATCCAATGAGATCTAATTTAAAAAAAAGTTTTGAGAGTAACTTTGCTGTTTTTCAGAGATATATATATATATATTTTACAGATTTTATGTTATCAAATTGATTTTTTTTACAAAAAACTTTTTTTTTACGGAATGAGTTTTACGAATTTTTTTTTTTTCAAAATCACATTATCTTCACTTCTGGAGGCGAGCTTTCATTTGGAGAGAGAAAAAAAGATGCATTTCTATTGGTCTGCTGCACGTTGGCAAAAACATTTTCATTGGTCAAGAGTGAGCGCTGCTATTGATTTTATAGTAAAGGGAATGTTATCTGTTAAAATCCAAGGTTAAAAGAACACAACTCACAAAACTTAATCTGAGCAAGAACAAATTTGAAGATACAAACCCTGTAAAAAAAAAAAAGTTTGCGAATATTAAATTTAAAAGATATTGGAGACTATATAGTTTCTCTCAAATACTTTATTTATGCTATTATTTATTTAAGCTTCCCAATTTCATTTTTATGGCACTATTGGCTTGTGTTTTTGACAGTAGACTGAAAGGAAAGGGGGAATGAAAGAGCTGGAGAAACATGCGGCAAAGGACCACAGGTCGGATTCGAACCTGAGTCGGCCACATTGAGGACCTAAGGGCGGATTATGCTTCTGCGACAGCACACATCAAATGTCGCTTTGGTCTGATTGCAAACCAGTTTTGCTGGTATGCTTCGGTCTGGAATTTCTAGTGACGCACGGTAGTTTCCCGCCAAAGCACAAGAGGGAGCCTATTGGAGAACTCGCGAGAACTTCGGCGGATGGTCACGTAAACTTCAGCGGCGCAGGCGAGAGTGTTAATTTTCTAAAACAACAATGGCGCGTCTGTAAGATATCACAGTCATGGAGATGGATCTAGAGTTGCCAGACATCGAAGAGGAACAAGTTCTGTTAATGGAGTTGGCAAAAAGGCCGATTAACCTTTTGTCGTAGTTGTCCATTGTGTTCGTTCCTTGGTTTTTAAAAATGGCGCGCCCCGGCACCGAATCAAGAAGGACTGATGAAGATTCTTAGTCATCCAGGTCATAGTCATTCTGTAAAAGTTCAAAATAAATCCACTGGACTTGGTTTCCAAGATTTGAAGACGTTTCGCCACCTCTCCAGGAAGCTTTCTCAATTCAAATGATCACTGCGGATCCAGACATTTGAATTGAGAAAGCTTCCTGGAGAGGTGGTGAAACGTCTTCAAATCTTGGAAACCAAGTCCAGTGGATTTTTTCTGAACTTTTACAGAATCAAGAAGGACGACCACACAGAAAGCTGGAAAGGCGAACCAAGGACCAATCACAGCTGCTTTTTGTCTACGCTCCTCCGCTTGAGGTCTGCGTGGGTTTGGGACCGTCCAACACGTAGTCAGGATTTTTTGAGGTGCGTGACGAAGGTTGCAGAATCTCTGTGCGGGGGACGTGGTTGCACATTTGATAGTTAGAGAGGCTATGCATCAGAAGCATAAATTGGCCTCAAATGGCTGGTTATACTCCCCTCAGCAGTGTGTCGTAGTGAGGAAGTGGGGGCAAGTTTGTGCAACAACAGTGGGGACATGAGGGCAAAAAAGAGCGGGGATCCAGGTGGAAAATGGTCTCAGCGTTCTTGCGCACCTCGCTCTTCTAACTGGTCCATCTTTACGAGTCGTTTTCCACAATGGCGGTCATACAAACAAAACAAACCAGTAAGGTAGCAAACAGGAAATAATCATAGTGTAGAGCGGATGTAGATTTGACCAATCAGAGGTGCAGCAGAGTTTCTGCAGCAGGGTTGGGGGCACATTTGCGTTCACTGCGACACCCACGCAGACGACCTGATATCTGAGAATAAGTCAACCTTAAAGGAATAGTACACCCAAAACATGATTAGCCTTCATTTTCTACTCACCCCCATGCTGAACAACACTCTGGAGTACTTTTTTG
>NW_015150573.1:685325-687588 GCF_000732505.1 Cyprinodon variegatus
CAAAAAAGTACTCCAGAGTGTTGTTCAGCATGGGGGTGAGTAGAAAATGAAGGCTAATCATGTTTTGGGTGTACTATTCCTTTAAGGCTTCCATACATGGGTCATATATGCAAATCTGTACATTCCATTGCTTTTTTAAATTTACTAAACATGTTCTTTGCTTGCAACTAACAATTATTTAGTAAATCGCTTAATCTGTCAATCATTTTTTCGCTAACTGATTAGTAATTGGATAGCCAAAGGTTCCTTAAAGAAGATTGTGTAACGACATTGAACCAAGGGAAACTAATACTTTTCAACTTGAGGAGCTCTGGATAGAGATATTGACAATTAATTTTTTTTTTTTTTTTTACCATAATGCAAAATGTTTATACATTTTTTGTACAATCTTGGTATAATTACTGCTCTAAGTGTGTTTCTCTGTCAGCTAAAGGCATGTTTTACAGTCTCTGTACTCAAGTTAACGATTAATCAATTACTAAATTAGTTTATGATTATTTCAATAATCGATTAATCTTTTTAGCTATATCAGCCCTCCATGCAACAATAATGGAACAAAGTTCAATCTATAAGTTACAGCTTGACCTACTGAGGCCTTAAACAAATTCAACATCACGTTCATTCTGGGAAAGCGTCTTTAATACGAAGCAGAGCTCATCACCACGTTGCAACAACATGTGCAGTCAGAAGAATCCACTCCCTCCTATACAGAGCAGCAAATGAAGGCACCATGAGCTAATAAACACAGATTGAGCCCAAAAAACATTTAAAAAAAATACACCCACTGGCATAATTTTGTAAAACATACTCCATGGCACCAGTTGTTTTGCTTTTATGAACAGCAGACAATAGTGTGTGGGCTGCTGAGATATTCTCTCTTCATCGCTTCAGTCCAAAACTTATTACACTCAGACTCCACTGGCACAGATATCAAAGGCAGGATGGGTTAGAGAAGAGAAGAAAGGCTTGGAGTCAGGGTGTGTTTGCAAGGCTGTGGGTGGGGTAGTTTTATCCCACCATATTCCAACAGCTCACAAGTCTGCAAGATTCATTGCAGGCTCTTAAGGAGCAGCCCAGTCTTATATCTGTCCTCCCCGTTAAACACAGAGTAAAAACAGGAGGAAACTGATGATGCGACGGTAATTGTGTCAGTAGAGTTTCTCTGCCATTATGCAACAGGGCTTAGCTCCGTTAGGCTCTTACGCAGCGATTTGACGTCAACAGATTTTCTCCATCTGAGCGCATCCTAAAGGGGTGTGTTAAGGCACAGCGCAACCTAAAAGTCTGCAACACATGGTAGAGAATGTCCTTTTTTATGTTAACAAAAACGAAACCTTAATATTTAATTTTGCATCTATACTGCAAAAAAGCAAGAATAATAAAAAAAAAAATTGAGAGAGACAAAAAAAAGCTAAATTAACAGCTGGAAAAAATAACTTAAAAAGTATGGAATCATTTCAAGGCAAAGAAAGAATACTCTAAACTACTCTCTACGTGCATTTCAATCATTCAATGGGTCCTGATTGAATACCAACAGACCCCAGGGTGTCACATACATGAGAGCAACGGCATTCCTTTTCTCCTAGCTTGCTTTTTGAGCCCCCATAGCCTCTCTCCTAGCTCTATAGGGACCTCTTTCTATGCACTTGGGTCAACTTTAGTCATTTTGAGGGTGGTAGCCACTAGAGGATGTAAACTACCTGTCACTAGCTACTTTTCAGGAAAATCCCGGCTGTTTTTCAATATGTGTAATTGTGCATTCTCATCTACTCGTGCACTTGTGAAACGTCATCAGCCTCAGCCCTAGTACCATTTCAATTCAAAAGAACAGCAGACCGAGAACAGACAAAGTCCCCGGATGTTATCCATGTTAGGAATACAGTTTGTGTGGGTTGTGCTTTTGTTTGTCTTGCCTCAACCACCAGGCGGCGCCTGGATCTCGTTGGCCTCCTCACACACCTGCGGATGGTTACCTCATTACCGGAGGATTCTTAAGCTGCTGACTGCCACTACCTCAACGCCAGAGTGTTTGCCAGTTTTGGGTACTCTAGTCAAGCTGAGTTTTTGTCTACCTGAGTTTTTGTCTTTGCCTCTTGGCAGGAAGTCATCCTGCAAACTGGATGTTTTGGACCTTCTCCCCCCTGGAAGGATTCTCTGAGCACCAAACTGAGCTGAGGATTCAAACTGGTGGTTTGGATCAACTTTTCCCCCCAAGGATTGTTTGGGCGTCTCTCTGAGCAGGGGATTAATCTCCACAAGTAAC
>NW_015150573.1:689779-695831 GCF_000732505.1 Cyprinodon variegatus
CACCAAAGGGGGTCGGGTGAACTTTTAAGAGCAGCTTTAAATCTAACGCACAGATTATCAAGCATGATAATCTCCATGGCTACAAAAGGGTATAAACTCCACCTGCCCTGAAACACTCCCTGCCCTGCGCCGTTCCTTGGCCTGCCAAACAGGCTTCATGGTAATTAGTGTCTATCAAGGTCTGGGGCTTTGCTGGAGATGACAGTGGCATGGTTTATCAGCCAGAAACAGTGTGATCAAAGGGGCAGCACACTCTGCCTTTCTGCTAATCAGATGTGGACTCCTGCTTAGCACCACAGAGAAGGCGGCAAAAAACAATTCAGCATGAACATGTCCTCCCAACACAGACTCCCACTCAACGCCTCATCGGCAGCCTCTTTCATAAACGTTTGGGAAACATGCAGCAGAAAAACAGCTACATAAACTCCTCGTAATGAGCAGGCTGGGTCATATTAAGGTGCACCGTTCCAGCATAAGACCAAAACGAGACGAGCAGGAATCATAAACAGAGACCGCCTCGGCCCTTCCAACAGAATCTACGCTGAGCGGCTCATTTCACGCCTCAGATTCTGCCTCCTCCTGCCGGCAGACGTCAGGAGCTTTCACACGTTTCTGGCTGGCTTCATCCGCCAGCGTCCTCCTTCCTGACTGCGTCACCTCTGCTCTGACATCACCATGCGACATCAGGCAAGACCTCAGAGGGGGGATTCCTGTAGCCGGGCAAAACATTGCATGACTTTCAAAGGCTACGCTAACCCCGTGGCAGAAACACTCATAATCCTGATGTGCCGCTCAGCCCTGGAAGGGAAGGGAGAGAGCAGTTTGCTGCTGCAGATGAAGGAAAACATGCAGGGTTATCATGAAGGAACGTATCAGGCTAATAGGAGTGTTAGTAAAAACTGAACCCATGTGATTCCTTTCATAGCTGTACAGGGCCCCCTCTACTTTTGCTGACCAGGCCTTTTTCCTCTCACTGCTGGAAGGAATTAATGAGCTGCTTCCCCTCCTAATACGCTCCCCATGCCAGCAGGCTCCACACCCAACTTCCTCTGGGCAACTCACAAGATCCCCCTTCTAAGAAGTCTGCAAAATACCATCCCCAGAAAATAGCACAGGTGCCCCCTCTCTACTCACCCGTATGCTTTAATTGCAATTTAATATTCGAGAATTCAACCCAGGGGCGCTGATGTGGCCTGCATTTCTGCAGCATTTAACTGCTCAGCTTTTATAGTGCGGAAATACGCTCCGGAGATCAGAAAATGTCTGTGCTGACATTTACTAACGGCTTCTGATGTTGGCTCACTGGGCTGTGAAAGTTCCAGTGAGCAGGAATGGATTGCTTCTGGTTATTAATAGTAATAATTCCTGTTGTAAATACAAACAGAAAACAACAACCTGGAAGAAAGTGCCGCTTTTATGAGAACTATATTGGTGAAGTTTCTAACAGGCTTGCCTCTAGGGGTCCTCAAGGTTCGAAAAACACCTTTCACTTTAAAATGTTCAGACCTTTTCTCAAACTTCCAGATGCAACAGTCAACCAATATGGAGGGAATTTTAATCTATTATTGTTGCAAGCAAAGAATGCGATTTGTAAATGAAAATTTGGAAAGAGAAATCTGAAAATGAAACTTTGGGAAACTCCATTTAAAAAAAAGAAAGATCTTAAGATGTTGTCATTTACTTGGATTTATATTTTTAAAGTTCTTCTAAAATTCATTTATTTTTCTGATGTAGAAAATTCGAATTTCTGTTTTTAGATGGATTTTTTTTCGAATGTCATCCTTTTCAGTTCCACAGATGAAATTGTCCTCAACTCAAGCCCAATACAAACATGCTGTCAGGTTTATTCAATGACGATTATAAAGTTAATGTGTGTACATATAGAACATTGAAGAAATTAAATGCTTCACTCTGTTTACTGCAAACTGTCATGCAACAGTGGTAGAAAATTGCTAATGTTTGTGCATGGATAATCACTCTATTCTGTGATTCAATCAGAAGGAGCATTTTGTTCTATGACCTTATCAATTGCCTTGTCAGAAGAACTCTATTTTGTAACCCGCCCCATGTGTTATGATCTGCTAATAAAAAGGCTTCTGTTGAGGAAACCCACCAGAGAGCAGATGTGGCTGAACGTGGATCTCTCCTTCTGCAGAAGCCAAAAATCCCTATTCTGTGCGTACTCAGTTTCTCTTTTATGAACCTACATTTTTTAACATAACACATGCTCTCTGGAATATGTTTTGCTGACATCTATGCAGACCAATAGAGCAAAGCCAACCCCCACCACCACACCATGTCCACCACCCAGAGAGGAGAAGAGATAATCATCAGGTAAACACAATTAAAAAAGAATGCAGTTTGTAAAACTCTATAAAAAAAATAAATAATATAAGAATAAAATTTTCTCTTTTATAAAACGTGAGAAACAGCAATGTTTCAGCAAAATTAAGCCATTTTCTAAAAAGTTTCATTTCTACATTGCATTTTATTTTTTAAGAAACATATGGTCTTTGCTTGCAACAATAATGGAACAATATTCACCCCATACACCTTTAGGAGTTTAAACTAAAAGCAAAATAAATGGATGGATGGATGGATGGATGGATGGATGGATGGATGGATGGATGGATGGATGGATGGATGGATGGATGGATGGATAAACAGGTGCAGGAGTAAAATACTTCATAGTAAAATTTTTATAAATGTTTGGTCGCATGTAGATTGTGTTTTTTTAGTAAAAAATCTAAACCTGCACATCTTTGCCTAGAACATCCTTCATGAAAGCTAACATTTTATTCCAGCAACATGCAGTCAATCCGCTAATAATATATATAAAGATACCTTTGATATTCCATTATTCTTTACCACAGCTGAAAAAGGTGTTAGTTATGGAGCAACTCTTACTCCAAATACAGACAAGAGAAGATTTAATCCCAGAGTTTAAAGTGGAATGACAGGTCAGACAATTTGCCAATGGAATAAGATGATTTTCAGTTAAAACAAGGGAAAAATCCTCTTATTTTAAGGGTACAAACACTCCCTGAATTATATGCTCAAATTAAGGCCAAATTCACTTATTTCTCTAATTTTAATGCATGATTGCAGGATATTTAAACCAGCAGCTACATTTAAGGCAGAACTCAGTTTCTGCAGACTAACAGCCGGATGGTTAAGCATGCAGGAGGCTGCATGTGGATGAAGGAGAGGAGAGGTCAAGCTGCAGCCATCATCATCATCATCTGCATGCAAACATGCTGCAGGTGTGACAAAGTGACAACATGCAAACATCAAAGCAGCCTAAACTTGGCGCACCGTTTGCCAGAAGGCGGCTCATTTCCATGGCCATTTGCTCGTCCTCCAGCTCGCATGCTGGGCTTCTGTTGGAGCTGACAGCGGTGCCTCCATCACAGGAGGGAAGCCAGAGCTATTCCACAAGTTAAAACTGCCTAGTTTGGAGTAATTTAATCTGGGAAGGAAGGGGAAACAGAGGGGGTCGGACGTTTTAATCCCACTCTCCTGCCACAGCGTTCGCCTTGATGGAAAACAGGGGGATGATTGAACCGTGCAATATTATTTTTTCGACAAAAGAAAGAAAATAAAATAAGAAATGCAGAGCTGAGGCTAGCCTGGTTAGCTCCATCAGCAGTCTTTAACCTTCAGCCGATGGGAGCGCAAAGAGCGGCTGCAAGTTTCTGCAGATCAGATCATTGATCCTAACGTCTGGATCCGGGGAAGGAGGTCTGCGCTCCGGGGAAGGAGGTCTGTGCTCCGGGGAAGGAGGTCTGCGCTCCGGGGAAGGAGGTCTGCGCTCCGGGGAAGGAGGTCTGCGCTCCGGGGAAGGAGGTCTGCGCTCCGGGGAAGGAGGTCTGCGCTCCGGGGAAGGAGGTCTGCGCTCCGGGGAAGGAGGTCTGTGCTCCGGCAGAGGACAGCCGGCCAGGCAGAGGCGCAGCAGCTGCTTCCATCCACTCGCCTTTAAGTTGTGGAGAAGAATGTTGAAGGCAGAACGTCTGTCTGCAGCTTCTCTCATCGTTGCATGTGTCGTGACGTGAGAAAAACATGAAAATAAAATAATCCCCCCACCCTCCCCCTCCTTTCCATCTAAACACATACAGCCAAATATATCAGAATATAAATCGCAGCCCGACTTGGAGCCACTTTTACCTGAGCGATGCGTCGCAGGCTTTTCTCCCAGCCGCTGGTCTGCACAGACTGAGCTGAGCTGGGATCTGCTGAGGGAACAGCCCCTCTTTACTACAGCACAGCTCTGTGGAAACATCCCCTCTGCTCTGAACGCCAGGCAGCTGGATTCTGCCCAGCAATAAGGTCACTTTACTTCCAGGACAAACCTGGCTGTGTTTCCATCCATGCACTGATTCAAATGGGCTCCAAACTGCATGGTTCTCACATTGACTTCAACCTCCTGACATGACATTGGTTGAAGCTGATCTATTAAGGTCAGGATGGTGATGATAAAAAATGTTTGCTTGTCACCACAGGATGTTTATGTAATCAGGTTTGGCCAAAGCTTCTAGAAGAATATGACTTCAGAGCCTGCTTTAAGTTATAGGCAGGTTGGCAAATAAATAAATAAATAACTGAGCTTTATTGAGCTCACATTGGAGGAATTTACCTTTGCATTTAACCCATCCTCTCGAGGAGCAGTGGGCTGCCATTGTGTGGCACAAAGGGAGCAGTCAGGGTAGCAGAGTGGCAGTCTGTAGGAGTGGGCATCGGACTCAGAACCTCATAATTTCAAACAATATGCCCTAACCAGAAGGCTCCCACTCCCCAAGATGTGAGAAACTATTTTTTTTGTAAGAAGAATGCATAAATCTATGGAGTGAATTTTGTTTCATTATTTTTGCAGGCACAAAACACATTTTGTAAATCAAAATTTTGAACAAAAAATGCACAACGTTTTTAAAGGTGTAGTGGAGGATTTTCTTTTTCAGGGTGGATCTTCTAAATAAGTGGTCCTCCTAATTGTCATTCTGGTGATATGTTTACGTTATCACAGTTTTGGTTCTGTTTGAAGTGTTCATAAAATGCAAAACCGAGTTTACATTGCCATAGATGAATAACAATAGTTCGGTGGGTGAAATGGACGTACAGAGAAGTTCAAACCCCATCGACACCTCCTTTCTCAATAAAACGGGCAAATCCAAACAAAGCCCCATATTGATGCCCATATTTGCGCTTTAGTCGACCAAAATCCCAGACAATTTTGAAATTCCCCCCCGGATGTTTTTTTTTTTTTTAGGTATTTTTAGCTTTCAGTGAGTGAGTGCTTGTTGCTATGATGCGTCTTTGCTCATCAGCTTTGCTCGTTTTAAACCAACCAATCAGCGCACAGCTCGTCTAAATATTAATGAGCATACCATAAAAGGAAGAAAACCTGTCGTTTCATTTTAGGGCTTATAACCAGGCTTGCATTACGTCTCATAGAACAGCAAATATGCCATTTTCAGCCCAACTAATGTTACACACCCTATTCAGAGCATTAAGGAACCAAATACCATATATAATCATTCTATGACCCCTTAAAGTTTTCTTTTTGAGTTTTCAGTTTCACTTTGATCCATGTTTTTGTTTGTTTTCTAGTTTTATTGGTTTATTTACTTTTTTGTGGTGTTTTCTGGATGTATTTGAGTTCTTCGGTATTCCTTGTTTGCCCTCTGTTGCCCTCCTGTGTCAACCTCCTTTTCTCTAGCTCCCTTCTAGTCTCCTCTGTTCTCACCTGCTCCCAATCTGCTGATTAGCCTGGTCTTTGTTTCTCTCTCCCATATATGCACCCCCTGCTCAGTCACTGTGGCGCGCTTGTCGTCATTTCTTTGCTCCCTTCTTGTTGTGAGTATTCCTGGTTTTCAGTATTTTTGGATTTTGTGGATTTATGTTTTGGGATTTTTGCTTCTGTTACCCATTTTGTTCAATCAAATCTTGCAAGAAACCATCTCAGTCTCTGCATTTGGGTCCTGTCAAACCTCTACCCCACCTGACATACGTAAGGCCGTTGTAGGTACCAGATTGACTCGGGCTGCCAGATTGACTC
>NW_015150573.1:697672-701086 GCF_000732505.1 Cyprinodon variegatus
TTCAGTTTACCTTGGGAAAAAAGTCAGAATTCAGACTTTATTCTCAGAATTCTGACTGAATTCTGACAATAAAAAAAGTCAGAATTCTGACTTTTTTCCCAAGGTAAACTGAAATAAAATAAAAAAAAATCAGTTAACTTATTTTTTTTTTCCAGTGGCCCTAATCCTCTTCCGTATGTTTCCCTTAGATACATGGCTGAGAGCTTTATTTTATGTCTGAAAAAGCAACAATCCGATGCACCCAGAAGTGTTTATTTCATTCTTCGGGTCAGATCCCCCTGATTCCACATCGTGATTACATGCGCTGACCTTTTGTTTTACTTATTTAACAAATAAAATTAAAATCATAATTTCTAAGACCGAGGTTAGGGCTTTATTTTCACACGTGCTCGTCGGCGCCTCTGTTATACAAAATAATTATTTTGCTGCAGTTAATCAAACCTTTTTTTTTACTTTTGGTTCTCCGGTAGCTTTGCCAAAACTTACTATACGCCCATTTGGCCCCAAGCTCCTCAGAGCTGGAGATCCTGTTCCACCTCTTAAAAAGACAAAGGACCTTGAAGCCCCCATAATATTGACACAGGTGCTTCATATCATTGCATTCCCCCTGCAAAGTAGGAGGATGGTGGGTTCTCCTCAGTGGTCCACTGCTGACCACTGAGGTCTGTTTGACCTCCCGTTTGACTGATCCCAGCTGGTAATAGGCTTGTTCATAACAATAGAGTTTTTTATATAAACAGGGCTTCACTTTGAATCTCCTGCTACTTGATTTTATCTTTTCCTGTAGAGCCATTGTTCCAGTGGTTGGCTTTTCATGTCCTGTAATAGAGGAAGAAAAACATCCATAATTACCTCATAGAAAAAAAAAACACAAAGCTATTTGTGTAGTACATTGGTCATTTATTAAATTAAAGGCTGTAAATGCTTTATTAGCACTGTTTGGAAAAGAGGATTTTTGAGTTATCGCAGGCGTCTGTTTTCAGATTTGCTGCTCCCTTGGTTCGTTCATGCCATAAAGGCCTTTCTTCCTGCGCTGCTCGGCGTCCAACGCCCCAAAACCACAAGCCATGTCTGTTTTCCATTGTGCTGCGCATATGCAGCTCATGTGCAGCGTAGTGAAATGTGGTGCAGAGACGCTGATGTCATCGCTCTTTTAGCCAGCTGTGGCTTTTGAGGTTTAGCATTTCGGGGGCTTTGGGAGCAGCCTGGCCCACAGCAGGCTGTTGCCTCTCTCAACGGCCTTGTAACCCGGGTCTACAGCATCCTGACTCTGTGGGTGTGGGACGGGGCTTATATAGATGCCATCCAACGGCAGCACCATCCGAAGAGGAATTAGTTCATGAATCTTAACAGTGACACCACCCACTGAGGCTGAGATTATACTTTCTGTTCATTTCATATGTGAGTGCAGTTTGATGTAGTCAGCAAAATCCATTATATAATCCATTAGTGCAGCGGTTCCAAAAATGGGGGGCGCACCCCCGTAGGGGAGGCTCAGAGCAACTGAAGTGAGGGGGGGGGGGGTCTGACAGACATGAATGGAAGAAATTATCCATTTTAGAGGTTGAAATAAAAAAAAAATACATTATAAATTTGGGAGTTTGTAAATTAAAGGGGATTTATTTAACTGGCGGAAGCAATTTTTTTTTGTGTTTTTTTAAAACAGAAACAAAAAGTTTGGTAATGACTGAGTTAGTGCGACCAGCCCTGATTGAACTGTCAGAAATGTAAAAATCCTCTTCTTTTTCCTATCATTGAACGCACCACTCCCCACAGCTCCCAGCTAGAGCTATTAATAACTTTCTTCAGCGTGTAAGATGTTAATTGAGAGAAGACTTTAGGGTATATTTTTTTTAACAGTGAGGTACAGAAAATGAAAAAGAAACGTTTTTACTACAGCAGAGGGTTGGCTGTTTATTTTGTTGCTGTAACTGAGAGCTATAGTACGGAAGAGGATTAGGGCCACTGAAAAAAAAATATAAAAAAGTTAACTGATTTTTTTTATTTTATTTCAGTATAGTATGGGGGAAAAAGTCAGAATTCTGACTTTAATCTCAGAATTCTGACTTTTTTTATTGTCAGAATTCAGTCAAAATTCTGAGATTAATCTCATAGAGATTATTATAATCTCTATGTCATGTATTTGTTCACCATGTAGTGTTGCACCTGAACCAGGTGAGTCCAACATGCACAGTTCAATTCAGTTGTGCAGATTAGAGTCACCTGGTTCTGTGGATGGAAAGAACAAATACATGACAGAGTGATGACTTGATGACTCCACATCTTCCACCACTTCCTGTTTGTTCAACGTTCTCCAACCAGCTTGAAAGATGAATACAAACATGATACATTTCTATTCCTCACAGAAGTAAATAACAAAAAAAAAAAAACATAACACCAAAGACTGTTACTTGCTTTCTTCTTCACAGGTAGGCAGTAGTTGAAGTAAGTCAATCAAATATCAGGAAAAAAAAAAAAACCTCAAAGCTTGCGGTTGTAATGGGATAATCTGTCATAGCTCAGGGGGTGTGAATACTTTTGCTTCACTGCCTTCCTTGCGCAGTATAGACAATAAAAAGCATTAAGGATATGTCTTGGTGTGATTTGCAGCCGACAGTGAGAGTCAGCAGCATCGGCTCTCCTGCCAAGGCTCGATAAAACGGCTTCTTTGATTTAGAGGACAGTAACGCCTATCGAGAAGTCTGCAGACCCCAGATCCTTAAAAGCTCACAACAGATGCACTCGAGCATACAGTACATTGGTTGTCCAGAGTCTTTGGCTATCCTGTCTCTGCTGTAAAACACATTGGTTTTGTGTCTAACTCTAAATTTTCTAGGTCCAGTGTCCTGCAACTTCTAGAGGGCATCACTGGTCCAAACGCACATAAATCAATCTTCTCCTCCAAGATCTTTGGTCTTATTTCATTCAGATTTGTTAAAAAGAAGAAAACAAATCTTAAACTTGTATGATAGGATAAGACGGTGATCTTTTGTTAATGTTTTTCACTGCATCATTTAAACCATTTTGGAGATGAAAGCCAATACTGAACTAAATTCAACTCAGTTGTATTTGTTTCTCTCATTCACTCCCAGTGATGTTGCATCAGAGCTTCAGGCGGTTGTTGTCGGTCATTAGGTTAAGCAGAGAGATAAGCAGGAAAGCTCTTGGTTTTCTCTTCTTCATAATCCCAGGATCGAGTAGCAATCATAATTTAGACAGATGACACAAGCAGCCATAAAATGTTCTAACGGTAGCTGGACTAAGCCTTGGATATAAAGTCAAGAGTTCAGGCTTTTAGGGTTTGTTTAGCATTGGAAATGGATCAGCTGATGATGGAGTCTCTGTTATGCAGGTTTTTGACTCAGTGGTTTGGATTTGTTGACGTAATTGAGCTCAGGTGGTTGTAAAAGACAT
>NW_015150573.1:702615-704514 GCF_000732505.1 Cyprinodon variegatus
AAGCTCAGGTGGCTGTAAAAGACATAAAATTATGGATGGATGGACGGACCGACAGAAGGATGGACGGACGGACGGACAGACGGTCAGATGGACGGACAGATGGAACGATGGATGGACGATGGATGGATGAACAGATTCACAAAGACTAAAAGACAAAAAAAACATTAGTTCATGTTGAAATATAGCCGAATATTCAAAGCGTTCAATCTTATAACACTTGCTTTATCCTTTATGAGCTTGAAAATTATTTTTGCACTTTGCTTTATTAGTGGACATAAACATTATTGGACTCCATCACCATCTACTGGAAATACTCACACATCCATCAGTTTAGTAGCTTCCAAAGCCTTACTGTAGCTCCTGCTCCAGTGTTTATTGCATTAGGAGCCCCACATCGGTCTTAATCCCCATTTGATCTGGACTTTTTCCACTTCTACTGCAGAAATGCTGACTTGCCTGTCTCCATTACTTTGTTGTTTACTTATTGTATTTATGTGTAATATTACACCTTTGGTCAATGTGGTGTTAGAGGAAATACACAAAAACAGCAAATAGATGAAAGAAAGAAATAAAACATTTTAGGCCATTAGGACTCCATATTTTAATCAGAGAGCCTTTATTTGCAACCAGTTGTGGTAGTAGCATGTGAATGGCAGATACAATTACTTGTGTATATTTTAAACAAAAATGCACTTTGAGTATTTTTGCTACATTATAAATGAGTTGAAATATGATCAATTACCGCTACTTCTACTTGAGCAAAATTTCTGGTAGGAGAGATAAACCTAATTTTTTGTTCGATTAAAACTTCTTTTTTGTACTCAGTGCTCACTTGTTTGATATTATGTTCCATTTACTAAGTCTGCCGTGTCATTTGGAGCTAAAGTGAAAATACAAATAGTATTCTACAAATATCCATGTTCTAACCTAAACAAATAACATACTATTTATTGTATCTATTATAATTAGTTGTTTTTTTATTTCATGCTTTGAAAACTTATTCTTTGCATTATACTTATATATAGCATACTACTTATAATAATGTTTTTTTTTTTACATTGGCCCCTTGATTTTACGTTATCACATTATGTTCTACTCGCCTATATTAGTTTTGTCTCATTTGGAGCTGTTAAAAAGATATTCGGTTTTGTATTATCCAAGTAACGTCTTCCTATAGAGATGACAATCTGCACACAATAGAGATGACTTAATGGCTTCACATCTCCCACCTATGCAAACAGCCTCATGAAGACCAAGGAAAAGTGCAATTAGGTAAGGAATAAACTTCTGGAGAAGTTTAAAGTAGGGTTATTTCATAAAAAAAAAATAGAACCTTTGAATATCTCCCAGTTGATCCATCTTCTGCACTTCTGATACGAGGCATTTCATTGAAAACAAAAACGTAAAATACTATCTTTTTGCATTTTATATGTACAGATTTAATAGCATGAGGCCCCCAATACACCACACACTCCTTCATGCTCCTTCTCTGAGCTTGTGGCTTGTTTTTTTATGCGCCTTTTTGCATGCTAACCTGTTTGTGTGCACCTCTTGTCAACTTTCGTCACTTTGAGGATACTTTTTGAGGATATTTTTCAGAAAATCCCGCTTCTCGAAACGGCACCTATTTGTTCCTGGATGTGGCTAGTAACATTAGCATAAAATCTTCAGGCTAATTGCCTCTGCTTTATATAGGTTCATTAAAGGTTTTGTTTTATACCTGAAAATATCTAATGCTTTAATATGGATGCAGGGTTGAAGAAAATAAAATCAGCTGATATTTCTTATTATATAATACTAGAAAGAATGTCTTGGTAATGACTGCTGTGAGTCTTTGCACAAATCTTCCATTATAGTTGAAAGCAAATATACGGAAGAGGATTAGGGCCACTGAAAAAA
>NW_015150573.1:704862-707042 GCF_000732505.1 Cyprinodon variegatus
GTATTCTCAGATTTCATAATATGGAATGTTTTTTTTTCTAATATTTCTCTCATATTTATTTTTTCCAGAATATATTTTTCATGTAATAATTGTACTTTGAGACCCATACAAACATTCGCTCTCGACGCCCACATTGAACAATGAAATGTTGTTTTTCTATCGTCCTGCAGTCCAATAGAAATAGTTCTTCCCCACATAAGACGACCACAGGCCCCCAGAATTGAAGAGAACGTGATCTGTAAAATGCAATCTGAAAGTTATCTGATTTACAAAAATGTTATTGTCTAAAAATGCTTTAAAATCTGAAAAAAAATTGAAAACTTACTCTCAAATCAGTTTTTTAATTAAGAATTGTTTTAAAGCTTTTTTAATGGATTCCATTTTTTCCCAAATTTCCATTTACAAAATGTATTCTTTGCTTTCAACAATAAAGGAGCAAAATTGACTCCATAAATACAAGCCACTTTTTCAATGTTTTTGTTAAATCCTTAAGCTACCATTCTGCTACAGTTTTTTTTCTGTTTTTACTGATCTGTAACATAAAATAAAACATGTCTGAAACGCCGTTCAGTTGCAGATTGTGGATTTTGGTATGTATAACATCATGCGCTAAAGATTTTTGCAGGAGAGAAACAGCAGCCAGAATTTCATGCCCGTTTCAGCCTGAATGTCCCTGTCATTATCTCCAATCATTGAGTGTGGGTCACTATTAGCGCCGCTCATATCAAAGGCAGCGTGTGGAACAAGGCTTGCTGGAGTGGCTTTAAATAGATCTGCAGGTAATGGGCTTTGAAGGGCTGTAAATGTAGCAGTCCCAGTGTCGGGAGTGCAGCCACCTTTAAAAGGCTCCGATGGAGGCCAGACAAAAGTACCATCGGGGGGGGGGGGGCTTCTGTGCCACCTGGCAAACCCCAACAGCTTCTGTGATGAGCCTAATTTATGACCACCTTATCTGGGAACTGGCATTTGTCTCACCATTTGTTCTGAGATCTGACAAATACCTGAAGCTTTTTTAGACTTTCTCCTTTCCACGGCTCAAAAATAACTCTGCAGCTGAAAAGCAGCAGGGCAGACCTCATCATGATAGCACTTTATCAAAGCGAAGGCCAAAGAGCCCGTGTAGACATTTCCTTTTCGTTTTTTTTCATGCAGAAAGAATGTGCTAAACTTGGCTGAAGCTATAATAACTGCACACTTGAGGGCCTCTTGGACCAAAATTGTCCATTTCCCATCAGAATCCATCTCCAGACGTATAATTAGGATTATTTTAGGAACGTTGGCGTATGGAGCGGCCACTGCATCTGCTGAATGGCTCTGGCAGAACTACTGGAGCTGACCCCAGCACCAAACAATTGCACCACAGTGTAACATAAACACAAAACCAATTCTGTGTTACATTCCTCAATCTAATGGGTCAAACGGGAGAGAGACTTTTGCTACGACTGAGCTATTGTTGAGCCGTGATTATGAGCATGTGTTCCACATCGCCGTTGCTCTAACACTGTTGCCTGTTGTCCGGGAAAATGTCTAAACAGGCCAATGACTCCATCACTGCATTGTAACCTTGAGGCATGTTTTTCCTCTAATTTGAGCAGGTAGACAAGATGATCTGAAAACAAGATTGAGAAAAACCCCAATGGAGTTGCCTCCACCTACATAAATCCTCCTTTTGCAGCAACAAAACAAATCCCTAAAGAGCTAAAAAGTGCCCACTGTAACTCAGGCCAGATGTGAGGAGGACCTCACTGTACGAAGCCTGAGCCCCACACAGAGCTTTCTGCTGAGGAGATCTTAGAAGATCTGTGTGGTATGTGCGTCTTGATCCGACGTTGAGTTCTGGTTATTGTTGTAAGGTAAGAGCTCAGCGGGGAAGAGGGCACCCTGTCCACTCTCAACACATGAGGATCATGTAAAGCCCTGTCACCTCTGAACCGAGCCGTGTGAACAGCTGGACGCTGTTGATACAGAAAATCACTTTGATCCACCTGGAGCCGGAGCCAAGAGGACATCTGAGCTCCTCTATCGGGTAGGGGGAGAAGACAAGCTGTTCATCTAACCTGCTTTTATTACCTTCAAGTGGATTTGAAGTACTCCCCCACCACTGCTGGCTTAAAGGAATAGTACACCCAAAACATGATTAGCCTTCATTTTCTACTCACCCCCATGCTGAACAACACTCT
>NW_015150573.1:708562-714169 GCF_000732505.1 Cyprinodon variegatus
TCTCTCCCCGGCTCCTCAGACTCGTTTTTCCCTTGATGTCTCCATGGTTTTGGTTTGTTTAATATTTTAAGTTGGATTTTTGGATTTCTGCCTCTGCTACCTTTGGTCTTCAATTAAACCTGTCAGAACTATCTTTGCTTCACTCGGCTCTGCATCTGGGTCCTTAAGCAACCTAACCACCCATTGTTGACAAAAATGAAAAATAAAAGTATGCAGGGAACCTTTTTTTATGCATGCTGATTGCTGGGCATGGTTTGCCACGGTTGCTAGGTGGTTACCAGGGACTCTAAAGCGCGAAGAGGAATCTGAAGAGATAATGACGTCTATCACAACCGATGGGGCTCCATCTATAGTTGGGCGCACTGCTGGATTTGTTGCTCTGTTCAAGCCACTGCATCATTCATCAAAAACAGCTGTGCGGCAATATTTTAAATATGAAGCATGTCATGGACGTTGCGATGAAGATGGCTTGCTCTGTTCGCTGGACTTACTGTTTATTCTCCACCTGTGCAAATAAAAAAACAAATACTACCCATCCCTTGTGTTTGACTCGGTAGATCTCGGCATGCCATCAACTTCAAAAGTAGATATTGGTTTAAAAAAAGGTTGGGCACCTCTGGGTTAGGGCATTGCGCTTGGAATCCTGAGATTCTGAGTTCAAACCGAGCAAGACTCTTAATCCCTAGAACCCTACGGACCCACCAATGGGTCCAGCTGCTACGTGACCTCGTAATTTTAACAAACCCCCAGTATTGATGTAAAAAACACATTTGGCACANTCAGTGCTGGTTCCTTCTCGTTGCTGTATTGTCTACTCAGCTCATCTCTCCCCGGCTCCTCAGACTCGTTTTTCCCCTGATGTCTCCATGGTTTTGGTTTGTTTAATATTTTAAGTTGGATTTTGGGATTTCTGCCTCTGCTACCTTTGGTCTTCAATTAAACCTGTCAGAACTATCTTTGCTTCACTCGGCTCTGCATTTGGGTCCTTAAGCAACCTAACCACCCATTGTTGACAAAAATAAAAAGTATGCAGGGAACCTTTTTTAATGCATGCTGATTGCTGGGCATGGTTTGCCACGGTTGCTAGGTGGTTACCAGGGACTCTAAAGCGCGAAGAGGAATCTGCAGAGATAATGACGTCTATCACAACCGATGGGGCTCCATCTATGGTTGGGCGCACTGCTGGATTCGTTGCTCTGTTCAAGCCACTGCATCATTCATTAACAACAGCTGTGCGGCAATATTTTAAATATGAAGCATGTCATGGACGTTGCGATGAAGATTGCTTGCTCTGTTCGTTGGACTTACTGCTTATTCTCCACCTGTGCAAATAAAAAAACAAATACTGCCCATCCCTTGTGTTTGACTCGGTAGATCTCGGCATGCCATCAACTTCAAAAGTAGATCTTGGTTTCAAAAAAGGTTGGGCACCTCTGGGTTAGGGCATTGCGCTTGGAATCCTGAGATTCTGAGTTCAAACCGAGCAAGACTCTTAACCCCACACTGCTCTCTGGTCCCCAAGGGGCTGCTTTAAATGCAGGAATAAATTTCTCCAGTTTGAGATCATCCATCCATCCATCTTCACGAGGGAGCTGTCTATGGGTGAGAGGCGGGGTACACCCTGGACAGGTTGCCAGTCCATCGCAGGGCAACACAGAGACAAACAACCATTCACGCACACACTCTGACCTAAGTTAGAGAAGCCAATTAACCTAACAGTCATGTTTTTGCACTGTGAGAGGAAGTGGGAGTACCCAGAGAGAACCCTTGCATGCTCAGGGAGAACATGCAAACTCCATGCAGAAAGACCCTGGGCCAGGAATAGAACCCAGAACGTTCTTGCTGCAAGGCAGCAGTGATACCCACTGCGCCACTGAAATTAAATGGTAAATGACATGTACTTATATAGAGTACACTACATTCATTCACCCATTTACGCACACACTGATGGTGGCAAGCTACATTGTAGCCACAGCTGCCCTGGGGCTACCTAACAGAAGCGGGGCTGCCGTACACTGGCGCCACCGGGCCCTCTGACCACCATCAGTAGACAATGCAGGTGAAGTGTCTTGCCCAAGGACACAACGACACTGAAAGTCCGAGTCAGGGCTTGAACCGTCAATCCTTCGATTTCAGGGCAAACTCCTACATCCAACGCCACTGTCTAAAGTCTAATTATTTAAAAGCAGAATAATGAAATGTTGCATCATTCTCTTCAATAAGCATTTCGAAACTACAACAGATTGACCACTAAAGGTTTTTTTTAAGGCTGATACAGATTATTTTAAAATCGGTCTAACCAATCCCTGATTCTTTTGGGCCGACTCCAAGAGTTGATATTACTTGTTCTTTCTCTTGCTCTTCCTTCCCTCACTGGATTCTCATCATTTTCTGACTCTGGTCATGTCATTCTACCTATGACCAGTTAGTTCTACCCGCCTCCAGTCTGCTCAAAACCAGTCGTCAACCTGTCAACCATTGTTCAACCATTGTTTTCTGCCTGTTTACCCTGTTACCAGCTGGTTCCGCCTTCATCTTCCTCCTCACGCTGCCAATATGCCTACCTGCATAGCAGTCCATCATCTTCACACGCTTTCAATAAACCTTTTAAACACAACATCATGTCTGGCTGAAGAGGTTTTTGATCGGACCATCCGGTAATACATGTTCTGTAACCGTGGTTACCACCAATCAGTGGCATTTGTGCCTAATTTTATCTATCACAAAGAACAAAACTCTTAGTTCAAAATGTGGATTTTAATACCAATATGCCTATTTAGCATGACGTATAGAACATTTTTGCCTGTCTTGGTAGGAATGACTCAGATGACTTTAATACTTTTAATGCACCTCATTGTGTGTTGCCTCTGTCTAATTAGGGCGCTCTAAGTGCCCCGCATTGCTCCGCATAGAACCATTTCAGTCATTTCCGACTCATAGGAAGCCACTTTATAAGAAAGGAATGTCGGCAATGGCAGTAAAACTCAGAAAAATAGATAAGCTTTGCTACAAAACCGTTAAATACACTCGAGTAAATAGAGTGTACCATTTAACTAATATGCTTCTTTGTATTAAAAAAAAAAAAGTCACAATGTCCCATTATTTGTAATCTACTCTGGGACTCAAAGGCAACATAGGGATACATTTACTAGGATGAAACAGTTTTTATTTAGTTTTCACTTACAGAGGGTGAAAAGTGTATGTTTGTGTTTCAGCTGCAGTGAAATTGTCTCCACTTTCCGTTCCTTTGTGCAGGGGACGTGTTAGAGGAAGGCCGCATTGTAAAACCGCCTTGCCAGAATTAGTCCACTTTCTTTTATTGAGATGTGCGTTTGTGAAACGCTTCTCAGTCAACAAGGACATTAAAGCAGTGTGGGGAAAAAAAGTCAGCGGAGCGCTGAGGAAGGATCCGGCATCAATAAAATCCTTGTAGTTAATTGCTTCTTTCAGTGAATCTCAGATATTTAGCCAAGGACTGCAAAAACAGCGAGCCATCTGGCTGTGGACCTCATCAGCTTTTCTTACTTGCGTTGCTAAGATTTCATTTAATCTTTTCTAATCTGCTTGTTTTAAAACTGCTGCAGTAATTGGTGGAAGTGGAGCCAATGAAGTAATGATGCAAGAAATCCACTCCTCAGTCAGGTCAGCCTGAGACGCTCTTAAGGAGGCTGAGAGGTCATCGGACACTCTTGGTTTAAAACTCTGATTACCACCAACACGACCCAGAACCCTGGGTTCCTCACTGACTTTGGAGCTATGAAGAACAGCAGATATGGCACGTTAGATGAGGCTCGCAACTCTCAGTGAACTGATAAAGCAAAGGGTAAGCATCCGCCGTTCTCCCTGGCCTCATGGATGAACGCGGGACCGAGGAACCCAAGGGCGAGATATGAGACCGCTGTTTGCTCGTGAGTCACGCTGATAAGTGCTTTCATGCAGCGATTGTGGCTAATTTAGTACGTCCACATTGGGACTCCTCATACCAGAAGTGACATTGTGACATTTCACCAGGGGTTGGTCGTTCATCTGAGCGAAAGAAACCAGGCTTATCTTAGAGAAAGGAATCAGGAGGGTGAAAAAGGGCGACATGTACCAAAGTGGTTCCCGTGTATTTTGGATGATGTTAAGGGCATTTAACCGATACTAGTAAGACTGAAAAACAGCTGAACTTATCACTACATAGAGTCATATTCAATGAATCACATCACTCTACCTGATGAAGCTGATTAGTCAGATTAAATTCAATTCAGTATTTCTTTAGCACCAATTCACAACTCGTGTCATCTCAAGGCACTTTACAGTTCAACCAGATCATACAGTCACTTATCTAAGGAAAACCAGCTGATTGCATCGACTCATTGACTCCAAGGCAACACCTTTTCAAACATACTTTTCACTGAGCCCACGTTTCTGTATAAAATGATTTTCCTTACATTATTAAATGCTGTTTTTTCATGAGCACTAAGGAGAAAATTATTAACAGAAATAGGGATGAAAAACTATTGTGTTTTTCTATCTAAAGGTTAATTTAAATAATGTGTTTCACTTCATAAATTCTGTTGACCATTAATTTTAAATGTTTGTTACTCGTTAGTTTCTTCAGTTTATTTTTTTCTCTATAGTGCTAGTATATATTTTTAGATAGTTTGGAACCAAAATTATAAAGTCAGAAATGTGCAAAATGGAACATAAGTAATAAAAGCTCATACAGTATGAACAGTTTTATTTAAAACACACACACACCACTCTTCGTGCACATTTTTAATGGTTTGTATGTGCAGATTTAATATCACAAGAAAGAGTCTGTGCTCCTTTTCTGCACTCATGGTTTGCTTTTTATGCTCCTGTAGATTATCTTCTTTGCAACTTATGTCAATTTGAAGGAGGAATCAATTGAGAGTTAGCAACTTTCTCAGGTTGTTCTAGTTTAACACATCTTTAGGTGACTTTGTATATAATGCTTAGGATCCAAAGCATAGAGCAAATTTCAGCCTTTTTTTCAAAAGTGAGCCTCTTCTGGAGACATGTGAAAATAACACCATTGTTGTGCTAACGCATGGGAGAAGAGAGACAGAAGCGCAGTCCGCCGCTGTCTCTACACGGTCTTGGTCTTCTCAGGTAAGAAAGTAATAAATAAAGTAATTATTTCAAATGGAGCAACTTGCCTTTTTTGTAGCAAATTGTTATAATTTCACTGTTGATTAAACTTCCATTAACCCTTTTCATTACTATAAGTAAAGTTGACCCCGGTCTGATGTTTTCACTGTATGGCATTCGGAACAAAGCCGTTTCTAGGCGATTATAACCCAAGTCGGTTGCCAAGTTGGTTGTACCCACTGACAATGAAAGTCAATTATTCGCAGGTTTAAACTGGATTTTTGGCCAGTAGGAAAGAGGTATTTGAGTAGGGGTAGAGTGGTATATCGGGCTAAGGTGGCGATCTGGCAATGGGAGGAGGCCATAGTGAACATGTCTTGAAGGAGGAAGAGGAGTGGTGGCTTTAGTTTTGGTCTCAGGGAATCTAGAGGGCAGTGACGTTTGGCCAATAGAGGGCGCAAGGGTGCCGCTCTACTCAGCCAATGACCTTGAGTAAAGGTCATTGGCTGA
>NW_015150573.1:715446-717011 GCF_000732505.1 Cyprinodon variegatus
CACACCACTTCCTGCCACAGCTCTGACGTCACAGTCATCTGTTATAAAGTGTTGCTGATCAACATGTTTATGTAATTATTTTTGCAACAATGCTTGGCTAACTACATGCAGTGAGGCTAACGCTTTATTCTGCTTTCCCTGCTTGCGTTTTCAAACATCAGGATCTGACCAAGCATGGATTAAGACGGCTATAAATGATTGAAAGCACTTTTCAGAAATTTTATGTTGTTTTTTTTTTTTTTTATATTTGGCATTCTTGTGTGATACCATGGCATAAATGTCATTGTTTTTTATGTTTATTTCAGAGTTATAGCCCCCCCTAAGAAAGCTCCATCAGCTGCAACTGATTCTTGAGGTCTGTCACCGATGTAAGCTTTGGTTGCATTCTTAGACATTAGTGTAAATTTGAACTGATTAAACTCCATTGTTGGAGTCTGTCTCTTTGCTTTATCCAACCAGCAACACATCATCCTGAAGGAGGACAACTTGATGAAAGTCTATGTGATTGATGGTTGTTCCTTTCTATGCTTTTAGAGAATTTACTGTGCTGGTTGAAGACTCATTGTGATCACCATCTTCTTAATTAGTTTGCAGTATGGAGGGAAAAAAATCTAAAGAAACATCAATTAATTCCTAATTTTAGATTCAGTTCACTACTTTTACTCTGATGACAGATTCGGGGCAAGCAGGGGAGACAAAAGACAAAAGATCTTATTGGGAAAGTGTTTGCCAGAATTGGTAGATAACTCAGGGAAAGTTCCTGCTTTGCCATCCCATCCCCTTTGTGCTCTGCCTTTATTTATTTTTCTCTAGGTATTGGTAGGCTGTTAAAGGGCAAAACAAACAATCACCATAACACAAACATGTGGTCGGGGTAATATAGCCTGTCTCCTATTTCTCATGGGACTAGATTGGAGTGCAGCAGAAGCACAAACAGCCACAGACAGCCAGAGCAGAGAGGGAAGCAGTACAGAAATGAGCCAGAGAGAAAATACAGTCCGATAGTTTGGACAGGTCAGGGTTTCCACTCAGCTGGAAGTTTTATACCTTTCCAGTAATGTGTAATTACACCACAGCGAGGCTAATTACAAGGCTGATTATTGCATGGCCAAGTTGTGGAGGCTTTGAGAGTAACAAGCAGAGAGCAGACTAGAGGGTTTCTTTACTCATGTTAAAAAACATGCATATATTCAGTGATAAATGAGCTCCATCCAGAAGTAAAATCATGTTACAGCCTGGTCAACAGGCTAATAAAAACCTTTCCAAATTTGTCATAATTTAACTCCAGGATGTTTTTATTTAGAATATTTTTTTTATTTGGAGGCCTCTATCAAAGCAAGCAGCAAAAACCCAATTAAATAACCTCAATGTAACCTAGTAGGACAGATGCATGGTTATTGGTTTTACTGTATTTCCCATTATAAAAAACCCATGGTTGGAAAACTGCTGAAGAAATTGATTAAATATAAATTTTAACATACTGAGCCAATAGTTTGTGGGCAAGAAGTGTAAAAATTTGGGAACCTCTGTGATAACAAATACTGTATATAATGGCCAAACCATCT
>NW_015150573.1:717896-719146 GCF_000732505.1 Cyprinodon variegatus
TCAAAAAAGTACTCCAGAGTGTTGTTCAGCATGGGGGTGAGTAGAAAATGAAGGCTAATCATGTTTTGGGTGTACTATTCCTTTAAGGGCCAGTTTTCTCAATTTTGAGGAACACTAACTAAATGTTACTAATATTACTGAGCCTGGTTCTGCTGGAGGTTTCTTTCCGTTAAAAGGGAGTTTTTCCTCTCTACTTTCGTTGCGTGCATGCTCGGTGTGAGGTACTGCTGAAGAGCCAACGGCTAAATGCAAGCGAAAATCATCGGCACAAGCTCGTGCATGCAAGTCAATGACTAGATGCAATCAGCTGGGTTCCCGTGAAAGAAACTTTTAATGAAACTTCTTTATTTTAATTCAAAATCTTTCCACAATTCCGAGGACCTATGGGAATCCTAGTCATCTGACACCTGGAGATTTAAGGAGCTGCAGCCTCTACCCACATACTGTTTTCTATCTGTTCCCATGTTGCTTTTCTCAGGAAAGCTCCTTGGTTGTTGAATTATTATTAAATGTCACTTAAACTTAAGAGTTTATCAGTTTTGCTTCGTATTTTGAAAAACATTTCATGCACAAGTCTAAAATGTTTTACTTTCATTCAGTATCTTGCTGCATCATGACCAGGACAGTGACTTAAATGGACTAAATCACCATCTTATTATGCTTATAATTAGTATTGTTTTCATTAACATTGTAATCACATTTAATAATAATAATGATAACACTTATTATCATTATTATTATTGCTATTAATATTGTTCTCATTAACATTTATGAAATATCCAATGACCATCTGGAATGCATTACATTGCTCTATTCGAGCCCAAAGAGGTCAGATAGTGAAATTATTATGAAAGAGTAGATCAGGCTCCTTCTGGTTACGACTCCAATATCGATAAAGTGTTTCCCTACTGAGAGTCATTATTATCTCCACGGTGGGAAAGTAGTCACAGCCCTGAAATGGTGATTACAAACCAGCTGGACAGATTATTTGAAGCAAATCTACACCAGAATGGTGTCAGAGTCTGATGCATTGGACTCATAGAGCAGTTGATGATGCTCATTGGACTTAATGAGTCATGATGACGACACATCTGGAGCCACGTTTGAGAATATTTCTAGCAAAAGTAAAACCCTTTTGATGCAACGGGCCTTCTGTTTGCTGTACCTGGCCTCTTTTCCCTCTTTTCCACTGACTGATCAGTAAAAAAGCTACGGCTCATTTAACAGGAGGCTATCTATCTATATATATA
>NW_015150573.1:719244-721292 GCF_000732505.1 Cyprinodon variegatus
TATATATATATATATATATATATATATATATATATATATATATCTATGTATGTATTGTGTAATGGCTGAAGGGGTGATGATGGCGTGTTTGTTGAACCAAAACCAGCAATCATACGTAGGGCTGAGGTGTTTTCACAGATGGTTCATATTTTCAAAAGTTAGGATTTACTCTCTTGTGCATTCCTTACAGTCTCCATTATTGCTCAGAGAGACACACAAAAGCACCAACACACATAATGACATCCATCCTTCCCACAGGAGGCATTAGGGATATGATTTGCTCCATAGGGGCCAACAGGCATGAAAGATGGATGAGCGACAGGGCTGATGGAGAGTACGCACACACACATCTACATTCACACATCTACATTCACACATCTACATTCAGAAACACAAGATGAGCAGAGATGGTTGAGATTCTTCAGCAGGTGCTTTCTCTTCCTGACATGTTGTTTCATTCATTCCCCAGCATTAGCACTTACAAGGCTGGGGGAAAAAAGTGTATGCTCCACTGTAGATTGCCTTTTTTTTTTGTCTTTTTGGAGTGAATTTTGATTTGTTATTGCTGCGAACATGGAGCACTTTCTATAAATGGAAATAAAAAAAACAAAAATTTCTACATTTAAAGGTTTCAATATTGTTCTTTTTTAACAGATTTTATATTTTTTATATTCAATTTTTTCAAAAAACATTTTTTGAATTTTATATTTCCATTTTATAATAGAAACACTTGGTATTGACCTGCACTACTTCACTCCTCACTCCAGAGATAAATATATAAAAATCTGCAATAAAGTAAAAAAAAGACAAAGAATAAAAACAGAAGATCTGTACAAAAAAAAAAAAGCTTTTGAAAAAATACAAATTGAAAACACAACTATTTGAGACCATCAAAGCCCCACTACTAATTAATTTAGTGGGGGACGGGTGGGGATCTAGATGTGAAATTACATAAAGCATATTGACATTATGACGGGTGCATACCTGGCTCATTAGTTATCTGAACATTTTCTAAAAGTTTGGGAAAAGTTTAGGTCTTGGAACTCTTGTGTCATCTTGATGGTGTTAATAAGACAGGTACTGGACAAAAACGACACAAAAACACACACAAAAAAACAATTTTTTTGCCGAAGGTCTCGCCTCTACTAAGGTGTACATTGTCTGGTCTGGCATCTCCTGACAAAGTCTAATCGTTTCTCCAATTGCAGATAATGGCTCTCAGTGCAGAAAACCTAAAGCCTTAGAAATGAGCTAAAGACTTAAATGTTATCTCAATGTTAAGGAGCATATTTCAGTGATGCAAAGGGCGTGTTTCGGGTGGTGCAATTTGGGCCAAGAAGGTGAATAACTTTGTTTATGTCCTGTTAACTCCTGAAACATGAAAAGGCTGTTGTGCGCCACTGTAACCACTCAACTTAACCAGATATATTTTATAACCTTCCTCATATTCAAACCACCTTACGCACTGCAAAAAATTAAATCTAAATAAGTCATTTCCTCCTTGAAATAAGTGCATTTTTTCTTGAATTAAGTATTTAAGTGAGACACTTTGCCAATGGAACAATACAATTTACACTTAAAATAAGAAAAAACAATTGCATTTTCTTTTTTCAAGTGCATAATATCTAGATAACTTATTTTAAGAGTAAAAATACTCATTCTATTGGCAAGTCATCTTATTTACCGGCTCAAATTAAGGGTAAATACCCTTAATTTAAGACATTGTTACTCATTTTGAGATCGTTTTTGCAGTGCGGCAACAGATTTCCATCTTCAGACTGACGTTTGTATTTTTGCAAATGATTCCCATTGAGGATGTTGTTAGGTTTATTCAATGATGGTTGTAAAGTTAATGTGTGTACATATAGAACATTGAAGAAATGAGATGCTTCACTCTGTTTACTGCAAACTGTCATGCAACGGTGGTAGAAAATTGCTGATGTTTGTGCAAGGATAATCACAGTTATCAGGAGACCACTCTATTCTGTGATTCAATCAGAAGGAGCATTTTGTCCTATGACCTGATCAATTGCCTTGTCAGAAGAACA
>NW_015150573.1:722817-724955 GCF_000732505.1 Cyprinodon variegatus
GGTATCGGGTGTAACACCGGCAGCAGAGATCAGTGCAGGTGAGTCATGCCCGTCTCTAGGAAACCTTGACAGCAGCAGATGCAGAGCTGCAGGGGTCCTGCACGGATCCTACTTGGGTTTAGGATTTCCTCACAGACGTCTATATCCGTTATTTGTGAAAATACAGAACAGAACGCAGGTGGCAACCCTATTTCAGCATATTTACAGCCTATCTATTAAAACATGTTTAATGAGCTAAAACATATAAAAGTGTCCAAAATATATGCTTGGAAAATGAATAATTTTTGCTTTAAACAAACCTCTCTTTCTTTTTGCAGTGATGGGCGATCCACACACGAGCAATTCAAGGCCCATTCAGCTTTAGTGACTAAATGAGAGCCAGGAGTATGAGAGGTACTCCCCAAAATGCAGCAAAGGAACTTTCCTGTCTCCCTCTGAGGCAGAAACAAAAAAAGAATAAGAATAAATAACAAGTGCCTGCATAACAAAAAAAAATCACTGGGTTTTGGGAGTACACGTATCCCTGTGGTATAGGAAATATAACATGATGCTTTCTTGTGAAGCCTCAAAGTAGGTGGATAGAAAATGAATGAATGAATGAATGAATGAAAGTAGAAGCTGAGCCAAGAGGACCAAAAGTACTTGCTGGATTTCAGGATATGATCCTAAACGATATTTAATTTATATGTGTTGTCATTTTCCTGAAAAAAAAAAAAAAGATGGAACACACCACTGGAGCATTAAAGATTAAGCTAAAGGTTAAGTCTGCAACCTAACCTCTTCCTGCCTTATTGTTTGGCATTTAGCCTTGCAGGCTTCGGGACAGAGCATCTGAGTCAGACTTAACTCCTTACTGTCTCCCTGTTAACACCTGGTAGTTGGTGTTCTGCTAAAAAAAACGCAATGCAGAGGGTGATGGCACAGCAGGGAGCTCTGCAACTAAATCTGGATGCAGCAACCCAAATTTTGTCTGCTTTCCATCTGCAGCTTGTCTACCTCCTTCCATACTCAACATATCTGCAGCATCTCATCTGTTAACATTATCAGCAATCCCCTAGTTCAGTGAGAGTCCATGGACTTGGACTGGAGGCAGCCTGCAGGGTCAGACACAGTGCTGAATCATCCTTATAGCAGACCAAGGCTGTAGAATACAGATGAAGCCACTTGAACAATGCAATCATATCTACCCTTAACTACATAAGTAATTATTATATAACTACATAAGTAATTAATTAGAGTACTACTCACTATCACAGCAGATTCTTTCTCAGAATTTATTATTATGTGTATTTTAATGGAATCTATGAATGGTCCAGCACAAATAATATTTAAAGCTGGAGAGACTGAAACAAAGAAAAGTCACAATTAAAAAGAATTTTGTTGACATGAATGAAATAAGTTCTTCGAGGCTCGGACCAGAAGACCTAATGCCAAAAATGAACATGAGCTCTGATGAATAGTTGAGGAAAAGGATTAGAGTAGTCTTACCTCTGGGGCCCAGACACTGGTGGTGGAATAGACCAGAGGACGAAGGAGACTGAAGATAGTCTAAGAGTGAGGAAGGAGATGGGCAGAGGTGGGTAAAATCCAACTGGTATACAGGAGAAATGCTGGATGTTGAGTTTATGAAGACCTTGAGTGAGGATTAAGGTGCGTTCCCAATCTTGATTGGCCAGAACTTTGAGCATGGCACATCACAGGTGATCCAGGTCAGGCTGATCAGAGTCTTCCAGGTTGAATTTTCACTTCAGCATCATGTAATTTTGAAGTGGAGTGTTACAGCTGGCGTTATAAATTTGTATGTAAATGTAAGCGTGCAGGTGCCAGTTGCTGATTGGTTCCAGGACGATGACGACACGACATCCCATTGGTGGCTTCCTGGAAGTGACAACTATAAAAAGGCTGCTGATGTGGACTTCCTGGTTCCGTCCTCCACTCTTCCCAACTCGCCACACTGTTAACATCTGAATATTCTGGAGCTTAAAAGAGTGAGCTGCAATTTCTGTTGCTTAAGTTTTCTCCTGTTTTCTTAGTTAGGGAGGTAAGGTGACTGAGACAGTTGCCTTTTGTTTGTTATTTTTGCCCTATAGCTCTCTCTGAAGTCATTTGCTCCATTTATGCTGTAACTTTAGAACTAT
>NW_015150573.1:726473-729286 GCF_000732505.1 Cyprinodon variegatus
GATGGTTGCCTCATTACCCGTAGGACTCTTAAAATCCTGACTGCCACTACCTCGACGCCAGAGTTTTTGTCAGTTTTGGGTACTCTAGTCAAGCTGAGTTTTTGTCTACCTGAGTTTTAACCTTGCTGTTTTTGTCTTTGACTCTGGGCAGGAAGTCATCCTGCAAACTGGATGTTTTGGACCTTCTCCCCCCTGGAAGGATTCTCTGAGCATCAAACTGAGCTGAGGATTCAAGCTAGTGGTTTGGATCTACCTTTCCCCAAAGATTGTTTGGGCTTCTCTCTGAGCAGGGGATTTATCTCCATAAGAATCCGTTCAAGTACCGCAGGAAAACTAAGTGGCTCCTCCGTTCCTTTAAACCTTGAGGAACCTGAGTAAACCCTGTTCGCCCTCCAACGAGCAAGTCATTCACTGGAACAACCCACACCGACTGGATTCATCAAGAGACACCTTTTTCTGAAAACATGAGTCCTGTTGCCTTAATTCCCTTCCTCAAATCGAAGACACAAATTTCCCACTGAGCCTGAACTAACCGCAGAATCTTCCCCTTGACTTTTCGGTCCCGGTTCGACAGTGTTCAAAGCAGCACTGGACTCCTCCCCACCTACTCTGAATAAAACCTGTCAAACTTTTCCCTGGTCTCTCTGTTTGGTCTTCTGCATGTGGGTCAGATCTTTAGATAAAATCATGACAAGATGTGCAACTTTGTATGTGTGAGTTGCTTGGGATGGGAAGAGGATGGATCCACTCTTTAATATGTTAAGGTCTGGCAACTCTAGACGGGTCGTAACAGGAGGCAAGCAGATTTTACGATCTAATAAATATTATGATGAGAATTTGTATTGAGCTCAACTGGGTCAAAACTATGTAGAACTTTCAAGTAAACCTACAAGGCCAAAAGTCATTTTGGTCATTTTTGGCCGAAGCCGTTTTTCCTGTAGTTCTCATGGTGCGTTCACACCCAATGGGATTCCAGCCATTTTTGGCCTCACTTACTGTTGCTCGCTTGACATTTCCCCAACAGTTTAGAAGATCAGAGCAATAGAGCCGAGCAGAGGAGTGAGAAATGATTTAACCATCTCTAAAGCCTATTGGTTTTTGACTGAAGAAAGGTGACATGCAGTTTTAGTTTTTCCACCACTAATATCCTTTTGCATCTTAATCTGACCAGATTATCTATTCCCATCAATGGGGAAACAAATTACTCCTACCTCCACTGTAGGACTCTGCAGCCACTCCTTATGTACCGATGGCCTCTGGACTGCCTATTATGTCACTATTTTTCTTGCCCTTCCTTACAGTTTAGTTGGACATTTCAGTTGTTCCATGCATATATTGTCCCATTTTTTACAGAATTAATTTGAATTTGCTTTGTAAAATGCAAGTATTTTAATCTCGAACACAAACAGTATATAAACTGTGATGGGGAGCTGCTTACTATTGCACCTGAAATTACCATGCTGTATCAAACACAAGCTGTTATGTCAGAGGTCATTAATCCTGCAAAATTAAGGCAATAATTACCTCGAGTCCAAGTCAACATGATTCACATGACCGCTGCAAATGCAAATTAATTTTATTGCTACATGAGGATATGCTGCTCTCTTTAGTATGGAAATTTATGCAGTAGGGGATTATTATGCAATCAGATCATCTGTCCTTTAGGGACAAGATCAAGTCGTAGGCCTAATCTAAAGCATACAGCAAGACAGCAGATGATTAATTAACTTTTATTTTCTTTATGTCTTGATCATTTGAATTCCATGATTAAAAAAAAAACACAGATGTGCTTGCTACATGCAAAAGCTTTAAATGCAGGAGTTAAGATCTCCACCTTCCAGTTTTTGCAGTTTCTTTCAGCGTTGCAAAGGCCTGGCTCTGGGTAAACATATTGAGTCACCCATTCCTGAGAAGACTGGAAGCATTTCCAAACATTTCCTAATCATGAGTAACAATTGGAGAATAACAGACTTACTATTGTTTTCAGAGAGGTTTATTGCCGAATGAATGGCACCGTTAGCTGGTTTTCTACGATCTCAGCTGTTGTCCATTGCCTGGGATTGTAATGGATGCCATTTACTTTGCTCTTCTGTCTTGCAAACGTTTTAACAAAACATTTAAAGGAATACAATTTATCCACAGCCCATTTTATAGGAATGTTTTTTTTATCCAAAAAAAAAGAACATAAAAATTGAGTGGAAGTTATAAGATATATTTTTGAATAAAATTAGTTACAAAAACAGAAGGAAACTGATGGGTTTTTCAGATTAATTCTGTTTGCATTCCTAGAAACTAGTCATTTGCATCAAATTGCTCCTGAACGCACCTCTATATAGGGATAAATTGTAAAACGCTTACTCCAGTTGGGTAACGTTCGATTTGAATGCACCAATTAAGAAACGCCCAAATGACCCCAATAAATTACCCTCTTTAATATGAATGACAACTTTCGGTTTTATGTGGATTTATTCTCAAAGAACATTTGATCTGACTCTTTCACCCCCTTTTCTCCTTTAGCTTTTAATTTACTGTGTTCCCTATTTTCAGTAGTGATTAGTGTTTGCGTAGTTATTAGATGCCATAATACAGTAATAGGGATTATTAGTTAACGAATGTACCAATGTTTTAACCTGTGGTCTCTTATGGTTATATATGGAATGAACAATTTATTGATCTGAGCCAGATCCTCCGTCCTTTGGTTAACATTTGAAGAAACAGAGACAATTTCTTTGGTTGGTCAGTAATATCTGAGCTGATTGTCATGATTTTGGCAACATAGGTTGGGTTTTATTAATTTTTCACGTATCTGCTTT
>NW_015150573.1:729826-742828 GCF_000732505.1 Cyprinodon variegatus
CGCTCATTATCTCTCATCAGTTCCACCTGTTCCTGCTACTATTTATGCAACTGGTTCCCAGCCATTGGTACTAGATTATGTACGACGAAACCGTAAGGTTTAAAAGTTCACCGCTGACGATGCATGTTTTCACACTGTGCGGCCCGACGCTCTGATGCGATCTACCTGCTCACACTGGATTCCCAAAAACCACACATCGGACTCAGTGCCGGAAGATCGCGCCGGTCGGACCTGTCAATCTGGAAGCTGAAGAACTCAGTTGTTTGCAAATGCACAGTGCTCAAAGTTCTGGTAAATCGACTCGTAGACTCTCGTAGCTCTGCTCCAACTGCAGGATTTGTCCACGAACACCTTACAACGGCCGACTGAATTTCAAACATGTTTGATTTTCTCCCGACCTTACGATTCCTGAATGGGAGGTAGTCGTGAGAGGCTTATCGCCACTCGTTACCCAAATAATTCTACACAACGCAGGATACTAGATAAGGCTGAAACTTGGCCCGATCAAAAAAATTCTCTCACAACTGGAGGTCTGAGCTCAGTAACTGAGATAACTTATCGTGTGTAAATGGAAAGCAAACTGAACTGAACCGAGCTAGACACAACCGGACCGAGCTAACTGCAGACCAGTTCCAGAGGTGGGCTCGGCTCGGTTTTTCCCTGGCTCGGTTCTCTGATAAGAAGAGCGCATGAGCAGAACGCCTCATCTCCGTCTGGCTGCACGTCCCGATTCACACTCCATTCCAGTAGTTGGCGGTAATGCCTAATGCCCCTCCGGAAGTTGCTTGCCAACCAACACAAAACAGAAGAAGAATAACAACTATAAACAATCATCAAATCTTCTCCATGCAACATTTTAAATAATGGCATTTTAAATAATAACACCGAAGTACAGCAATAATAATCAAGCATAACTTTCTGAATGTGAGGGGCGCCGCCATTTTGATTTGCTTGATTCCCCCCTTCTTCGTCTTCTTCTTCTTGTGTTTTTATGGCAGTTGGCAAACAACTTTTGGTGCATTACCGCCACCAACTGGCAGTAATAAGTCGTCAATACGAGGTGAGGAGTCGAGGAACCGAGATAGCGTGATGTGTAAACGGTCATCAGAACCGAGCTCGGACCGGTGCGGTCTCAGCATGGATCGGTTTTTCAAGGGTAGAGTAAATGGGGTAGTGGAGGCAATTTAGTTAGTATCTGATAGCTGTAGCTGCACAAACACCAGCTTCTTCAGCAAACTCTCCTCTCCTACTTGCAATTTCTATTATGTCTTCACTAGACTACAAATAAATAAAACATCTTGCTGTTTGGCTGAACAGAGCTAGCGCTAACGGACCTAGCAAATGTTATTAACCCAGAAAGCATTACGGAGTACGTCACTGTGACCCCTCTGCCGGCGCATTGGTGCTGCTTGGTGGGGGTGGATGCCAGGTCGGGTGCTGGCTTATTCCTGGCGGCTGCTTCACTGTATTGTACTTACATAAAAAAAATATATAAATAAAGTCCACTTCTACAGCTAATAGTGAACCCCTTATTGAATCATTTAAAAAAACTGATTCTTTCCCCTCTGCTTTGCTTAGAGGCATGTCTGGACTTGCCTCAGTCTATACACACACGTTCAGAGGGTAAAGTATGGTGGTTTTTACTGACTTTATTGTGAAAACATTTTTTATTCAAATATCCTACCATTATGGAGATGCTCAAATGCTTGCTAACAATTTTGAATTTACATGTTCACAGGATACTTCATGCATTTAAATTGTTATTGACTGTTATGTAAATAAAACTACTTGGTATCTAAATGTTTATGCATGCAACTTTGCTTTGGTTAATTTAACCAATATTTATCAACAAAACAGATTTTATTAAAATTTATGTGTTTAACATTTCCCTTGCAGCTGGGAAAAGTTTGCATATACTTGGAAATAGACTTTGTAATTGAAAAATTCTGGCTGCTGCTCTTTGATAGTGTCAGGACCAACAGAAATGATGATCATTTCAGCTCTTGGCAGCTGTGAAAGCAGGATTTTAACACACCTTAATTGCTGCTTGGAACACCCCTCTGTGTCCCAAACAGCTCACAAAGAAATAATTACTGCACCAGGAAAATCAAATGAAACTGAGAGCTCTTGTTTCACTGTTTTAAGCAGAATGCATCAGCAACCCCTTCTTTCAAACAGATTTACAACCAGCCATGATTGCACAGAGATAATCACTCTGCTATGGGGCACATTTGGCAAGTTGCTGCACTAAAAAGACACACTTTGGTAAACAACAAAGATGGCTGCTGCTGTCTTTATAACATCTGAACTCAAATATGTTCCTGTTAGGTTGGAAGGTTTTTTTCTTTTTACATTCCTTTAAATGTTTCAATGCACCGACTTGTTAGAAGTGACACAAAATGTATAGCCCCAAAAGTTTAACGCCCACCTTCAAAATGTAAAGCAAGGTTATAATTAGCTTGTTGGACCTTCATGTACCAAAATCACATTTAAGGCCTAATCTATTCAGTGATTGAGCCATGACTGCTGAATATTGACTATTAGCCTCAATATTAATGTCTCTGTTATTATTAGTCTCTTAATAAATCTCCACAAATTTACAAGAAAAATCCCAAAATTTTGGCAAACGAATAATATTTGAAAACAAGTCAGTGAGTGAGTACAATCAATAATTTATGATTACATTTTACAAATCCCCAACCTACAGGATGGATGGATGGATGGATGGATGGATGGATGGATGGATGGATGGATGGATGGAATCAAATCATGTGTACAATTGAAAATGTAAGAGTAAAAATCAAATATTTACAAATCACACATTTACAAGAGTGAGTCACAAACTTAGGAGTAAGATTCACAAGTAAAATATGTGATTTACATCATTAAATATGTGTTTTGTACTTGTACTTTTGCAAAGTTGGAACTTCTAAACTTGTATTTTCACAAACGAGGCCTCTGATGTATGTTTCAGTTGACAAAGGAGAAATACAAACCTTATGCATATTTATTGACTTACATTTCCAAATTCATTCTTTCTTTATTGACAGTTATCTTTCCACATAGTTAGCTTGCTGTGTACCAAAATTAGAATCAGAGGTTGTGATGCAAGAGTTGCACATTGAGGAAGAAGTGTCATGATCTAATTGGTCATTTCTTTCACCTGTCGTTTTCCCTCCCTTCCTCAATTATCATTTGTTCCCCTCACCTGTTTTTTTTTTTTTGTTTATATTCTGTTCAGCCTGAGCATTTGGGGTCAGATCATTAATTGTTTTTCTGCTAGTCAGTCCGTTCTGTTAATTTCATGGTTCGTGTTTTGGATCCTGGCGGCCAGTAGAAGGAGGGGTTTTGTGTTTGACTCGTCTCCTGCTCGTCCACTGTTCCTCCCCTGCTGAGCCCTCTGGGTTTTTGGCTCTGTACGCGGGGTGGTTCAGTTTTTATCCAAGTAAGCCTGGCTTCAAGGAGGAGACCAGTTTAAAGGTCCTGCATTCAGTTCTGGTTCCACGTCCTGTCTCGGCTACCCTCTTCCGCTCCTGTGCGTGTCCGCCTGGTCACGCTTCGGACTGTGCTGGACTCTGAACCTGCCTGGGAGCTCTACGAGGCCTGGATCCTGCCTGTTCTGTCTGTTCTGGATCCCGGACCAGGATCGGCTTCCTACAAGACTTCAGGGACTGCAGCACTGGGGACATTCTTGGACCGGACTGTTAAACTAGGTAAGTGACCAACTCAGATAATCATCTTCTGTCAGATGAACGTAGTCACTTACCTGTGTTTCTCCCACTTACAGAGTCTCTGAGATTGGGCGGTGCCCCTCCCCCCCACCTGCAGTTGCCGTGTGCCACAGATCCTCTTTTAGTTTTGTTTTTTAATAAATAAATGTTTTGAACTTGCCCACTGACTGTCTCCTTGAATACTGGGTCCATCTGTCCTCGTTTCCTGACAAGAAGAAGATATTTTGAAGGTGTTTCATAGGACTACGTGTTGTGATGAAGTGTAGGCACCCAACTACATTTAATGACCAAAGTAGCAACAAAAATCGCACAAGACTGGCTTTTTTCTTCATGCCTTTTTTCCCTCTCAATCAGCGTAGCACTTGAGCAAAACTGCCCCCAAAACAATCCTTTGCAATTGACCAACATGGTCTATAAATCAAATGAAGATTTATCGCTCTCAGCAATCCATGCATCGATCCCTGGACCAGACCGTCATGGTGAATGTGCCCTAAAGGAAGCAGTTTGTCAACGGAGGCATATTAGTGCTTATTCAGCCAGCTAAAGCAGACACTTGATCGTTTTGCTTCTTACCAATGTTTACTTTTACAGTTTTAAGTTTTGCTTTTCCCCACTATGAAAAGCATTTGTCTGCCCCAGAATGTGATTTATTTTTTAATTTTTTACATGCCTCAACAACATTTTATGAAAATATTGACCTGAATTGACAGAGAACAGAATTTAGAGGAGATTTTAGCCTCTCTGGTTTTGTAACCCAAGATTTGGAAATGATGGTAGCATCTTAAATGTCTCAAAGTTAAGGTAATGACCTGTATACCTTCAGAAAAAGACCAATATAATTCTAATTAAGCTGACGACTAAATCTCAATTCTAAGTTATCTCACCACTTAATGATTTTTGTGTTTTATTTCAAACAAATGTACCCTGACTGCTTTCACAAATATTTTTCGTCACATTTCAGCATGAGTCAGGACCTAAGGTTTAGATCTTAACAAAAAGCAGACATTGCAGTTATCACAATGGAATGGAAGAGGATTAGGGCCACTGAAAAAAGAAAGAACCAAACGGCCACTTAATAAAGCAAAAAATATAGATTTCTGATTTTAGTTTAGATTTCAGGCTTACTTCTCATAACTAATTCTGACTTTAATCTCAAAATTATGATTTTAATCCAAAATTCTGACATTGTTCTTGTCAGGACTCCTGTTTTTGTGTTTGTGTTTCTGTGTTTGTCTCTCTTCATCCACCAGGAGGCGCCTGGTTCTGGTCCGCCTCCTCACACACCTGCTGATGGTTTCCTCGTTAAAAAGAGTGTTCTTAAGCTGCTGACTGCCACTACTTCGATGCCAGAGTGTTCGCCAGTTTAGGGTACTCTAGCCAAGCTGAGTTTTTGTCATCCTGAGTTTAACTTTGTGTTGGTCTTTGCCTTTCGGCAGGAAGTCATCCTGCAAACTGGATTTCTCGGACCTTCACTCCCTGGAAGGATCAGCTGAGCTTCTACAGTAACTGAGCTGGGGTTCAAACAGGAGGTTTGGATCCATTTTCCCAAGAGATCGTTTGAGCTTCTCACTGATGAAGGGATTATTCTCCACTACGACCCGTTCAAGTACCGCAGGAAATCTGAGTGGCAGTCAGTTTCTCTGTTCACCAACTTTCAAACGCATTCTGGGTGAACCCTGTTCCACCCTCCACCGAATCAGACAAACACTGGAACCACGGCACATAGACAGGAGTCAATGATTCAACAACTTCTCTGGAAATGTAAGTCGGCAACCAAATCCCCTTCTCCAAGTTCACACGTCATATTCCCCACTGATTCTGAACTAACCGCTGTTTCTTCCCCTCACTTTACAGTTCCGGTTGAGCAGTGTTCTGAGCAACACTTCTCCCTCTGCTTAAACTTCTCCAATAAAGCTTGTTAAACCTTTTCCCTGGTCTCTCTGTTCGGTTTCCTGCATTTGGGTCTGAACTTTGTAACATAATGACAGTTCTGAGTTTTTCTTTATTATCAGCTATTCAACTTCAATCTGAGAAATCCGACTTTGTTCTCAGAATTCCGACAAATTCTGACTGTAATCTCAGAATTATGAACTTAGTCTAGGAAACCTGGTTATAATCTCAAATTCAGATTATGATATTGTAATTCTGGATAATTCTGATTTTAATATGAGAATTATGACTATTCTCAGTATTCTGCCTTCAATGTTAGAATTCCGACTTCCGACTTCTTCTCAAAGACAGAAATTAATAGCCGTTTTCTTTTCTGTGTAGCTATTTTTGCTTTTTTTGTTTGTTTTTTTTATGGCCCTAATGCTCTTCCGTAGAGTTGTGCATCTGTAACTTCTGTCTTTAATTGTTAGCAACTAGAATTATAGTGCAATTTACTTGGTGTATAATAAAAAATAATCCCCAGTTTCCTGGTCTCTGTGGCTGCTGTTTGGAACTGCTGATTCTCCTCTGGGGCCTGCAGCTATGTGTGTTTTTACACTGAGCAGTGCATTTGAAAATTTGATGTTGGAGGGTGGATCTGGATTCGCCTGGCTGGCACAGTATATTTTTACTCTGAGGCTAGCAGGCGCTCAACCTGTGATCTGAAGCCAGCGTCGAATGATTCAAACAGGCCACCTCTAACATCTTCTGCCCCACCGCTATGATCAGCCGTTTATCCGTCGTCCAGCTGCTGCCCAGGGGCAGAGGTGTTAGTCAGAAAGAGGAGGCACTATTTTTCTACAGCTGAGGGGACAGAAGTTAAATTGTTCCAATATTCCATCTTTGCTCTGTAAAAAAACAGTGTTACTTTTCCCACCAAAACCCTTGCGAGATACAACCATATTCAAGCTGCTTTCATAGGAATATCCCACCTGCATAAAATTACAGCATTCCAATTTAACTTGCCTTTTCTGTCTAGAAAGCTCAGAGAGTTCTGACTAAACTGTGCCGTAAAATCCAGGCACTAAGGACCACCAACGTAGAGAGGCCCGGTTTAGTGGTTGCTTTGTACCCCACCCTCCCCCCGGTTCGGTTGCATTACAGGTCTTCACTGTCCAGCGGCTCCAAAAATTGCTGATGTTTGTGGAAACCAGACCAAGAAAAAGACAAGTATGAAAATATTGATCCAAGTGGTTTGTTCCAGTGGGTGGCAGTCAGGTTGATTTTGTGATAAAACTGCTTCCTGAGCAGCAATTTATTTAGTCTGCATGTTAAGACAGCTTGTGATGAAAATGAGAACGCTTCAAGATGAAGTAAATGACTAATGAACAACATGGAGCGCTGCTCATTATTTTAGAAAATATATATCATAAACCGTTCTTGATACTTTGTTTTTCCTGGTGCTTAGGTTACTAGCTTTCCTATCAACTCTAAACTCTCTCTAAAATGATGAAATACACATCCATCCAACTGCTGGTGCCTCTTTGCACAGATTGGAATTTGGGCAGGTCTTACAATCAGGTCCAACATGCCATATAGCACATAATTTAGGGACGTTGAAAAGAGATAAATTAACAAGTGGCACGGTGGGTAGTGCTTCTGCCTTGCAGCCAGAAGGTTCCTGGTTCGATTCTTTCTGCATAGAGTTTGCATGTTGTCCCTGAGCATGTGTGGTGTTCTCCCCAGGTACTCTGACTTCCTCCCACAGTCCAAAAACATGACTGTTAGGTTAATGCTTCTCTAAAATGTTTGTTTGTCTCTGTGTTGGACTGGCGACCTATCCAGGGTGTACCCTACCTCTTGTCCATTGACAGCTGGAGATAGGCATCACTACCCCTCGTGACCCAACTTGGGATTAAGCGTGTTCGAAAATGGATGGATGGTTATTTTCTATACTGTAGGATGGATGCAGGAAGATCCCAAATCCAGAGTTCAGATGGTAGGCAAAGCAACCTTTTAAAACAAAATTAGAATGTGTACAAAACAAAAATGGCGCCGGGAACGCTTGTGGGTCGTTTTCAGCGAATGTCGGTGATTTTAAAGTAATTTTGAGTGATAAATAATTTTTTTTTTGGGATCATTGCACTTGAGCAAATGCAATGAAATTTGTATTCTCCCGACAATAAAAACTACTTGCCCCGGGCGATCGGACGATGGTTAACATCGAGCCCTGTATGGGCTAAGCTAATGTTAGCTTCACTGTTTATAACGAGGAAATTGAAACTTTAATAGGCAGGATTTCCTGAAAAGTAGCCAATGACAGACAGCTTACTTTCTCACATAGGTTCCACCCTCAAAGTGACAATAATTGACCTTAGTGCATAGAAACAGGTCTACATGTGAATGCATGAATAGCAAACCATGAGCACTAATGCTAATTCTCTGGTATTGAATCTGCACACAACAAAAATTCAAATGTGTGCAGAGAGTAGTTTAAATCCGTTTTAAATAAAATAGCTCGTATAAGTATTTATATCTACTTGTGCACTTTTGGCAGAAGTCTGACTTCATATTGAAGGTTCAAAAAACATGCTGTGGACTTTGTGATGAAATGTGAAATTAATGGATTAATGCAAGAAACTCACAAGTGGCACGGTGGGTAGCGCATCTGCCTTGCAGCAAGAAGGTTCCTGGTTCGATTCTTTCTTTATAATGCTATTTTGCTTGATCCATGCCTCTGAGTTTTCTTCATGAGTTCTACTGTCTGACCTTCTCCCTGACCTGTGGAAATTAAGAGTTGGAAAATATCTATGCAAAGGCCCCCTACAGAAAGTGCCTACCTTAACCACACCATGCTGTAAACAAATGCCCACTTCGTCTGGTCAAGGTGGGGTGATGGGAGGCAGAGCGCCCTGATTTCAGCTCAAAGTGGCTCTTTTAACAGCTGATCTGAACAGGGCATCAACATCTTTTTTTGAAGCTAATGTCTAAGTCGTGAAAATCTATTTACTGGCTGTGAGAGTTCCCTGACTGTGTTAAGCCTTCAGAGGTGGTGTGATACAGCAATGTCATAAAATGGGCGGCATCCAGACACCTTGAAGCTAAGTGTTTTTCTTTGGGTTTGGAAGCAAAAAACTGTTTATAACAAATGAATATCCACATAGTTCTAAAGACATAATTTAATCATATCTGCCTATATGTGACATTAAAAGGCTTAAAAAAGCAAGATACAAGACGTTTTAATGAGTAAAGGCATCCACTGACAGGCATTCAGTGGTAACTGTGGGTAAAGGTTGGTGTGTGAGGTCTGATTCAGCCAGAAGGGAACATGCATAATAAATAATCTTGAGTAGTTTCAATTCAACAGATTCAGTACAGTTAGGCCTCTATATGTGACACGCATGAGCGCTCGCTTCTCTGCGCTCACAGCTTGCTTTCATGTGGACCTGTATCTGTGTGCCATCCTTTTAACTTTTGTCACTTCGAAGGTGGAACCAACGGGAGAAATTTAAGCCATTTTTGATTGGGTTTTTTCACAAACTTTCACTCTTTCAGAGGGGGAATATGGCCTAGTGGTTAGGGCATTGTGATTGGAATCCAGAGGTTTTGAGTTCAAGCCCCACTCCCAAAACTGAAGGGCTGGTTATCATACCACAGCAATGTGTCGCAGTGACCTTGTCACAGATATTTTAGATTTATGCCCAATTTCAAAGCATTGTCTGCAAGGCAAGGCAAGGCAAGGCAAGGCAAATTTATTTGTATAGCACAATTCAGTACAAAGACAATGCAAAACAGAATCAAAGCAAGTCTGCACTATGTTATTCCACGCCACAATGTAAGACAATCAGGAACTAGCTTTGGGTCTAGATGCGGCCAAGGCGGTGAGGAAGTGGGGCCAGGTTTGTGTGACAACGGAGGGACATGAGGGCGATGCAGAGCGGGGATCCAGGTGGTAAAAGGGTCTCAGCGTTCTCGCGCACCTCTCTCTTCTAGCTGGTCCTTCTTCACGAGTCATTTTCCACAATAGCGGTCATACAAAAAAAACAAGCCGGTAAGGCACCAAACAGGAAATACTCATAGTGTACACTCACCGGCCACTTTATTAGGTACCCCATGCTAGTAACGGGTTGGACCCCCTTTTGCCTTCAGAACTGCCTCAATTCTTCGTGGCATAGATTCAACAAGGTGCTGCAAACATTCCTCAGGGAGTTTGGTCCATATTGACATGATGGCATCACACAGTTGCTGCAGATTTGTCGGCTGCGCATCCATGATGCGAATCTCCCGTTCCACCACATCCCAAAGATGCTCTATTGGATTGAGATCTGGTTACTGTGGAGGCCATTTGAGTACAGTGAACTCATTGTCATGTTCAAGAAACCAGTCTGAGATGATTCCAGCTTTATGACATGGCGCATTATCCTGCTGAAAGTAGCCATCAGAAGTTGGGTACATTGTGGTCATAAAGGGATGGACATGGTCAGCAACAATACTCAGGTAGGCTGTGGCGTTGCAACAATGCTAAATTGGTACCAAGGGGCCCAAAGAGTGCCAAGAAAATATTCCCCACACCATGACACCACCACCACCAGCCTGAACCGTTGATACAAGGCAGGATGGATCCATGCTTTCATGTTGTAGACGCCAAATTCTGACCCTACCATCCGAATGTCGCAGCAGAAATCGAGACTCATCAGACCAGGCAACGTTTTTCCAATCTTCTATTGTTCAATTTCGATGAGCTTGTGCAAATTGTAGCCTCAGTTTCCTGTTCTTAGCTGAAAGGAGTGGCACCCGGTGTGGTCTTCTGCTGCTAAAGCCCATCTGCCTCAAAGTTCGACGTACTGTGCGTTCAGAGATGTTCTTCTGCCCACCTTGGTTGTAACGGGTGGTTATTTGAGTCACTGTTGCCCTTCTATCAGCTCGAACCAGTCTGGCCATTCTCCTCTGACCTCTGGCATCAACAAGGCATTTCCGCCCACAGAACTGCCGCTCACTGGATGTTTTTTCTTTTTCGGACCATTCTCTGTAAACCCTAGAGATGGTTGTGCGTGAAAATCCCAGTAGATCAGCAGTTTCTGAAATACTCAGACCAGCCCTTCTGGCACCAACAATCATGCCATGTTCAAAGTCACTCAAATCACCTTTCTTCCCCATACTGATGCTCGGTTTGAACTGCAGGAGATTGTCTTGACCATGTCTACATGCCTAAATGCACTGAGTTGGCGCCATGTGATTGGCTGCTTAGAAATTAAGTGTTAACGAGCAGTTGGACAGGTGTACCTAATAAAGTGGCCGGTGAGTGTAGAGTGGATGTAGATCTGACCAATCAGAGGCCTCCTGTCTGCAGTCAGCTACAATTTTGGAGAGGTGCAGCAGAGTGTCTGTGGAAGGGGGGGCATATCTACGTTAACTGCGACCTGGTTTCTGAGCATAAACCAGCCTTGACACTCTGGGTCTCTGAGCAAAGACCCTTAACCCCACACTGCTCTATAGCATTTAAATGCACCTCTCCAATGTCTAAGAGAAAACATTTTTAACATTTTTTATTGTATGACCTGTATATGACAGACTGCCATATGATAGCGCTTTCTAGCTTTTTTGTCGTTTTGGTTACTACATCAAAATTACCGTTAGGTGGACAAAAATCACGCCATCTGGCGGAAAATCACGCGTCTTTTTCAAATCACACGAGAATGTGTACAAAACAAAAATGGCGCCGACAACGCTTGTGGGTCGTTTTCATCGAATGTCGGTGATTTTAAAGTAATTTTGATTGATAATTTTGTTTGTTTTATTTTGGGCAAATGCAATGAAATTTGAACTCTCCCGACAATAAAAACTACTTGCCCCGGGCGATCGGGCAATGGTTAACATCGAGCCCTGTATGGGCTAAGCTAATGTTAGCTTCACTGTTCATAACGAGAAAATTGAAACTTTAATAGGCAGGATTTCCTGAAAAGTAGCCAATCACAGACAGCTTACTTTCTCACATAGGTTCCACTCTCAAAGTGACAAAAGTTGACCTGAGTGCATAGAAACAGGTCTACATGTAAATGCATGAATAACAAGCCATTAGCACTAATGCTAATTCTCTGGTATTGAATCTGCACACAACAAAAATTCAAATGTAGTTTAGAGAGTAGTTTATATGCGTTTTAAATAAAACAGCTCGTATAAGTATTTATATCTACTTGTGCACTTTTGGCAGAGGTCTGACTTCATATTGAAGGTTAAAAAAACATGCTGTGGACTTTGTGATGAAATGTGAAATGAATGGATGGATGCAAGAAACTGCAAGAACTGACTTAGACTTAGACAACTTTTTTTGTACACAAAGGGTTCATTAGGGGAAAAAAATATTTAGTACAGCTTTCAGACAATTAATGAACATTTTCTTTGTATAAAGCGCAGCAGTGATCAAATGTAAGCAGTGTGAAAGTTTAAGCGATTTGAATGCTTCTGTCAACAACCAGGTCTACTGTAAAACAGTGTCTGTGTAAAAACTCTTCCTCTTCGAATTTCAGAGATTCCAAACGAAAAACCTGGAATGCTATAAAAAAAAAAAAAAAAACACAACAGATTCCCTATTTTATCTTGTAAGCAACAAAACAGGCTCCTGCGCACAGACTTCAAGAATGAATTTAACATTCACTACATCCATCTACATGTGACTTGTCAGGTTTATTCCACAAATGGAAATGTAGCGTGAGAGAAGCTGCTGTGCGAGGGAGTAATGCTGGCTGAAAAAAGAAATAGCACACACATCCTACAGAAGGGAGAGAGGAGGATGTGATTCCAGCTGGACTTCATTAATATGTCAGCTGTCCTTAATGTGAGAGCTACCTCGGAGTGATGATTTAAGCAACACTCTGCTGTTCCCTGCAGTTTAGGAAACTATTTTATATGTCACCCTTCCCACACACACACACATTCTTGTCTCGCTAGATGCAGTGAGTACTTTGTATTGACTTCCATTGATTTTCAGTCATTTTCAACCCTTGTATGTCCTAAGCCTGACTTTAACCCCGAACCTAATCATTACCAGTGCATACCCACCTTTAACATTAACTCAATTCACACCTTAGCCCTAAAATAAACATTAGCAAAAAAAGGAAGACAGCACCAACAAAATGTCTTCAATTTAATGGTGAAATTAGAGAAAAACGGTCCTCACTCTGATACCAAAACAGGAGACACACAGCCTTTATTTTAAAATTAGGAGATCTCATAAATCGTAGCTCAGTTTTGCAGTCAGACTGAGGAACAAATGTTGATACATTTGTTGGGGCCCATAGTAGAGATGTGGAAAAAAGCTTGGCATAATTTTCTGTTTTATAGTTAAGGCTTAAAGCTACAGTGTGTAATAATTTCAGGGATATACAGTCAGAAATGTAATATA
>NW_015150573.1:743844-745178 GCF_000732505.1 Cyprinodon variegatus
AATCTCTTCAGTTATGATCATTTCCTTTAGCTCAACCCAAGTTTTTTTCTTTTTTTTAATGACATTTAGGTCTGAGAACCGAGATTGTCATGGAAAAAGGATCATTTTGGTCTTGATAACCATTTCTGTGTTGGCATCGCTATTATCCTATTTAAAGACTCAGTATTACACAATGTTCAGTTTCCTGGCAGAGGCTACTGATGTGATCTAAAATCTTATTCTTAGTTTGGACTACATGATGATATGCAATCAAACAAGATTCACAGAACCGCTTAAAGAAAACCAGGTATAAAGCTACTCACATACTCCTACTTGTGACAGTAGTGACCTCTTATTTACACACACTCCTTCAGCCATGTGTCCTCTGTTGCAGACAGAAGCCAGTCTTAATGCTGTTACAACTAAAAGCTCTGTTTTGTCCTCCGTCTTACCTCAGAAATAAGGATCCAGTCTATTTTTGACAGGTGACCAAATAAAACATCCGTTTCTATAAACCAGTTGAGCCAGACACAAAATTAGACATGGGAAGGGTAAAGGGCTCATTATGCTTGATGCACCTACAATCAGCACGGACAATGAGCCGTCTGTCACAACGTCTGCAGCATTTAAACTCTATGCGGCTTTTCCCTTATTCTGGCTGGCTCAACACTACACAAGTAAGTAGCAAACAACTTTAAAAGTTTTTCCAAGCCTCTACTTTTCTTTCCAATAGTTTTTCCACAATCTGTAGAGAGTTGGTGATATATTTACATTTTTACATTTGCAAACCCATGCCAGCAGGAACTGCTTCTCTCTTGCCATGTTTTATAAGCAGATTTGTCCGCTGCAAGGTGCATAAATTCTATCATCGATGGCGTGGAAGCCCAAAACGACCTAAGTCATCAGAACTCAGGAACACATCAAGCATTGATCAAGCTTTAAGTGGATCAGCTAATAAAAAAGGGGAAAGGGGGTCTAAATCAGGGATTTTTACCCTCAAGACCATATGTCCTCAATGTTTTAGATGTGTCAATACTCAAGCACACCTGATTGAAATCATTACATTAACTCCTCTGCAACCATCCAATGTTAGTATGGGGTAAAGCAGCTGTACTCCAAGTCGCTCCCAGCAAAATGTCTTCAATTTATGCAAATTAGGAGTTCTAATTCCTAATTTGCAGAATTTAGATGATTGTTTAAGTTTAGTTCTGATGCGCAGCTGAAGCATCTATGCTTCTCTAGCTGCGCGGTCAAAAAGTGGGTCTGATGTGCGTTTGGCGGAGCTACCCTATCCTTTCTTTGCCTGTAACAATGGCAGCTATATTTGCTGTGATCAATAGGTTAAAAGTAGTTTT
>NW_015150573.1:747402-749906 GCF_000732505.1 Cyprinodon variegatus
TGAAGATATTGTGATATTTTAATGTATCAATATTTTTTCCCCCGTCTTTAAAAGTTTTTAAGTCTGTAAAAAACAGGTTTTTGAGTATTTTTTTTTTTTTTTTTTTTTTTTTTTTTTTTTTAGACTTTAGAAACTCAGAAGCTGATCAAATATCGGGTTAAATATCGGTGGGGTGGCCGATGTCCGATATTCAGTTTTAAGGCCGATACCGATAGGGGGCCGATTATATCCTGCATCCCTAAAAATTTTGGTAACTTTTCTATAATAGTCACCCAATATTTAAGCTGTTATTTGAAGATGTTAATTGAAATATTTCAAACATAATCTGCACTAACTTACAATTTATTTAATTATAAGTGATTTAAGCAATGTGTGTATGTGCATGGGGGATTACTATTGAAGACTTCTTATGAGCTTTTGATAAATTTAGGGAAACAAACAATGTAAAAAAATAAATATTTGACATAGTGCGATAGTAAAGACCTGAGCAGCACTTTACATAAAACTGTTTTCTCCCAAATTGGAATGATTTTTTTTATAAATGAAATGAAAACAGAAGAAACTATTAAAGATCATTAGATTTAATCGACTCTGCAGTGCGTAACCTTTCAGCCCCCCTATCTTGACTCTGCATCCAGATGTTGTCCTTCCCTCTGAAACTTCCTGGTAAACTGTGAATTCTGTTGCGTCCTTGCTGACTCTGGTCAGCCTCAGCAGTGAGAGAAACATGCCCTCGCTGCCTCTGTGGGAACCATTGTAGTAAACCACATTCCAGGAGATAACACCATGGGAATATTTTTGGCCGCTCTTTGAGCTTAAAACCAACCTTGCACCCTGCTTTAAATAACTGGACAGCTTGATTCTGTCACCATGTACTTTGTAATCTAACAGTGCCTTCTGAAGAAGTACAGTATCCAAATAGCATCCATCATAATCGAAGCGCAAGCTTTTAAGTTTTACACCCGCACGCTGATAGTTTACAAAGCAAAGGCATTCCATTTGTCATGTGAGTTTAATAGGCTACCATGTAGGTCGGAGGAGGAAGCATGTTGCTTCTTGGCTGCTTTTGCGGTAATCACCTTTCTTGGAATAAACTTATGCTCATTACTCACAACAAGACTGTTTTCAGGAGCTAGTTAGCAAAAGTTTGGCATGATAACAATAAGACGTTTCTGTAAACAGTGAATTATGGCCGGAATCTCTTTTTTTTGAGCTTTCTCTAGTAAAGAGAGGTCCAGAGCTTATATTTTTTCCCCTATAAAACTGAATCAGCTGCAATCTGCTTCTCTGGTAAGGTATGAAACGCTGTTTGACGCCCCAGAGGCGAGCAGGAAATTATACTAATAAGCTGCTCAGGGACAGACAAAGGGGAGTCATGTCTGAAAAGCAGAATGCTGGAGTATACTCTAAAGTTCATCTCGGGGTAGCAATCTGAACCGCAGTGTTTGGTCTAACCAAAACCTGAGCCCACGCCGCCTTAAACGTCGGTCTGGCCAACATGCAGGCAGGAAGTTTATAATCTGACTGAAGCTTTGTTATGTCTGTAAGGGGGGATGGTTTGTAGTGAGGGTAGAGGTCAGGGGTTAATCTCAGAGGGGTGAATGTCCAGTTTTGAGGTCGATGCTTAGAAGCGTTTTTGCCTTTAGGGCTTACAGCTTTAAAAGATTCAAGGTTTCTCTAAATGAAATACCACTAAACATTAAAACTGGGAATCAACCTCTAAAGATCACGGGTAGGAGGCCAGAGGCAGAAAGGGTATCATTATGACTTAATTACAGCTCTAGAGCAGGTATGGGAGTACTTCTTCATCCTCTAAGCAAGAAAATGTCATCTGCTTCCACAAACTCCCACACCTTCTAGACTACTCTAACTCCACAGATTGCTCACACATGTTACTGGCTGACCGCCACATGCCAACAAACGCTCAGAAGGCGATCAGGAGCAGCGTGGCAAACCGCGGAGAACATAGGCGGCCCAGATTCTGGCCTATTTAACAGCAAAGATGGTCTGTTCCACAAAAGCATCAGCCAACATCTTTATCCCGACCAGGCAGCAGCGTATCTTCATCTGAAAGGCACAGAGAGACGACATCAGTCCAAACTGGGTTTAGAGAGGTTAAAACTGCAATCAGCGATGTGGCAATGTGATTGAAGGACTTTTGCTTCTTCTAACAGGAAAAACAAACTTCAGTTTAATAGGACATACATAGAGTTCCAAAGTTTTTCAATGTTTACATTTGGACCTTACAAAAAGGGGAGGGACTCAGTTTTCAGATTTCAAAAACCTACAATGCAACAATTGAGTTAATCCCTTCCAACTATCATCGCAACCAGAACCCCTGTAAAAGGGAACAGAACACCTCACCTATTCAGCCAGGCCAACAATACCCTTTAACGACCCCCCCTTAGAGAGACATAGACAGGTATGGGGCATTGCAGGCTAACACAAGAGGCCAACACTGGAAAACAACCTAGAAATAAGTTTAAAAAAAAATCTTAAATTAA
>NW_015150573.1:752272-752689 GCF_000732505.1 Cyprinodon variegatus
AAAAGGGAATCGGAATCGTGAAAATCTTTTCAATTCCCAACCCTAGTATTTACCCTTAATTTGAGTAGGTAAATGAGATGATTTGCCAATATAATGAGTATTTTAACACTTAAAATAGGATAATTAGATAAAATGCACTTGAAATAAGACAATGCAATTGTGTTTTCTTATTTTACATATAAATTGTCTTGTTCCATTAGCAAAATGTCTCTTTTACTTTCTCAATTCGAGAACAAATGCACTTATTTTAACCCTTTAAAGCCCGATCCAAGAATAAAACAAAACAGAAAATTACTTTTTTTTACGTTTGAAGTCCTTATTTGGCCTTTTAACAAAATATGCAAAAAGAAAAACCAAAAATACATTTTTGATATTAATAATTTATTACTATGCGATAAGTCAAGATTATTTTTTGTG
>NW_015150573.1:753455-763296 GCF_000732505.1 Cyprinodon variegatus
ATCACGTATATCTGATTGTGTACAATAGGATTTTGAGCAAAGTTTTTACCATTAAATTATGCACAAGGTGTCAGACGCAAAACATTTCAGAAACCGTATGTATCAAATATGATACATTTGGCATTACAGGGTTAAGAAAAAAGGACTTATCTAGATTATGATTTTTTCCAGTGAAACGACCCCAATTCCAAAGGGGTGGACCCGTTCGTCCGGTACAATTCGCATGTTTTCTAAACAAAAACAAAAACTTTGCTGGGCTACAGAATAAAGCCTCAAACTTAACGCATTTCTGACGTTTTAAATTGAAAAAACGTCCTCGATTTCAAGCGAAATGTCTTCAAACTTGTAAGCAATGTCCAGTGGATTGTTTTTTAACTTTTCTGGAATGACTATGACCTGGATGAAGAAGGATCTTCACCGACATAGATAGAGACAATGGCATTAAAAAGCCAGAAGAAGAAGTCCATAGATGGAGAGTTCTTCTTTCGGGGTCCTTCAAACAGGATGACAGATTCTGTATGGCGGCACACATTTCAGAGCCAGGCTTTCTTTTTCATGGTATATTGTGTTTTGTTTTGTTTTAGAGCTTATATTTTTGTACATTGATGGATTTATTTTATTTATTTATCCTTTATTTAACCAGATAATACCCATTGAGATTAAAAATATCTTTTGCAAGGAAGACCTGGCCAAGATAGGCATCAAAATTACATCACATCACATCATTACATACGTACAAAGACACACACATAAAAGCCAAATATGCACTTACAATAAAATTTCAATTAAAACATTGACATGTGAGGGAGTCCAACTCAAAACAACTCATTATCAGCTTAAAAGTATTCAAAGGAACCAATTTACTAAGTTTCAAGTTATTTTGCAGCAAATTCCATGTAAAGGGAGCAGAGTAAGCAAAGGCCTTTTTACCCAGCTCAGTACTGACACATGGGACAGAAAACAAGACAACAGTCTGAGAACGGAGAGAGTAATGACCAGTACTTTTTTTCATAAGAAGTGAACATAAATAAGGTGGAAGCGCACCAAGAATAGCCTTATATATAAATATATACCAATGACAAAGCCTCCGTGTAGCCAAGGCAGACCACCCTACACGAGAATACAGCTAACAGTGATGGGTGCAAGCTTTACAATTAGTAATTAAAAAAACCATAGCGGCAAAGGTTTGTCATATGAGGTATAGAAAAAAAAGGTACCCGAAACTGTAATAAAATGATTACTAATAATACAGGTGAGCATTTTTTGTTTAAAACGAATTGAAAGCGATTCATTTCAATGAATTCTGATTAATATTGCAGTTCTGAAGATAAACCCTAAAAATGCAGGAAATGTTGTTGCCGGGGGCGGACAAATTTACATCTTGTCTACTGTTTTTTTTTTTTTTTTTCCTTGTACTCTTTTTGTTCTACAGAAGCTCCAAAAAAGGGGGCAAAAGAAAAGTGTTTTAGGTTAATAATCACAGAGAGTAGAATTGCACCAGCGATAAAACCTTACAGATTAAAGAAAGCCATGATTAAACACCGTGGGGACATAAGTACTTTAATGAAATAATTTTTTTTTATAAATCTACAATCAGAAATTTAAAACACTTTTCACTTTTTCATTATCATTTACCTCGTGTAATTTGTGTCTCAATGTAATCCCTTTAACAGATACAATGTCAGATATAATGCGGTTTAAATAAAACAGAGACTTAGAACAGGCAGAATAACTGGTGTCATTCAGAGACGTGGAAAATATGCCGCCTTCAGCTGTTTGTTGACAGTGATATATGAAAATGCGACAGTTCTAGACATCATGTATATTTAATCAGCTTCAGCTTGACAAAAGCTGTAAATTCAGGTGAGGATTCAAGGTCACATCCAATATGTTTTCTGGATTTGCTCAAGAGTCTCAGACATCATGTTTTTTACGTTCTTTAATATGCACCATTTAGCAGACTCATTTAATTGTTTTGACATTAAGAGTATTTAATATTTCTTTCAGCTTTATTCTTTGCAGATAAATCTATTGAGGAACATAATTCATCAGTGAAGGAAAATTAGGAGTTCTTCTTTGGTGGTATATTTATAGAGGCTTCAAGCCTTTACCAATAAACCTGCTGTTTCATCACTTGATAAGCATGGGAGAAGAGCGGAATGAAACTGTCTGTACCTCCCACAAACACCATCCCTCTCATCCATCACTTACCCCTGATGTGGTTATTGATATTGGCTGCTGTGAAACAAAGAGTGGAGTCACCTCTCGGAGTTTAAGTTCAGCGAGAGGACAGAGACTCTGGGCTGAGTCGACAGCCAGACCGAACGACCCTGAGCAACAGTCCTCACTTTTTCCACCCTAAAAAAAAAAAGCTTTGGTCTGTCTCTCATCTCATCCAGTTGTTGACCTCCATTTTATCTTACTCTCTTCCATCATGCGCTTTCTCAAAAACTGGCTCATCATCATATTGTTTTTGGAGCTTTTTTTTATAGACAAAATATGTGCATGTGTTCAACAGCCAGCATGAACGATTTCTATTTCTTCCTCCCTTTCCTTCTATTTCAGAACACACCCTTGTTTTCGTTTGCAGCACAGGGTGGGGAGCAGGAGTCTGTAAGACAGCAGGGGTGGGTTTCATGTAACATAAACTGGTGCAAAAGGGTAAGAGTCACACTTTCTTTACTTCCTGTGGAAAGCTCATTGCAGCACTGTAAAATATTTTCTGTAATAAAGATCACAGAGGAGGTGACTGACTGCTTAGGCCTAAACTTTCCTTTTTGAAAAAGCTACTAGAGCGGTTCAGGTTATCCTGAGCTATCTATATATTTATGCTGCTATAGGCTTAGACTGCTGGAGGACATAGGGACCTATGTTATGTTATCTATGTCATGGGCGACAGTGGCGCCGGCTGAAGGAGCTGATTGATAGACTGACTTTATTGATAAATAGTCAAAGAAGAAGAATGTGTCAAAGGAAGAAAAAGGTGCATGGATAAATTCAGTTTGCCCTGCATGTCATGATTTTATCAAGAGCTCAGACCCACATGCAGAGAAACCAATTCAGAGAGACCAGGGAAAAGGTTTATCAGGTTTATTTAGTTCAGGCTCAGTGGGAAATTTGATTCTTGAACTTAAAGAGAAGACTTAGGTTGCTGACTCACGATTCCAGAAAAGTGGTTGACTCTTTGACTCCAGTCTGTGTGCGGTAGTTCCAGTGTTTGTCTCATTTGGTGGAGGGTGGACAGGGTTTACCCAGAATGCAGTTGTTTGTAGGTGAACGGAGAAACTGACTGCCACTTGGATTTCCTGCGGTACTTGAATGGGTTGGTGTGGAGATGAATCCCTTGCTCAGTGTGAAGCTCAAACGATCCCTTGGAGGACAGTAGATCCAAACCTCCAGTTTGAATCCCTAGCTCAGTTTGAAGCTCAGATGTTCCTTCCAGGGAGAGAAGGTCTGAAAACAACCAGTTTGCAGGATGACTTCCTGTCGAGAGGCAAAGACAAAAAACTCGGTTAGGACTCAGGTTGACAAAACTCAGTTTGACTCAGTAAAAACTCAGCTTGGCTAGAGTACCCAAAACTGGCAAACACTCTGGCGTCGAGGTAGTGGCAATCAGCAGCTTAAGAGCACTCCGTTAACGAGGTAACCCTCCGCAGGTGTGTAAGGAGGCGGACCAGAACCAGGCGCCTCCTGGTGGAGGAAGGAAGACCAACACAAAAACACAAACCACACAGACAGGAATCCTAACACTGCAACTGAGGGGTTGTTGGTTAAAGCCCTACCTCTGGTGGTCAGAGGGCCCGGTGGCACCATGTGTACTCAGCCTCACTTCTGTCAGTGAGCCCCAGGGCAGCTGCGACTACAATGTAGCTTCCTACCATCTGTGTATGTGAATGGGACTGAATGTAGTGTAAAGCCCTTTGGTCAAGTCCTCTGGCTTAAAAAAAGTGCTATATAAGTACAGGCCATTTGCCATTTATCTAAATGTGCAATATTTGTTATTTGTATGTTTTCTCTTCTTTACTCATCATATTAGCTTCATCTGGTCTGTTCCTGTTTGGCTGTGACTCCATCCTGGAGAGATATTTCAGCTGTGCTGCTGCCATCAACGTCTCCGGTTAGAAATGATAAAGCTGAGCTGTTCTTTTTTAGTGCTTACTCCTGTTTCTCTCCTAGACATATTTATAGGCTTAAAGGAATAGTACACCCAAAACATGATTATCCTTCATTTTCTACTCACCCCCATGCTGAACAACACTCTGGAGTACTTTTTTGATATCTCAAATGCATCTAGAGATCTGAGAGGCTTCTTGCNGATATCAAAAAAGTACTCCAGAGTGTTGTTCAGCATGGGGGTGAGTAGAAAATGAAGGCTAATCATGTTTTGGGTGTACTATTCCTTTAACTTTAGACATGAAAACCGGCCCAGACCTCGTCCACTTATGTGTTTCTTTCTTAGACAAAGCCACCTGTGGAGCTAGTTTCCAGTTGCATTTCTAATATAGAATGTATTTATGGATCTGAGCTAATATGTTAATCTTTTATGTCTGCTTCTGTTGTCTCAAACACATGATTGGCCTTGTCAGAAGAATGCTGAGCCTGAGCATGGTTATGCTGGAGGTTTTCTTCCTGTTAAGAGGGACTTTTCCCTCTCCACTCTCCCTGCATGCATACTCTGTGTAATGGATTGCTGTAGAGTCAACAATAACATGCAAGTGAATGTTTACTGTTGCCACATTGCTCATCCAGGAGGAGCCAATCCTTCAAAGTCAATGACAGGATGCAATTAGCTGGTTTTCCTTAGAAAACATTGAACCAGTCTTAGTTTGAGACGACTTGTGGTGAATAGGTGCTATATACATTAAGTGAAATGAACTGAACGTATATGTTTCCTAACTCTTACTGTGACGAAATTTTGAAGCACTTTGCTTATTTTTCATTTTTATGTGTTATATAAATGCACTGCTATTAGTAATGACCGAATATCTGAGTGTAGCCTCTATTTCGTCAAAATCTGTGTGCTTTATTTTGTGGCTTTATGCCGTCAGTGGAGTGTTAAAAAAGAAAAAGGAAAAGCTGGTCAGTAGATTCAATATCAATTAGTGCTTCATGTTGGGCTTTGTGAGGAATAAAAAAAAAAGTCTCTTTGGAATAAAGCCTTTTCCGTGCATCAGTGTGGTTATTATCCAAAGAGATTTCTTTTCCGCTCTGTTCCAGTACTGTGAATAGAAGACCCGAACACTCTCTCCCAGTATCCGAAATATCAAAGTGTTAGCATAATTACTATTTCAAGCAGAAGAGACCCAACTGTCTCCTCGCTCCTCTCCACAGTTTGCTGCAGAAAAACTTCAAAGGCCTTTTATCCAGGGTTCCTTTAATAACCCGTCTTTTTCTGCAGTTAGACAAAGGCAGCAGTCACCGAACCGAAGGACAAGAAGTACAAAAAAACAGGCCAAGTGGTCGAATACAGAACGGGTGGAGTCGACTGTAAGATCCATCACACCACGAATAGTTGGGTTACAGAACATCCCAGAGGAGGACAGCTGAAACAGAAGCACAGATTTTTTTTTTTGTGCTTGTTTTTTTATGTAACAGCTGTCATTACTCTGTTGGGGGCTGAAAGCCTATTAAAAGCCATGACTCAGCTGAGATTTGTCTCATAATGTCAGGGGTAATGGGCGAACATTGTCTGAACGAGTGTGTGAGGGGGGGGTAGCGGGGTGGGAGGGGAGAGATAACAAGTAGGGGTCATTCAAGTCAAGATAAATATTCTTTTTCTGCTCTTTGCTCACAGCTCATCCACAGAGAACATTTGCATTTACCCGTCTGTCACCTCTCACCTCCTATTTGTTATCTTCCCATCCTGACGTTATCCCCTAAACAAAGAATTCAGCTTTGCATTCGCCTTTTTTTTCCTGCAGCTCCATGTCTTACACCCTGATAACAAACCATACATCTACAGTTTCACGTTGGAGGCAATGGTGGAAAATTCCACAACTGTGAGACAGCTTCACTTTTTTTATCTGCCTCATTCCAAATTAAAGGCATGTGTGGAATTTCATACCAAATGGGAAAGAAGAAGGTGATGAAGAAGCGGAGGAATGTAGATGTCTGAGTGAATAATGTAGAGGAATCGCAGAAAGAATTACTCCACAGCTATTTCTTCTGATTCACTCTCACCTCCTCCTCATTCGTGTTCCCTTCCCCCCCCCCCCCATGTGTTTTCAGAGAATAAAGGCATTATAGAGGATGGGCTGAGCCGCACATGCCCCAAATGCCTATTTAATCAAAAGAAAATAAACCTGGCTAGATTCAAATTTTTTTTTGTGTATGCTTAAGATGACCCGCCTTTCTAAAGGACAAATGAAAACCTGCTGTTGGGAGTATGGAGGCCATGTCTCTACCCCCACTCCTGCTACCTAAACACAGCTGAGGGAGGCACGCCCTGCAGTCACAGCATAAAAATGAAAACTATTATTCTGGTTTTAAATTCTTACCACAGAACGCTCTTTCTCCTCCTGCGTTAATTGAAAAATTCTGAAGTATTTTCCAGAGAAAAGTGACTTTCTAGTTCCCCCGTTGGATAAATTTGCATTGACCCTTCATTCTTGACACCTTTCGAGGGAAATGAAGGCCTCTGTTCAGTAGAAATCATAGCATCAACATCATGCTGGTACCCTGCCTCTGCCTGCATGGCCTCTTCCTCTCTCAACTCAAACAGTGCTATCCCGTTACCATAAGGATCCCCCCTGGACAAAAAGCACATTTCTCTGGCTGCCAGTAAGGCCTCTGTCTCCCCTTCACTTCGCCTTAGAATGTTTTCATTTACTTGACTTTTCTTCCACATACTTGTCATCGTTTGCAGCCCAAAGGGCAAAGTAAAGGACTCAACTAGCAGAAACACACAGCCCTTTATCGCCCATTTGGATGTTTGGATAACATGAAGTGAATTCTGTTCCATTATTGTTTCAAGCAAAGAACACATTGTTTAAATTTTAATTAAAAAACAAAAACAAAAAGCAAACCAAGAATAGATGGACCCAATATTCAGGCGAGTTAGAGAGTGGGAAGTTCGAAAACATTTACTGACAAAAATGGCAGAAAAGAACAGAAATGTGGGCTGGTGTGGATCATCGCGCATCACTGGCACACTGGTTTGACAGATCGGTCCATCCTCTCATCAAAGGCAGGATCAGCCGATGTCCTGCCAATGAGATGTGGTGCCGGGTTGTCCAGAGAGTTCCCAATGCAGTAGCCCCAATGAGCAGGCAGGAGACTGATCCAAAACAGTTCAGAGCAGGACTGTTCTGAGGTCCAGGAGTCCGTAGCCTGACCAGGGGTTCCGATCCAAACAGGAAACACAGGAAACAGACAGATCCAGGATCCGTGTTCCAAGAATCCACAGAGCGTTCAGGTAGGTTCAGAGTTCCAATGAGTCTAGCAGCAAGCTCAGACAGACATGCTCAGATGGAGACAGGCGGGCCCAGTGTTTGAGAGGGACAGAGACAAGACATGGGATCAGGAAAACTGCAGAACTTTAAACTGTACTCCATCTAGGAGCCAGGATTACGGGAATTAAAATTGAAAAACCCGGAGGGCTCCACGGAGATCAGGAGACATACACAGACACCCTCTCGACACACAGGGCCCCAAGAGTTAGGACGTGAACCAGGGACTTAACTGAAATCAAAAAACAAGAAACATGAATAACTACACAAATAACTAAGAATAATGATCTGGCCCCGATAGCTGGGCATAACGGTATATATAGCAGAGGGAGCAGGTGAATAGGATGAATGATAATTAGAGAGCAGGGATGGAACGACAGGTAATTGAAGTGAGTAATCAGATCAACTACCAGGGCTGTGATCATGACAACAACAAATTAAGAAAAAGATTATTATTAATAAGATTTAGTTTGTTTTTTGTTTTGTTTTTTATTTCCTTTACAGATTTTATTTTCAAATTTTATTCTTTTGGAAGTTTTTTCTAAATCTTTGATATTTGAGGTTACAGCAGCAAAAAAAACTTTTTTTAAGGCCCACACAAATTTGGACCTTAGAAAAGTGTATAAGAATAACATATTAGAGAAGAGTTAAAAAATAAACAAATAAAAAAATACTGTACTGTAAATATAATATAAATACTTTTGACACCTGTGTCGCCTGTCAATTTTTTTCAGATTTCTTTCATAGCTGTAAAACAAATGAGAATTGTAGAAACCAAGAGGAGCTCCGCATGGTGCTGCTAGCTCACCTTCAACCTTTTTGACAATGCACAAGCTTTTAGACCAATTCAATTCAGTTTATTTCTATAGCGCCAATTCACCACACATGTCATCTCAGGGCACTTTCTAGCTCACCAGATCATCCAGTCAAATTGATTCAAAGTTTTATATCTAAGGAAAACCAGTAGATTGCATCGACTCATTAACTTAAAGGCAATCCTTCACACTAAGCATGCCTGTAGCGACAATGGAGAGGAAAAACTCCCTTTTAACAGGAAGAAACCTCCAGCAGAACCATCTTCCATCTGCCGAGGCCGACGAGCTCTAAGCCAGCTGAGAATGAAGAGAGCACATCCAGCCAGTCACAGTCAGAGAAACAGGACTACACCGGAAAACAGGCCGATCTCCAACATCTAGAAACAAAGGTGTTGATGGCAGCAGCACAGCCGATATTTCTCTCCAGGATGGAGTCACAGCCAAACAGGAACAGACCAGATGAAGCTACTATGAGAAAAAGCAAAGAAAGCATAATTTTAAAGCTTAAACTAACAGATTCTGCAGAGTTAAAGAATAGAGGCCGCAGCTATTTCAAACACAGAAAAATGTAAAAAATGTGTTGGCATGCCTCGCAGGGCTTAGAAAAATGGCTGAAAATAGACCCAGCCATTATAGAAGCAGCCTGGTCACACATTAAAACATTTCTGGAACAGAAATATTACAGTTTAGGAAAAAAAGAATCATTCAGAATCAATGGTGGCACATTTGTCAGTAACCCAAACAATCTATTTTTAATTCAATAAAGGTTTCTAGGAACTTCTAATTAGCAATTCATGACTTTAACTGTCATGTGGTTTAAATATGACTCTGATTAGGTTAATTTCCTTGAGCATCTGACCACTAAGCTGGACTGGAACCAATATTTAACAACAACACAGCAATCAAGATTTATGGGAGATGTAGAAAACAAAGGTTTATTAAAATGGATCCATATTCTAAGTCAAGGTATGGGGGGAAAAAACTAGTCGTGTCACTTTATTCTGTTTTTGTATTCATGAAGTTCACCCCCCTAATTGTTTTCTTCTTCATACTGAGTCACAGAATTTTATTATCATAATGGTCAGCCTAAAGGAAATCCCAACGTCATTCAAAACAGAGCTCAGCTGGAGAGACATAATGAGGAAAAGCTACAGCAAAGATCAATAAATAGCTCTGCTCTGCGGTATGGCAAGATTTTCAAAAGCGCAGGGGATGCTGTTCATCTGTGGGCGACTTTGAACTGGGATTCTTAATGGCTGTGGGTTTTACGTTTTTTTAATCTAACATTTTCTCATCTAGGTTTCCAAATGTTAATTACAATTTCATAAAATTGCCTAATTAGATTACATTAAAAAAAGTGACCAATGGGCTTAAGAGAAACTACCCTGTATTGTTGTAAAAAACAACAAAACAAATGTGCTTCTAGAAACTTCCACCTATGCTAAACCAGCAGGTGGCCAGTAGTTACATAGTTTTGCTGTATTATTTATTTATTTATTTTTTTTTATTCTCTTTATTGAAATACCACATCATCATAACAAAGATGGTTACAATATTACAACAAATTTTTTTTTTTTT
>NW_015150573.1:764385-766839 GCF_000732505.1 Cyprinodon variegatus
TTTTGGAAAATATCAGCGTTTCGTGTTCGTTTTGACTTCGTGTGGACGGGGCCTAACTTGAATAAACAATATGATGATGTAGGGTTCATTAATTGAAGAACAAGCTTGTCTAGACAAAAATGCAATGGAGAGACCAACAGTTTTAAAAGGTTTTAGTAATCTAAAATTGGGGGGAAGCCCAATGAGATCCGAGGTCAGCTGAGAGACATAGTCCCCCCAGCGTCTGTTGGACCGTCCCTTGGGCTTCCAGGGGAACCAGGGGGCATCTGAAAAAGATGTCCCAGTCACCTCTGATGTAGCATGCCTTCCTCAAGCCGATTATTGAAAAACGCATACTAAAGACCCCCCCTTGGGAGTCAAAACACATGCTAAGGTCCTCCTTTGAGAGCCGAAATGCATGCTAGATCCACCCCATTTACAGCTGAATTCCCCCTTTGGAGCCGAAACTCAAGCTGAAGTGCCCCCTGGTGAGCCGAGATGCATGCTAAAATGGACCCTTAAGAGCTGAAACGTGTGCTAATGTGCCCCATTGACTCCTAAAATGCCAGTTAAAGTGACCTCTACAGTGCTGAGGTATACCTTTTTTGTTTTTCTTCACCCCTGCAATTCAAAATGTCTGTGCATGCCACTGCTAACAGTTAAGGTACTTCTTTAACAAAGAATGGATACAGATTGTAAACTCCATACTTGACCCTAACCCTAACCCAGTGGACGACCCAGGATACCCTGCATGGATTATGTCTCTCGGCTGGCCTCCACCTCAGGTTTTCCCCAGCAGAGCTAGAGGAGGTCTATGGAGAGTGGGAAGTCTTGGAATCTCTGCTGAAACTTCTGCACCCATGATCCGGTCCCAGATAAAGCGGAAGACGACGAGAAAATTACAGGGTTTAACTTTACCAAAGGGTCACTATATACTGTCTAATGGTAAATCTCCCCCCACTGTTCATTTTGTTTATTTGAGGTTATTTTTGATGTTTGTATTTTTTCCACCTTTTGTCAATCTTTTAATCGTATTTTTGAAAATATTAATAAAAAAAAGTCAAAAGAATGAAACTAAAAGACACTAATTATTGAACTTTCCAACATTATTTCCTTATAGCTGTCATGATTAGCTAATTGGATTTAGCCTGCCATGCAGCATTTATTTTGGAGGGGAAATGTGCCCTGACACTGAAAGGCAAGCAGACCCAACAGACTGTTGGGGTGGGACATAAAATAAAAGGGAAGGGGAGCAAAATAAGGAAGGAACAAAGTGATTTGGCTGTGCTGTGGTTTTGTTGAAGGATGTCAGGCTGATAAGACTATTAGTATGACCCAACCCTTGGTAAAAATCCCAGAAGAAAATCCGAGTAAACAAGGCACAGGATGACAAAGTGAATAAGTATGAAAACAACAAAAACAAACAAAGAATAGGTCAATCATTATGGCCAGTGAGGCAGGCAGGAGATCATCCAGTCAGCCAGGCCGTTCCCTATGTCTGTTGATGATCTCTAATGAGCTGGCAGCCTTGGATCCACAGGGCCTCGCCGCATTCCACTGGCTCTAATAGGACCACGTCCCGCTCTGTGAGCTGATAGCAGCTTCATTAACCACACCGTGAACCTGCACAGGAAGCCGATACAGGGCTTTAGAAGGATTTTATTATGCAACAGGAAGCAGATCCAGTTTAATGGGAGCACACGGGGAAGGTGGGAGACGGCGAGAGGAAGGGGGGTGGTGAGCCCAAGAAGCAGTTTGCATTTGATCTCTGCCTTTTTCCTCTGTTCTCCACGCTCTGGAGGTGGAGGAAGAGATTACTAGAAATGTGTTGCAGGAGCAGGATCAAACTCCTGGGGATGTGTTTATGTTTGCTCCTGTTCTCCGACTTGTGTGCAGCTAACCTCCTTTCTGTTCTGCAGAGGGCGTGCATCAGGAGCAGTCTGAGGAGAACAGAAGTGATAAATTGACAGAGATGTAAGGCTCCTGAGGTTTTCTCAGACGTTTAGGGAATTTGGGTTAATTCTAAGTATGGATACCTCCACAGTCACCTCATAGGCTATATTTAACCGACCACTCTGTGCAGACGTCTCACGTCAGAGAGCAAGAGGTGGTGCCAGATCTGTGCTCCCAATTATGGCGGCGGGGATACATTTTAAGCTTTTAGGCATAGTTTTCTGTGACAAAGAGAAACTCAGAGTGACGTTGCAGTCAAAGCGCCGTAGAATCCATGCCCCATTTTTCTTTGAGTGGAAATCAGACTTCCCTCTCATGACGCGCGCTCTACACATCTGGATGGCTTCAAAGGGTCTCTGTGGGGGTGTGACCTGATGCAAGGTCCCTTGGAAGATCCACACACAATACGGGTCTATGCACAGCTTCCAGCAGAGCTACTCCTCACACCCATTTGTTCTGGACCAAGCCTCCAGAACCACAGGACTTCATAGAATGTCCCTTATATAAAGGAGTGCTTGAATA
>NW_015150573.1:768509-769400 GCF_000732505.1 Cyprinodon variegatus
TGCTGTCAGTTACTTCAGTCCTCTTAATCATCTATTTACTTGATTCAGGTGTTTTGGACCAAGGACACATCTAAAAGTTGCAGGATAGTGGCCCCCAGGAGCTGGAATTGCCCACCCCTGGTGTAAAACCTCCAACTCAACACTATTCCTGACATTTTGAATTAAAAAAGCTTCCTGGATGGGAAGCGAAACGTCTTCAAACTTGGAAACCAAGTCCAGTGGATTGTTTTTAATTTTCTTTTTTGGAATGACCTGGATGACTGAGAACCGTCACCAGTGTTTTGGTTAGATATGTGTAAAATAAATCTCAGCACAAAAAACCAAAATACTTTTTTAAGGGATCCACAGTTAGTTGTGACAATATCATTTATTTGAGAAATATTTTTTTCTGATGTAAATACAATACAAATAAAAAAATAAGTTAATTTGATCAAATTATATCAAATAAAAGCTGTGTCTGAGCGTCTGCCTTAATCCCTCAAGCAGGTTATTTTTTCTCTGACCCTGAAAACAAATCCCATGATGCTTTGCGAGGAGAGCTCTTACAAAGCATTTTGGGATATATCCGCTCACTACGGTTGCACACTAGTTTTTGAGGTGCATTGTGGATAATTTCGAGTCCACTACTTTTTCATCCACTAGGCATTCAGACATTCATATAAAATGTCATAAACCCTACACAGCCTTGCTTCTGTGAGTGTGCCCCAGGGCAGCTGTGGCTACAGTGTAGCTTGCAAACATCAGTGAGTGACAATGTATAACATACTTATATGGGGTGCTGTTTGTAAAGTTAAGAAGTCAAACATTAGGAGCAATATTTATGGTTATTTAGTGTGTTTTAAGAAAAATTTAGGCCCCGTCCACACGAAGTCAAAACGAACACGAAACGCT
>NW_015150573.1:771047-773698 GCF_000732505.1 Cyprinodon variegatus
AAACTAAATATTTAGTTTGCAAACTAATTATTTATTTAACAAAGTTAGATTTTTATAAATGAATGAAAGACAGTGAAAAAAAAAGACTTGTAAAAAAATAAACCCCTTATTTTCGTCTTAAAACACACTAAATAACCATAAATATTGCTCCTAATTTCTGACTGCTACACTTTCCAGACGACACCCCATATACTTTAGCTCTACACATTATTAATGTGAGACTGATCCATTTAAATCTGCTCAGAGAAAGAAGGAACATTCAGCAGAACCTCTCGAGGCGATTGAGACACCTAATGCCCGCCTACCAATGTCTGGCCATTCCTTTTTCATAACCCCTCTTTTTAATTTCAAATAAACAGAGCTGAAAGGATCTCTGATAAAGAAGATCTACAATCCTTAGTCCATTTCACCTCTTCTATCAGTAAGAAAAAATCAAAATAAGTTTTAAAAAGTATTGTGGTTACTGTACATGGAAAAAGCTCAAAATTGGCTTTTTTTTTTAGATGCTAATATAGGATTAAACTTGCATTGATTTACTTTTAATTAGCATTAAACTTTGTTGTGGCTTCTTCTAATGTGTTTCAGTAGCCCAGCTATTATCAGCACGCTGAGGCTCAGTCAGAGGTTCATCTATGTAGGTTGCTGGAGGCCGAGATTCTTTTCTCCCTCTCTCTCGATTCATTTCTGTCACTCCTACTCATGCACTGATGTCCATTTTGTTCTTTCTGGTAAAGAATTAAAAAAAAAAATGAGGCAGAGGCTTAAAAAAAAAAAAACACACATTTGGTTTTGCAGCCTCCCTATAAAGGACATTAAATCACTAATTCATTATGCACAAAAACTGAAATGCATAAAAGTAACTTTGAAAAACTGGAGGTCTCAGTCTGTGCTGCAAAACTATAAATAATAAATAGAGGAAGTTAAGTCCGTTGTTTTGAGATGAAAAAGATTTACCCTTAATTTGAGTAGGTAAATGAAATAGTTTGCCAATGGAATGAGTATTTTCACTCTAAGAATAAGATAATTAGATAACATGCGCTTAAAATAAGACAATACAACTGTACTTTCTTATTTTAAATGTAAATTGTCTCGTTCCACTGGCAAAATGTTTCACTTTCCTCCTCAATTTAAGAAAAAGGGCACTTATTTTAAGAAAAATTGACTGATGTAGATGAAATTTTTTTCCAGTGTACTAAATGATGCCCTGTTTCTCTGCTTTGTTGTGTGAGTGCGTGTTTGTTATTCTTTCATTCTATCAATGAACACTGCCCAAAAACTATTAGCTGGTGTTTGTGAATGACAGCTGTTTACTATTCAGCAATGTCAAACCTACATCGATTTTGATTTTAAATATCATATTTAAGCACTTTAAAACCATTTTATGGGATCAAAGTTTGAACTTGAACTGACTTTCTCACTAAGTCATATGCCGTACGTGTGTCTGCTGAGGCTAGTTGGACCATGCAGCCAAGGCCAGAGCAGACATGCAGGCTCTCTAGCAGCTGATAAGGCCCCTCTCTGGATGTGGAGCAGACTGAAGATTAAGCTGTAATGGAAAAAAAGGGGAGAAATTGGCCTTCTTGCGGGGTGGGGGGAGCTATTATCACTAGAGCCCTCACATTGCATCCTTCACCTCTTCTCCACTTGAACTCTCCTTGAAACAACCGTGATAATAGAGTTTCCTGGTCACAGATGGCCAAACGGCCTGGACCGCCCAGACGCTGGCTAACTGGGCCAAATCTGCAGGTCCCCTATAATTTAGCAACACTGTAATTAAAATTTCCACAGGGCTGCTGTTGCACATTAGATATTCCAGGCAGTTGAGAGAGTTTTAACTTGAGTTGTGACTCAATCTGGTGCTGAAAAAACAGCCCTGGAAATGGTTTTACATAAGAGAAAATCTTAAGTCATGCTTCTACGTAAAAAACAGAAACACAGACAAGCAGACTCTGATAATCTAAACCTGTACAGGTGGAATCACACAGGCATCCTCCAGTTTTGAGATAAAGACACCCAAGAGACCATGGCGGTCCACTGCACTGTAAAAATGATCTAGAAATAAGTAAACATTTCTTAAATTAAGTATATATTAACTCTTAATTTGAGTTGGTAAATGAAATGCTTTGCCAATGGAATGAGTATTTTTACTCTTAAAAGAAGTTATTTAGATAAAATGCACTTAAAATAACACAATGCAATCGTATTGTCTTATTTTAAATGTAAATTGTCCTGTTCCATTGGCAAAATGTCTCTTTTACCTCCTCAATCCAAGAGCAAATGCACTTATTTTTGGAAAAAATAACTTATCTAGATTTCCATTTTTTCCAGTGGGACAGCAGTTTCTATTATCCAAGTCATCTTCCAAATGTTGGCTACATATTACGGGTTTTTTCTCTGGCCAGAAATTCGATGGCAAATCCTCCCTCTTCAAGTTGGCGATCCAACGACCAACCCGTCTGTGGAGGATCAGGAATCAGAAAGGTGAAATAGCATTTTTTTTTTCACTTTTACCCGATGTATTCCAACATCCAGCTGCCATGCACGTGGGAATTGTCAGTTTTACTATAGCTCTGGTGAATTTCAATGGTGAAGTCCTCTGGAAATCTTCAATAATTGTTGTTGATTGCAGATGTGTCTAGTAGTTCCCATTG
>NW_015150573.1:776108-779442 GCF_000732505.1 Cyprinodon variegatus
AGATCTACTTGAGTACAGTAACGAAGTATTTGTACTTCCTTACTTCCCATCTCTGGATTTAGCCACAGGTGAGAGAATGTCTCTAAAAACAGCATAGTTGCCAACACTTTTCAGGCTGTCTGAGCTGTAAACTCCACTGACTGAAGGCTTTATTGGTGGGTGCAGTTGGTTCTTTGCACCCACACCCACTGTAAAAGAAAAACATGTTTATTCGATGGTTGAAGTGCAGGCTTCAGTGATCCTTGTTCTTGATGCCAGCTCATACCTCAGCATCCGTGCATTCCAGCACACTTCGCTCCAGTTCTTCACATTACCCACACAACTAGCCGTTAGTGGTGATGGTGCAACAGCAGCTGCTGCGACACTCGTCTCCCAGCCACAGAAACCTAAATTCACTCACAACACTGTGAGGACAATTCATGGAACTTGGAGGGGAAGTGCTTTGAAATGAAAGTCTCCACTTGGCTCAGGTCTGTGTGGATTCAGTGAGGGGAAGCGGAAGGAGCGGCGCGCCGATCAGCTGGCTCGATAAAACTACATCTGAAAGTCCTCCAGCTGATAAGGCCTCTACTGCAAACACAAAACTCTAACACTCTGTTCTTTCCTTGAATGCTGAAGCATACTTTAGTGAGGGACTTCAGCCAATATCACGCTTCAGATACGTGCCAGGATGCTTCATGCCCCCCACTCTCTACCACCACCACCTTCAGTTTCTTCCGCTTTAAAATGTTTCCTCAAATTCCTCCCATGTTTCTGAAAACCTCAAGCCACGTATCATATTCTTAAAGGCTCTGAAGGCACATTATAGCAGCAGCAGCAGCATAATCTCTGGCCAGTGGCTGAAAGTCTAGCTCTGTATGGGGTGATCCATCTGGCACTTCTCACCAGTTTTCTTAATAAATCAAAAATGGAGGTGGGTCACATGCAGACAACCTGAGTAGAGGTCATTGCCGGAGACGAGGTGCAACACAGTTTTGTGGTTTCACTGCAAAATGAAGTGCTCTATCTCTGGAAGATGGTCACATAAAACCTTGACTTTATGTTTGGAAAGGGCTGGAGAAAAAAAAGGCTATTAACCTTAACAATGGCACAGGGTAACCTTTTTGGCAAGTTGCCACACTTTCTATCTGTCCCCGTAATAATCTCGTAAAGAACTCCATAAACGGCTGAAATGGCAGCAGAGCATGTAGAAAACGGTACGAGAAGCTCCACAGCAGTGGCATCTAGCCTGTTACGAACGAACCCCAAAATCACCCTGCAGTCACATTTCATCCAGTTCCCCTGAGGTGATGGTTTCTCCACCCGGGTGCCTCTCTAACCGCCGCATTTCGTAACCAGCAGTCTGAGACGCACTCATGGAAATAAACAAACTCCACAAACCTCAAAGAGGGCTGCCTCTCTGTGAGCAGAGGAAAACAGATGACTGAGATACAGAGAAGGGGCACGCTGAATTCAAAAGTGAAATTTAAGTGAGACGAGAGGAGACGGGGACAGCGAGTGAAGTTCAAAGCAATCCTCTCCTCTTTTTTTTTTTTGAGCCATGGCCCCTGTGGCAAAGGGCGGAGTGGCAGCTGGAGGAGCAGAGGAGGCAGTTAAAAGCCTATCCTCTCACCCTCCCATTGACCTCCCACTGAAATGAGCAAAAAAACAGCTGTGGGCAGCACACTCTCCACTTCTCAACGTTGTCCCAAGGGCCTCAACCGGACGTAGACAAACACACTCAGGCACTCTCTTAGGAAGGGAACCTGTAGATGCACTCATAACACATGAACCCTGAGGTCATTTCTCTCTCCATTATCTCCCACACACGGATGACCTTCCCTACTACCATCAACTCTAATGTAATGGGATATTAACGCACACCCTGCAAACTGCAGTTTTAAACCTTCTTTCTGTCGAGGCAGTTTAAGCAGATTGTCTCGTTTCACATATTTGAAATGGAAAACCAGCCAGTGGGTTTTTCAGCAGGGTTGATCCATTCAGCAGACGTCACCACAGAGCTGGCCGACTGTGCATCCAATAAACCAACAATCGGCTCTAAAGCTCCGTCGCAATAATACAATCTCCAGCTATTTCCTCTACTTGTTAGAGAACTTTTCTTATTTAAAATATTCATTTAAATGGAATGTTTGAAGAAAAAAAATGAAGGTTTTCCAACAAAATCTTTGTGTGCTTTAAAATGCTTTTACCATACATCACAAACAGAGGCAACCAGACTTAAAGTCGTAGAGAAGTGATATTTAAATTTAAATTTCTAGCTTAAACATGTATATAAAGGTATTCTTTATCAGACAATATTGTCCCAAAAGTTGGAAAATTTCTTAAATGTCTTAAAATCAGTGGAGGATCTAACAGAACTGGCAGCGTTACGAGGTAAGGGCTCAAACATGTACGGCTGGAAGCCTTCTACACCAAACCAAACTTCTGCCGCCCTGGCGTCATCTTCCACAACATCTTCGTCCCCGCTTTCCTCCTCTAAATAAAAAATGGATGACGGAGGAGACTCGTCCACGACCTCCGACTCTAAACTCTCCTCCTCTTGCACGTTTCCGCTGTCCATAGCGTTCCTTGACAGTGTCGTTTCTAAAGGGCAGATTAGATTCTGCAACCGCACACATCAAATGCCGCTTGCGTCTGGTCGCAAACCAGTTTTGCTGGTTTGCTTCTGCACCGGCGGTCGGGAATTTTTAGGGACGCACAGCAATTTCCCACCTAAGCACAAGGGGGAGCCTATTGGAGAACTCGCGAGAACTTCGGCGGATGGTCACGAGTTGTACTTCCGAACCTCCTCGATTAACCTTTCGTCGTAGTTGTCCATTGCAGTTGTTCCTGGGATTTTAAAAATGGAGCACCCCGGCAAAAAATTGAGAAGGACGACCACACTGACAGCCGGAAAGGCGAACCAAGGACCAATCCCAGCTGCTTTTTGTCTGCGCGGGTTTGCGACCGTCCAACATGTAGTCAGGATTTTTCTGAGGCATGCAGCGACGGTTGCAGAACCTCTGCGCGGGGGGCGTGGTCGTGCAAAGAGACAGATTTGACGGTTGCAGGAGCTATGCATCAGAAGCATAAACTGGCCTTATGTCAGCAATTTAGTGCTACTTGGTCACAACGTAATTTCCCATTGGGAACCTACTAGCACTAGGTTGCTAACTGGTTACTAAGATGCTTCTGACACATCCGACACAACCAAACTTTCTTGCGAACCTTCCGCCACAACAATCCTGGCCCCTTGATATTCAATCAATCAAATTCACTTTATCCACTCATGTAAAGTCGGGCACCACTCAGGAGAATTTGGGGGAAACGGTTGGAACAGCTAGCCTGGGTGCCA
>NW_015150573.1:779891-781798 GCF_000732505.1 Cyprinodon variegatus
CACTCCGTTGCTCTTATTGGTTGTAGGTCTATCCAATTGAGTGCAGAGGCATTTTTTTTCCTGGTTCGTTCGAAAAACGCCCCATAATCACAGCTCTATGGAGCAGCATCAGACTCATATTCTAGAATTGAGTAGGACTACGTCAAGCTATGGAACAGCCACTTCCCTACGACTTAAAGCTCAGTTTTTCTAAAGAAGTTTCCAAACCTATCAAGGAGTCTTTGTCAGTTCAGTCTGCTTTCGCTAGATCAGGGGTCACCAACCATTTCAAGGCTGAGGGCTATCGAATCATAGTAAGGGCTACCAAAACTGACCCATGAACAAGAGGGGTCAGCGTTCACCTAAACTTCATCCAAATTAAACACATTTTTATTGTTAACTTTTAATTTCAAATTTTCCTTTAAACATTATATTTTTAAAATCTCTATAAATGCTAAAATGCCCTATATGATTACTGTGATGAAATGCTCTATAAATGATTAAAAAGAAGAGTCACAGAATAAAATAACATTTCAAACTTAGCTCACTGCTGAGTTGCTGTTTTCAGAAGGCGTTGAGGGCACCCCATGTGATCCTTGAGGGTCCCTTGGTGCCCGCAGGCACCGCGTTGGTGACCCCTGCGATAGATCAATCTGTAATTGATGTTTTTAAGCACCTGGAGGTCCATCTTCCTGAGCACATTCCAAGTCAGATGCAAATCAAAGCTCCACCCATCTTTCTCTTGGGTCCTTGGAGTCTTTTTGTTTTTTTATTTACCATCTATCCATCTTCTCCCGCTTCATCCGGTGCCTATCTCAGGCAGTCTAGGCGTGAAAGGCAGGGTGCACCCTGGACAGCTCCGCAGTCCATCGCAGATTTTGTATTTACTAAGCTGTCCAGCGATTCTGAAACAATATTCACTCCAAATTTCTTTAGATTTAAAACTTTTTGTAAACTGTAGTTCCAAACTTTGATATGTCATAGATTAGTTTAAAAAAAGGTACATTTAGAAAAAGAAACAATAAAAATGTTAAATCACATATAAAATCTAACATAAAAAGCATTCAGGTACATTGAACATATAGCTTTTATCCTTAAAGGAAGCAATTTGTTGGTAAGATTAAAGGAAATCAATGCAGACTTGCTGAAATGTCCTGATATCTCTCCTATGATGGCTTTGTCTCTATCTCCAGGACACAGGAGAGTCAAAGAATAGTTGAATGCATAGATAAATGGCCTTTATAAGCTGTTCAGGCAGCATATGCTGACTTCACTCTTTGCTGCATTATGATAATTTATCCTTTAGATACCGAAAGGCATCTGCTGTCAAGGTAAAAAGCATAACACCCTCTCTAAATTCTGGCCTTTTCTTTTTTTTTTTTACATTTTATATATATTTGTGTTATGTTAATGTCTATATCCAGATTCATGGCTTATTTTTCTTCCAGAAAAAGATGGTGGTATGTGTGAACTGTTGCTTTGGACATTGAGATTAGACTTAACCCTGCCCGAAAGCCATATTACAGCAAATGGTAATGAAGGATAAGATTTACCTCATGCTTACTAAATTTTGATTGGTTTATTTGGATCATTTGTTCTCATATTAAATTAGGAGAATTAAATTAAATTAGGCATATGTGGTAGATAACTTTGCTTTGGATCAGTTGGTAAAAATAATATCAGCTATCCAATAATTAAAAGTACCCGGATGCTAAAACCAAACAGTTTAAGGGGGATTAGGTGGTTAGGGCATAGAGCTTGGAACGCTGAGGTTCTGAGTTCCCGCAGCAGTGCGGGGTTTAAGGGTCTTGCTCAGAGACCCAGAGTGGCAGTCTGTGGGAGTGGGGCTTGAACTCAGAATTCATAGCTCTATGCCCTAACCTCAAGGCCACCTCTCCCCTCATGAGGTGGGCATTGATACGTCCCGT
>NW_015150573.1:784122-788608 GCF_000732505.1 Cyprinodon variegatus
AGGAGAGTGAAGTCGGGCAGGGGTCTCTCTATATTTATATATATATATGTATATCTGAACATGATAATTTCATCTAGATTTCAAGTTCTTGTCGTTGCTTTGTTGAACAGTGTGATTGCTCTGGGCGGCCATTTTTGAGAAGCTTCTTGTGCTTCGTTTTCACCAGTTAGGTTAAATGTGACAAAAAGCATTAATATCTTGGATTGCAATATTTTGTCATTTAGTCCAGGTTAGATTTATTATCTGAATGAATCATGAAAATAACTTAGATTTTTCTAATTGGATTTGAAAACTACACCACAATCTGACTATTTTCTCCAGACTGGAACTAAACTGGGACAGAAGTATTTAAATTTTCACAAAAAACAATGAACATTTTTATCAAAAGATTAGCACTTATTTAAACTGCTGTGCAGAGACACCGGTTAAAACTAACATTTATTTTAGATACATCTCTGGAAACAAGGCGAGTGAAGAAACAGGTGATAAATTATTACCCATTCAAACTTCAAGCAATAGCCTGCAATCCAGGTTTTCCTTTTTTTTTTTTTTTTTTTTATGATTGGTAAAAGTATTTCCCTTTTATTTTTCAGTTACATTTCTAATCTCTTCATAGAGTTTTATAATTAAATACAGCACATATTCACATTGCAGCACTTTTTCCCCCCATAACCTCTATAATCAACTGCAGTCTGCTTATGTGAACGAGATCAACGATAAGTTAAACCGGTTTTGTCTTAGAGACATGAAGCAAACGAGGCGTCTTTTGGTGAAAGCCAGTAATTGTGACCTCACAAGTCGAGTCAGAATTGGGCGTCTAAGTCTGAATTTCTATGATTTTTTTTTTCTGAAATGCTCCTAAAAAAAAAAATAAGTGATTTCATCAAAGGTTTAAATCGAATCAGAAAGTTTGTTTGGTTTATGTCTGGATGTCCTGTTTGAATTTTTCCCTGAGCATTTTGTCATTACTTAGGAAATAAATCGATAATATTCACTTTGAAATTTCTGAAACATTCAAATAACAAAACAAAAAACATTACATATTTAAAAACATAACAGATTTTTAGATAATTTGAACTACAAAAAAGTGTCTTTTAGCAGAAATTAATATCCATATATTCATTTTATATAATCTTTGTTTGCCAAGAATAAATAAAAGGAAATGTCTTTTTTTGGGTAAAGAAATATTCAAACCTACATTATAACATATTTATTAAATCCAGTACGAGTGTGAAAGCTTGTTTCTGCTAAAATGGGACTAATGTTTAATAGGTTGTGATCTTTATTTATGGGGTTTGAGGTTTTAGTTTGCAGTAAAACATTAAATGCATCTTGTATTACTGTTTTAAAATATAATCTGAAAAAATAGCAAAAAGGGTAAACATTATTCTGATGACATTATTAGAAATGATTAGTTTCCATTCAGAAAGGTCCAGTCGTCAGCCGTATTGTTTATTAAAACAAAGTAGGAAGTCTACAGTAATGTAAACAGCTAATATCCCTACAGTTCCACTCAGCCTCTAGTCATATAGGGGCAGGATCGCCCCCTGGTGTCCATGTCAGGAACTGCAGCCTGAGTTCTTCAGCTGCCGCCTCTGCAGATGGGTGTAAAGATTCAAACTCTGCTGTGAACTTCATGAGTCTGAGCTTTTCTTTCCTTCGTTTTTGTTTTTCAGAGATTCCAGTAAGCTTTTAATCCTCTCACTGGCCGGCTCCCGTTTTCGCTTCTTACGACCTTTGATTCCTGCCACCTGAGAGGGCAGGAGCAGGGTGGCGAGGCCCCACGCAGCGGGGGTGTCCCCCACACCTACGCCCCTCGGCGTTCTGGTTTCACTCTGTTGGAGCAGCCACGCGCTCTCCTGACACAAAGCCACGAAGCGGTCCAGCTGGGAGGTGTTGACGTTCTTGCTGACGTTAAGGGACGTCTCAAAAGGATTCTGGATGTGCAGCGGCGCCACCTCTGGTTTGTTCTGCTCCTTGCCCTGAAGAAACAAGACGATAAAAGGTGTAAAAAGCAGACCTGAACATTTTCATTTGATTGGTCAAAAACTATCAGCAATGTTAACGAGACGGATTTGAACTTATTGAGCATGTTAGCATGAGCATATACTGTGCGTTTCATTACGCCCGGCAGGCTTTGAATGACCCATCCCAGCGTGGGTCAGGGAGAGGCCAACAACCTCCATGGCTGCTGTAACCTGCTGAAGAGGTGGAATGAGCTGAAGAATTGCAGCCCAGTAAAAGTGATTTATGGCCAAAGCAGCAGCGGTGAAAGCCGTGCGCCTCGGTCACGGCCGCCGTCTACCTGCAGGCTTCCTCAGCTGTGTCAAACCTCAGATTAATCCCCGATATTAATCCGGCTGGCCCCTCTGTTCTCACGGGGATCGATTTATTAAGCTCTAATCGGGTCTCTGAATGGCTCAACCACCGCATGAAAAACCCTCCTGGACATTATTTGCACTGAGAATGATTGTGTAATTACCAGTAACAAGGCAGGAGGTTCATCACCCATTGTTCCCATGATAAATGACTTAATTCTTCCTCTAGATGACCTTCCAAGGGGAGAGATGAATATAAAACAGACAGAAAGAAGCTGAAGGAAAGTTACTCCATCTTTTCCTCTGTTTACAGTGAGGCAGGACAAGGGTTGACCTAGTGTCGTCATGGTTACTCCAGGTCAGTTGTGGTGCTCAAACAAAGATGTTGCACCATGAAAGATTCAATCCTAGTTGTTGATTCTGTGTCATAAACATTTCCTAGAGATCTGTTTGGGTTTAAAAAAGCAAAGTTAAGCGTTTAAAAGACAGTTTGTGGGTGACGCATACTGACCCCTAGTGGTCAAGAGGAAAATCTGTCAAAAACTGAAGATTCTTTTTTCATTTCTGATTTTTCTGTGGTAAAAATATATATACCATGGCTGATATTCCCTCAATCTTGATCAATTCACTCTTAAAGGTTTTTTTTTCTCTTTTTGAGCAGGGACTATATGAATGAATGAATCCTTTAGGTACTAATATCTTTATTATTCCTATGGTAGTATGGTGGAACACCTTTCTGATCAGACTTGAATTAGAGGCAACCAAACTGTGACTCAGTTTTTCTGATTCCATATTGAAAAAGACTCCTGAGAAGGTGTTCAAACGTTTTCTGAAAAACTCACTGAAAGTCCATTGGTTTCATTTTAAAGCCTGTCTTGTTGTTGCCATGACAGAGAATATATTAGATCATACCTTCCTGATGTTTATGGACATCCTGCTGAATGGAAATGTGGCGTAGAACTCAAAAAAGTCACTCAGCAGTTGGTCTGAAACAGATGAGAAGGTGCAGAGTTAGAACTAAGATCCATTTAGTCACTCCATAAAAGCCAACAAGCAGAAAAAAGAAGTTTAACCACAGCATTATCAATCTGTAGGTGTGGATGTAATCCTGCATTGCATATTCCTGTATAAACCTCTTCTCTATGGTGAAAAAAATGCCGTCTGGTATTTTGGATCATGTTTGATGTTAAGCTGTTTTTAAATAGTGGATATATTGTCTTTGTTATTATTTTTTATACATGCTAAGATCTCTTTAGGATCCAAAATCTTAAACTAGAGATCATTTTTCTTGATAGTTTTAAAGCTATGAATGTACCGAATGCTGGTGAAGATTCTCAGTCATCCAGGTCATAGTCTTTCCAAAAAAAAAGAAAATCAAAAATCAATCCACTGGACTTTGTTTCCAAGTTTGAAGACGTTTCGCTTCCCATCCAAGAAGCTTTTTCAATTTAAAACGTCTGGAATATTGTTCCAGGTTTTAAACAGTAGCTCATCCCCTCAAAACCTTGTTTTTGTTTTGAAAACATGCAAATTGAATTACGTCCCATATCTATAGACAGATATGAGACATTGCAGGCTAACAAAAGAAACCAAACGACCCCCCATTCTGTTTTTATTTGCATGTTTTCAAAACAAAAACAAGGCTTTGATGGGCTACTGTATAAAACCTCAAACTCAACGCTATTCCTGACATTTTGAACTGAAAAAGCTTCCTGGATTGGAAGAAAAACGTCTTCAAACTTGGAAAAAAATTCCAGTGGATTGTTTTTAATTTTCTTTTTTCAGAATGTACTGGATGTGTCTGTAATGAATATAGGAATGTGGATCATGCTTTTCCATTGCTTTTAATCCTAATGTGGTTAAAGGTGCTCAAACTGATCAGTCTCTTAGAACTGGGTGATCAGCCCATATGAAACCGAACCAATCCAGGTCTGTAAATTAGTACTAAAATATTCAATAAAACACTGAGGCTATACTCTGACCTGATTCGTTCTGAACCTGTGGAATATTTTAGGAATTTATTCATCTATAGACGATTTTTCCAGTTAATCTTAAAGACAGACTTTCAGTAAGTTCATATTTCTAAATAAACAAACTTAAAAATTTCAATAATTTATTAAAATGGCAAAACTACGGAAGAGGATTAGGGCCACTGAAAAGAAAAAAAA
>NW_015150573.1:789224-790242 GCF_000732505.1 Cyprinodon variegatus
TTTTTTTTCTTTTCAGTGGCCCTAATCCTCTTCCGTACAAAACATATGAATAATACGGTAATAAATATTCTTTGTTTTATCATAATGCTGTAAGTAGGTTATCCTTTCACCAAATGGCGTTTTAGAGACTATATACCATAACTAGGTAACAATTCAATTCCCAAAATAGTTAGTTAAACTTAACATTGATTAAATGATTTACACTAAATTTACATTGATGTCAAATTAGGGCTGCAACAAATTATTATTTTGCAAATCGGTTAATATGTAGATTATTTTTTTAAAAGGTTCCTTAAATAAGAATTTTTACAAAATCAAACTAGGTGAAACTAAAACTTTTCCACTTGAGGAGGCTGGATTGTGCACATTGACTGATGAATAAGATTTATTTTTTTATCCTAAATGCAAAATGTTCATGTATCTTTGTACAATTTTGGGATAATTACGGCTCTAAATGGGTCACGCTGTCAGCTAAAGGCATGTTTTTATTCTCTAAACTCTAGTTAACGATTAATCAATTACTAAAGCAGTTAAAAATTAATTCAACAATCGATTAATCTGATGAAATGTTTCAGGCTTATGTCAAATTAAAAACATTTCTTCATATAATCATCTTTAAAATACACCTTTATTTTGAAAATCCCAGGTGATAAGACTACAGTCAATAGAAGATCTATTATATTTTATAATTTGAAGAAAGTTTTATTTTTTTATTGAAATGTCTGATGTTTGTCAGAGTTAAAATAAAAATGGTCAAATTATGTTTGATTTCTTTTTAAGACGATATCAATGTCAATACATTTATTGATGGCTTTTAAACTGAAAAGAATCTAAATAATTTTAAGACAGACTTTGAAATATTGACAACATTTATATTGTCATTTCAACCAATCAATAAAACATCTTATAGTGATAAAGATTGTGATTTAACCCCTCAATTTAACCATCAATTATAAACATAAAGTTAATTGCAATTAGCAGATCATGTTAAAGATCGGAAATATGCCAGAAAACTGCA
>NW_015150573.1:791582-793797 GCF_000732505.1 Cyprinodon variegatus
TGAAAGTTTAAGTGAATTTTACTTTTTAAAATCTCGACACCATGGTGATGTTCACTGTTAAACGTGGAAGATGTGTCTCTCTTCCCGTTTATCCTCCCATCCTCTTACTTTGCTTTAGTAAGAAGACGGCTTGGGCTCACATGCGACGAAAACGTGCTTCGTCAATAAAATCCACACGGCCGTCTGTCAAACTGATATGCGGGACCCTGCAGCACTGATTCAACGCTTCTCTGTGCTCACCCAGCGTATCTGTGTTCCTCTGGAGCTCAATCTTGCTGAAGTCTGTGACAAACGTGCAGTCGTTGCCCTCAATCACGCTCTCGTCTTCAGGACCTTGAGGGGATGAGAGCGGGGATACAAGGTAAAACGACTTGCCTTTACAAGGCGGTGATGGCTGTAAACAAGTCACAGACGGATGTGCCGAAGAATTATTGAGCAGGAAACAAGTGGAGGAAGTAAGAGAAAGCGCACATTGGTCAGCAGAAAAAAAAAAGAAAACAGCAGAACTGTGAGTCTGCTCCCGGTCCTGGTTTACAGGATGGGGAGCGTGCCTATGGAGGACCAGCTAATTAAAAGAGATACATACATTTATGCCAAACTGTAAATTTTAATTTAATTTTAATTGTTTTGTTAATAGATGTTGGAGATCGGCCTGTTTTTCCAGTGTGGTCCTGTTTCTCTGACTGTGACTAACTGGATGTGCTCTCTTCATCCTCTGACATGGCAGCTGGCTGAGAGCTTCTATTTCCATGTCTGCTTCTGTCTCCTTGAACCCCAGTGGGCCTCAGCAGATGGCCGCTCACACTGAGCCTGGTCCTGCTGGAGGTTTCTTCCTGTTAAAAGGGAGTTTTTCCTCTCCACTGTCGCTACAAGCATGCTTAGTGTGAGGGATTGTATTTGAGTCAATGAGTCGATGCAATCAACTGGTTTTCCTTAAATAGAAAACTGAATCAATCTCACTGGATAATCTGGTGAACTGTAAAGTGCCTTGAGATGATGTCTGTTGTGAATTGGCGCTATAGAAATAAACTGAATTGAATTTCTACCTACATTTATTTGTTTATTGTATTTTGGGGGGCAATTAATTGTATGCTTATTTATTTATCGAGCATTTTTTTTTTCTGTATTTATTTTTAAATATGGAAGACCTGGTCCTCCATACATGCCAGGCGTGAATTTTGTTCCATATTTGCTGGAAGACGACAATTTGTGAAAGAAAAGTTGAAAAAAAGTGCACTCCAGAAATTCAACTTTGAAAATCCTCTTTTTTTTTTTTAAAGAATCCCTTTAAATTAATAAATCTTCAAGACAGAAGATAAAATGCATAACCTCTAAAAACACTGATCTTTATTTTCTAACATTTTTATGCATAATAAATAAATACAATTATCATTACACCTTTTTTTTTCTTTTTCTTTTAGCCTGTGAGTGGAGTTTCACAATCAGGACATTTGTGCTGTGATGTCACTCCTACTTTGGAAACTAGCAAAACACTGTCTGGTGAAAATGTAAAAAAATGAAGTATTAAAAAAAAGTGTTTAAACCAGCTTGGTCTTACATTTTTTGATGTATTTTTTCATTTTCTGTTTATAGTTTTCTATCTTTTTTATAATTTCCATTTGTCAGGTTGAGTTTCACTGCTTGCATTATTTTCTAATCTCATTTCATGGATCACAAAGTGCGTTTATATCAGATTTTTCTAAAGTATTGCATCTAAAAGCTGGAAACTGCAAAACTGGCCTAAAAAAAAAAGTTTTTTAACTTTCCCAACAGCAACACACTCATTCAAGCTTTCCTCCTTTACTCATCTGTGGTCAGTGTTAGATTGCAGCCTCTACTTCCTGTTTATAACAGCCATGTGTGACGACTTAAAGCGGACAGGCGTATGATGACATTATGCTTCATGGTAATTGGTTAATTCACTTTAAACCAAATAGAAACACTGCAAATTCTTTTGAACTTATGCTTAAAATTTATATTTAAGTTGAATGGAAACAGTTACATTCTCTTTACTTCAAGCCCAATACAAAGTCTCTGTCAGCCAATAAAAATGTTATAAATGCATCAATAGAAAAACATCTTTTGCTCCTCCCAACAGATGAAACTCCGCCCCTTAAAGTTCATAACCTGACTCCGCCAGATGGATTTGCTCCGCATATCCATCTGGAAACCTTCCGTTGAAGTAATTTTGGGAAGGGGCGAAAATACTAGTTAG
>NW_015150573.1:794565-795913 GCF_000732505.1 Cyprinodon variegatus
GTTTTAAAATATCGGATATCGGCCAAAATCCCAATATCGTGCATCCCTATATAAAACCAATTTGAAAAAAATCTATAATTCTGAAAAAGAGAATAAAAAAAATGTGTAAAACAATTCAATACATGTGGAAAAAATAAAATATGTAAAAAAAATAGATTAGAAAAATACTAAATTACTCTTAAAACCTTTTCTAATTAAGAATCTAATCATTTGTTTGTTTCAGGATTTCATTTCTTTGCAAAAATTGCTTGCAAACAATAATGAAACAAAAGTCACTCCATACATTTATGACCTGTTTAACTGAGTCCACAGAGGCTGCTGTGTTTAAGCACTGTTTAAATAGCTCAGGTCTAGAGGAGGCGGGTCGCTGACCTTTCTGGAGCGATGGATCTTTTATTGTCCTGTAAGCACTCCTCTGTGTGATGGAGTCTGAGCTAAGCAGGCCGTGGAGGAAGAGGAGGAGAGTCGGCAGGGGTGGGGTGGGGGGGGTTTAGATTGCTTTTAGAAAGGCATTATCAGACAGTCAAGGTGACAGAGGACAGCAGAGGTGGCCATGTTGATGTGGACTCAAAGGCACAGCGATGTGCTGCTGAGTCTATTGGAAAATCACTACGTTCCACATTCATTACGCGGATTAGTCCCGCAAGCATGCAGGGGGTTAATCTGAACGTTTTTCAGCGCCAACATGCTCTCACCAGCGCTGCAGCCGCTATGGCGACTCCAGGACTCACATGGAGTGCATTATGAAAGCAGCCAAGAATAGTTCAAGGACTGTGATTAGGAGGGCAGATTTACTAAGCCTTCGCTGCTGTTACACAATTCCATTTGAATTCAATTTGCAGCTGTCTGCATACATTATCCAGCGGCAGAGGGAAATTAGTGGACACAGTGATCTCTGCATCAGACACTCGTGTACGTGGATTACAGATTCCACCGGAAGGAACAGCCTATAAGAGGGTGGGACATTTCAATGAGCTGTGTGCTTCAGATAATTGGACCGTCTTTTACCACTGAGGACAGACACAAGGACATAATAGAGGAACTGGAAGCTAATTGGCAGAATAGTGAGGGGTTAGAGGCGTTACTCGATAACCATGAATATATTTAGGATTTTTTTATAAGTTTCTCACAAAGAGTACGAGTCTAAAACCCCTGATGAAAAGTCTCTCTTTGATCCAAGAGAGATAAACATGAATGTTGCTGTTCATGGAAGATGTAGCTGCTAAATTGATACCGGTAGATGTGTGAAAAACTACCTTATTAATAGTGATACTAGTAGGGGTGTAAATAATAATCGTTTTGTATCGATGCATCGATCCAACAGCCGACGATCCGATGCATCGATACA
>NW_015150573.1:798032-799852 GCF_000732505.1 Cyprinodon variegatus
CTGCCTAGCTGTAGAGGCCGTGTTGTGAACTTTAACCTATTTTTTGTTTCAGATGGACAAGTCCGGACCAGACCTCCTGGAGCAGCAAAGCTGCATTCCTGAGTCATCCCTTCGTTAGGGTTTATTCACATTTATCTGCTGCTATTTTAAAAGACACTTTCAAATCATTAAGCCTTATAACTGGAATATTCCTCAAAGACACTTAAATGGACTCTTAAAACCGCTTTTCCCCTTTTATTTATTTGTCCTTATTTTCAGTATTTTTAGTATAGGTATAATAATAAAATAATACTGTGTGATTGTAGCTAATAAAAGGCACCATTGTATATTAATCCGAGGTCTTTTGTTTATTCTACGCAGTGAACGGTTTATCTCTCAGGCTGGATTCACTCTTCTTTTCAGAAACATCCGAATAAACAGAGACACATTTATTTGGATGGTGATTAATAACTTTGTTGATAGTCTAAATTATTAAATTGGTGAAAGATTTTTAACAGCCAGTCCAGGAGTCCAACCTTTTAGGTAAAGAGGCAAGAAAAACCTGGTCAGTAAGCAAATTACAGTTATAATCATTCAACTGATAAAAATTCCTTAGTTTTACTCTTGATTTGAATTAACTATAACTTCCAGTTCTAGTTATTTTATTTAATATAGTGGTAAACTTGCATAACATGTATATTTGCACTTTTCCAGTAGAACTTTTGACACCTCTGGTCAGATCTTTGAGTAAAGAATCTTTTTTTTTAATTGTTGCTCACAGATTAACAAATTATAAGCTGAAAAAACTAAAGATTTCCCCACCTGCGCCCAAAAAGCCGCACCTAATTTGATTATTGGTGTCATTACTTTACCTAGTTTAAAAAAAGAACTATGTAGATTACTCTCTTTCTTTAGAAATTACCCCCCCACCCTGCTAGCTAACCAAATTACAAACGTATTTAGATTGCACTGAAAGTGTAGTTCCTCTTCTTCTCCCCCTGAAGCCCCAAACATTTATTTTGTCCCTTTCATCTCATCCTGTTGTCATCAAGAGGTAAAATTAAGCCTGAGTGGTGAAATCTCACAGAATAAAAACAAACCCTTGCTTATGCCAACCGGGGAATAAAAGCGACAGGATGAGAAGAGGAAGCAATAAAAAAGGAATAAAACAAATCAGATTTCAGGATATTTAAAAAAATAAGGAAGTGACAAAAAAAGAATGGAAAATTTTAATAGAACATGGGCTTTAGATGAGGATCTAGGAGCGTTCAGTCGTACCTGCCAGATCCCGCAGTTGGTTTAGTGTGGGGATGATGGGAGGGGTCCTCCTCTGGAGGAAGAACAGCACCATGACGGTCAGGGAGAAGTTGGAGATCCAGGCTCCAGGGATGCTGCTGGTGATGCTGTGAGCCCGCGCCCAGCAGCGGATGGTGAATACCAGGCTGCGAACCCGCGGGTCCAGCTCTCCGTACAGGTAGAGCAGCTCGGTGCTCTTCATCGCCACCCTGTGGAAACACAGAGGAAGGCAATCATTGAGTGGTAAGGTGCTGGATTCAAAGAAACCTTTTATTTTATTTTTTTAATCTAAGCTGCATTCTGAACGACACGACGGAGTATTAGGGCCAGACTAGAGATTTTTTTATCTTCTATTTTGAGAATAAAGTCACAACGAGAATAGTCATAAAATTACGAGAATAAAGTTGTAATATTAAGAGAATAACGTCCTAAAATGACAAGAAACAAGTTTTTTTTTATGACTACTCCTACAAGAAGCACTTTCTTCCCTAAAATGAAGAATGTTGAGCATTATGTAAAGTTATACTTTTGCATAATAATAATAA
>NW_015150573.1:801464-803365 GCF_000732505.1 Cyprinodon variegatus
AGCCATGGAGAAAACTCTTGGCTGGAGACAATTTTGGTTACATTTACACTTGCTCATATTTTCCAGACAAAAAGTTAATGGCGCATCTCCCAAATGACCCGGCCGCAACAACGCTTTGATTGGTTCCGCTATCGGGACGGAACCAATACTGGCGAGCGTTATTTTTTTAAATAAAAAATTTGTTCATTATAACGTTTTTTTTAGATTATAAAAATAAATCGTAATACAAATAATCCTATTTATGATGTTTTAAAATTAAGACCTACGAAAGAATTTAAGACATTTTAATACCAATTAAGGCCTTAGTTTTATTTTGAAGAATTTAATGCCTTTTAAGACTTTTTAAGGACCTGCAGGAACCCTGAAAAAACACAAATAAGGAAATTTTTTAGCGCTGGTCGGAGCTCAAAGCTTTCTTTCTGAAACAGTTTGTTGAATGATGACTTTATTCTCCTAATTTTATGACTTCATTCTCAAAATAGAAGAAAAAAAAATCTCTCGCCAGGCCCTAATTCTCCGTCGTAGAACGATAACTGGTTTAATCTTGTTTTTGTTTTCCCCTCTTACACATCACATTGTATTTTTTAAGTTCTATTTTTCAAAATTATATATATTTTTTTATTACATCCTTCTTTCTGATTGAGTTTTATGAATTGCATTTTGTTTAATTTGTGTTTTAGGATCCCATTCTCTTGACTTGTGGGGCGGGCTGCCCTCTGGGATGAGGAGAAAAGACGCATTCCTATTGGTCTGTATAGACGTCATCAAAAATATTTTGCTAAAACATTTCTAAGCGCTTCTATTGGGCTTGAAGTGAGGAGAATGTGAACTGTAAATTTGAATTTATATAAAACTCGATCTGGAAAGAGAAAAATGAAAAAAAATGTAACTTTTTTGAGTTTTATTTTTTCCTATATAAAAAAAAATCTGACAAAACGGCTAAGATAATCTAAAACCTTTTTTGATTGAGAAGCTTTTTACATTTTACTTTTAATATTGTTTTTTCCTTTCGAAGTGATATTTAAAAAACATGTTTTTTACTTTGCAACAATAATGGATCAACATTCAAACCAAATGGGTTTAAATAAAACTGAAAATGACCACTAGGGGTCAGCATTCGCCTCTAACATACCTACCGTCACACTGAGCTGCTTTAACCTTATTCGGACACACGCCTGCCTCTCTGCTGTGCCTCACAGATCTACCAACCATGATCTGAGAAAAGTCCCTCTCACATCCACCCACAGTGGGTGGTTCCACTCCAGTTCCTTAGAAGCAGACGAGTGGTTTTCAGTACGTTAGCAGGTGTCTACGTGTTTGTGTCACACGCCAGCTGATGAAATGATATCTTTAAGACCAGAAGGGAAGTAATGGAGCGTGTATACGAGCCCCTGGTTTGGCCATCCTGTTTAGTTTCACTGTGGCTAGAGAGTGAGGGAAACGCTGCAGCACTTCCTGATTAAATCTGGTTTCTGTTTGCGGCTTTTGCAATGCAAATGCAGCTTCAGTGCTAGAGTGGTCTGATAGGGAACACGATTATCACCAATTCATTGATGACATTTCAACATGAGACTCACTGCTTAAGTGAAATTCTATGGAGGGAAGTTGGTCCCATTATTATTGAAAGAAAATAACATGTTTTGTAAAAAAAAAAAAGCAAAAAATTAAAACTTTTTGTAAACATTTTTATACTGTTTTTTTTCTTCCAATTTAAAAAATATATATATTTCAGGTTCAGTGGGTTTATATAGGAATGAGTAAAGTATAAGAACTGTAATTTAATTCTTTTCAGCGGTCTTAGAAATAATTTTAATGCCATCAACCCATGACTTATTTAAAAGACGAGAAAATCCTTCGCCATCTTTACCGTCGTCAGGCTGCAGCCACGTCCCGAATTCCTC
>NW_015150573.1:804304-805510 GCF_000732505.1 Cyprinodon variegatus
TAAAGATGCTGTCGCTAATGTTAATACAGACTAGAGATGTCCCGATCCAGGTTTTTGGACTTCCGATCCAATACCGATACTGGCCGATACCAGCCTATCCGAGCATGTATTTAAGCTGGGGACAAGCCTAATACAGACCAACAGAAATGCATGTTCACTCCTCACTCCAGAGGACAGGCTGTCCCCAGAAGAGAAGAGAACGTGATCTGGGAAATGCAGTGTCGAAAATACAAAATCTGCAGAAAAATCTTTCAAAAACTGATTAGAAAATATAAAATCTTTAAATAACTTTTAAAAAAAAATACAATCTGAAAATATAAATAAAAAAAAAATCTTAAAATCAAAAGTAAAACAATTAAACAAAAAAAGAGAAAAACTGACTTAAAAGCTTTTCTTTGTTAAAAGTTTCTAGAAAGTTTAATTTAATTTTTGCATCATTATATTTCAATTTACTAAATGTTTTCTTCGTTTACAACAATAACTCAATCCATAAACCTGAACTAGTCATCACAGCACGGTGCAGCCAGTGGGCGGCGTCTTCCTGCTGTTACCTGTTGTTGGCCGTCAGGTCGCACTGAAAGCCAGAGGGCTGGTGGGCGAATCGAACCAGAGGGCAGCGAGCGTTGAGAATCTTCTGCACCCCCACACAGCCAGGCCCAAAGTGGTCCACGCACTCCCCGATGACGGACAAGATGCTCTGGGTGACGTGGCGCTCCGAGTTGGTCCGTTTCATCTGGTACTCAAGAGACAGACCCGATTTTGGCTGCAAACATACAGGAAACAAAGATAATCAATGCAACCCTTATGTATATTTTATTTCCTATCCTGCCATGTTTGACAGTGGGTTAAATTTTTACATGTAAAGAGAGTCTAAATGTAGAAGAATGATTCAGATTTTCTCCTGCATCCGGGATATTTGTTTGGTGCTTTTGATCGACCCTTAGAGTAACAATGCAACGTCAAAGCTAAAGCGCTTTGTCACTCACCACCATTTTAGCAGGCTAGAAACGGCTGCAGACAACGATAACAAAAGTTGGACATCCGGAAGTATATTTTTTAGGGCTCCAAATAATGATTTTTTATTTTTATTTTATTACACTGGAAAAATGATCTAGAAATAAGTAAAAATGTCTTAAATTAAGTGAATTTACACTTAATTTAAGTAGGTAAATGAGATGATTTGCCAATGGAATTAGTATTTTTGCT
>NW_015150573.1:808660-809453 GCF_000732505.1 Cyprinodon variegatus
TCTCTTTTACCTCCTCAATTCAAGAACAAATGCACTTATTTTAAGACAAAATGACTTATCTAGATTTAGATTTTTTCCAGTGTAATCCATTAACAATCTAAGGCAAAATTAAAGAAGAGTTAGGGAATGCTAAAACTATGCTACCTTATAAGCTCCAGATAGGACATTTTTACAGAAAGAAAGGTTTGTCATGTTAAATACAAGACATTAATATTTTTTCTTTACAATTTAAGCCCAATTACTGTTCTGACGGTGTTGCTCATAGCTAATAGCATCTGTAAGAGTCTGTATAGATTACTGAATTATTACTTCAATAATAGCAACATTGTGATAAACTGTTTCGGCCTAATTTACCTCATGGGTTAAAGACTGGTTTTAAACGTGCAGACGGTTCAGTAGAGAAAGGTTTTCACTACATCTAAAATAGGAAAAAAAAACAGGAAATAATAAACCTCAAACGGAGGAGTTTAGTGACAAAGGTCAGCAGGACACAAGTGAAATGTCAACCACAAAACCGGCTTTCAAAAACGTCAATAATCTGCTCTAATGACTTTCATTCTGTTAAAAATCAGTCAGAGTGGAAAAAGGTTTAAAGTAGTTTTACGGTGAGAAATGTGTGTGAGACTCAGGAGCAGCTATTGGCCCAGAGGTAAAACACAGAAACCACATATGGAGGTTTAGGGCTGGACGATAAGAACCAAAAATCACTTTCTACAGTAATTATATAAGTTACATTTGAGTAAAAGGCTTTTCTATTATGTCAACCAGGCACATTTTTTAACAAGAAGCACTA
>NW_015150573.1:810644-813350 GCF_000732505.1 Cyprinodon variegatus
GGCTAAATGTGCACCATTTAGGTGATATCTGGAGAGTTTATCGTGTTTATATTCACAAACCTCACAAAAGTCATTCTACATCCTTGAGCATGCCAGTGACGGTGCGCCATATGATTGGCTGAACGCTGCCACATGATGAAAGACATTGTGGTTGCCTAGACAACCATCATAACAATGCAGCGTCCGTGTGCCGGGTCGGGAGCATCTGTAATGTTAGCGTGTCTAATGACAGATGAACTTTTTTACCTGACTGATAACAAAACTGAAAAAATATTTTTACGGTGAACAAAGTAACTGCAGGACCATGATTTAAAGGGGGAGAACTGGGTAGCGCTGTGGCTAGCTGTGTTCAGTAGCTAACAGGTTAGCCTTTTTTTCAGTTTTGTCAGTTAGCCACATTAAGCTGCACAACTTTTAACTTTCTGTCTACAACAACAGTTCATTTTCTACAAGTAGAATAACTTTTTTTTGTTGGTCTGAAACTCTACAAGTCATTTTTAAGATTTGTTTTCTACTTTCGGCTACTTCAGATCGCAGATGAAAAGTAAAATAATAGCAAATATGGGTAATAAAATATCGAGATTCCGGAAGAGATCTGATTCTTAAGAAAGAGGTGCAATACAGTTTTTTACTGAGTGCCGTTGCCGTGTGATGATGTCATAAGAAAGGGCAGGGCTCCGAGCAGATGTGGTAACTACACCGGACTATGTGTCACTACCCGATCCTTCCAAGAAGCACGATCCGGGTGTTCATAAATAATGTAATTGAGGTACTAAAACTACCTATTTCTATCCTTAACTCACTAAAGAATGCTATTACACATCTGCTCTCTGATGTTATCATCAGCCATGCTGAAAACAGTTAGGGAAATTGTGATTAAATCATGTTTATCTGCATTTTAGTTGTTTCTTTCTTTAAATTACACACTATATAGCATAAGGGTAAAACAAAACAAAAACATAAAACTCAAAAAGACTAAATTTATGTTAAAATCCAAAGCTGAAAAAGTTAGCTCCCGAAAGTAGCGTAGGATCCCATTTCCGGTGCAGATCGAGCAGAGACGAGTTTTAAAACGGAAAGGATTTTAAGGCATTTATTTTCTCTGGAAATACATTATTAACCTTTAACACTTTATATTTTAGTACGTTTACTATTTTTGGGGAGGGAAAAATGTAATTTAGGTCTTTTTAACTAAACAAAATCGAGGACGATCCGGATGTATATCTGGATGCGCATGTGCAGATGAACCGATTTGTGCAATTGCAGAACGGATCGTGCTTCCGGGACGGATCAGGTACTGACACTTTGGTTCGATTCAAGTTTCTGCTTAAGAATGAACAGCCCCGCCCTCTACTGGCCAAAAGTAAAATTACAACACTGATAGGAATTCCCTCAGACCTAATCTAATTTGTTAATTGGATGGAATAAATTTAATATAATAAATTAATAATCTACAGTTAATCGTTAGTTATCTGCAACTACTTCAGGCTTTCATCCAAGTGTCAAAAAAAAAAAAAAACACATACAATCTTACAGGCTATAAGCAAAGAGAAAAAAATCATTATTACCCTTTTGAGATTCCAGCCACTGATACTGTCCAGATCGAGGAACATGTCCAGGTCACAGCCGAGCTTCCCGAAGCCGTTCACCGACGAGCCGAACGGTCTGATGGTGCATTCTGGGAAATAAGCTGCAGCGATGTCTTTGAGCAGAGAGCAGACGAGGAAGCGCAGCCTGCTGTTTTCCTCTGTAAGCTGATAAGCCTCAGTTAGGGAGCTTATCTGCTCATCTATCTGAAAAGAGCAGGAAGAAGAAATCCAATCAGTTCTGTCTGACCTGATAACCTCATAAATACAAACCAAAAGCCCAACTAGTCCTTCCTCTTGTTTGATTGAGGCATGTGCTTACGCTCTCCTCCCTGGACAGCCTCTGGATGAGCTCATTGATGGGAACCGTGGTCTGAGGCTGGCAGGGGAGGCTGGACGGTTGGCTTGCTGAGTCCACAGAGCTGTGATTTCTCAGGGCCAGGAGTCTGGATTTAAAGGGCACTGTGGAGTCATGGCTGACGATCGGAATGGCAGCTGAGTCGAGCAGAGAGACGACATTATCCCGACTGCCGAACTCCACGACAGCGTAGACGCCCTGAAGGACAAGACATTTTAAACAAACACTATGAAACATGGTAAAAAAACGTATAAACCTGCTGGTCCACTTACGTAACTTTCATAAAAGAAGTGCTTCTTGATGTCTCCATGCTTTGATAAAAACTTCAGGAACTTTTTCTCGCTGGTTCTGGACGGGCAGCTGATGAGAACAGATCTCTCCGCCTGTTCTTGTCTGTGTGCCATGAGGTCATACAAAGATTTGGGTGCATCGTTTTCTCCTGGTGACAGAAAAACAACCACAATTACAGATTCCTCACCTCATTTAGGGAGTCGGCTTTATGTGAATTCCCATCTGAAATAAAAAGCTCTTTGGCAGGAAGCCTGGCTTAAAATATAGAGCTTAAAAATGAGTCACAGACTCTATAGCGGATCACAAATAATCAACCATATTTAATGTCGACGTCTAAGAACGATACAGACAGTAATTACCAGCCAAGGGCAATAAGCTGTATTTCACTCGATGCTTTTGGTTGTACAAAACAAAACAAAAAAAACATTAAATTTACTACTTATGTCTATGTTCTGACTGTAACTGAAAGTA
>NW_015150573.1:814258-822233 GCF_000732505.1 Cyprinodon variegatus
ACAATTATACAAAAAACACATAACCATAGATAAAATAAAAACATGTTTTAATTGAAGGAGACAATGCTTGCAAATAAAAGGTTTGGAACGTTGAGAGTTCCTGATTTCCCAAAAAGTTCCCAAAATTAAGGAAATCGGGGCTGATCAACACTTCTTTATCAAACAGGTTAAAAGATATTAAATCAGCAAATTAATTCAACAGCTAAACCGCTTAGTGCTCAATTGTTGAACTGAAACAAACCTGACTTGCATGAAAAAAAAAATGTTGGATAGATCAATTTCCTGATGTTCATTTTATTATGGAATAGAAACATGATAAATTAGTTTAAAGTTGTACATTTAATTCATAGGATCAGATCCTTGGGGTTGGAATATTTCCAATGATTCCAACTAAGCTCCTGATCTTCAAAGATAATCAATAAGAGGCGTTTTTTTTGCACCTGCAATTAATGGAAATGTTGCAGGTAGGGTTGTCAAAAATATCAATACTCTGAAAAGCACAGATATACAGATGATGTATTTGAATACAGCACTAATTTATCATGGTATCAACAATAAAGACAATTGTTGTTTGCATATTTTTGCTTTTCTTTATTGAAGATTTCTGGATTATTTTCATATTAAAGAATAATACCCCAAACAACCTTAAAATATTGTCAAACTGAGTTATATTTGGGTTATTTATTTTGCATTTATTTGCACACATAGTATCTGTGATTCCGTTGAGAAATTAAAGCTAAAATTGAAAAATTAGGAGTTTTCCATTTTAATAAATATATCTTTTATTTCTAGAATTATCCGGCATTTTGAATTCCCATAGTATTGAAAATTGGTATTGATTATCTAAAGTTACGAATGAGGTGTAAATATCCAGTTTAGAACTTAACCCTTTATAAGGCAGTTACCATTATTTAATCACTTGTATTCCTCTTACAAATAGAGCCCCCCATCCCTCAGTGAGGTCTAGAAGAACAAGATCTATATCCAGCCATTCAGCAAAGATCCTGCTACATGGCTCTACATCTTATTTTGACATTTGACCAATTAGATAAGCCCTAGAATGATATAATACATACTGTAAATTAAGCTGAAAAGAAAGTTAACATTTAAAAAAAAAAAAGGTAAAAAGCGAATTAAAAAGTTAAAACGCCTAGCTAACAATTATATTTAGGTTTATAAACTAAAAAATGTAAATGCCAGTATCAACATTAATGCCTCCAAGATTATGTATGACCAAAAATGTGTTTTTTTCACTCTAGGGGTGTTTTTCATGAATTTCTTATAGAAGCACTTTTATTTTTCTTAATATATCCGGGAAAGTTGGTGTTGTTCTTACATTAATTATTACCATCAAAATATCCATATTTTTTTTTTATTTTACAAAGGTACTAAGGTCTTGCCTTGGATTTTAATAAACACTCTTGGCTTGAAATTTGGATTTTCAAAATATTTCACTGAGTGCCCTATAAAGGGTTAAGTATTGTGACAAACATAATTGCAGGTTATCAACAAAGATTCTGCCCAATTAATTAGTGTAAAAGATAGAAAAGGTTCTAAGTCATATTTTTGGAATTAATCTTTAAAACCACTTATTAAAGAACAAATAATAATTATAATAGTAACTGATTTTTATAGAACCATTTCGGTAGCCCATCTTTAAGTGCTATGAACAAAGATAAATAAAAACAGTTAAATTTAAAAAGAAAGAGGAGTATCATGCAAGATGACAAATTTTCTTAATCTGTTGATGTCATTTTTAAAAGTACTGTAAAAATGTAAACTGTATAAATATGTAAGTATCACTTAGCTATTTGGAGTCTTTATGGGGAGCATGGAATATATTTTGGGGCGGGGCCAACACAGATCTAAAGAGTTTGATTGGCCAGCTGTGGCTGGTCTGCTGTGGAGGTTAACCAATTGGAAGTTAGGATCTGTAAGATTAAATATTTTAGGTAATTTAATGAGATTCTGATGCTATAATAAAGTAAGACACTATGATATTTCACGTTTTAAGAAGGTTAGATGAATAATAATAAAAAAATTATATTTTAATTATTAAACTCTGTAATTAGATTAATGATTCTGATCATAACAGTGAGCGGCAGTTGTTATAAATATTACAAAGTCAACTAACTCAATACATGGAAAAATAAGTATTTAACGAATAGCTATTGTAAATTAAATGACTTGCTTGGACTTAACGTGTCATGAAATTAGATAGTTCATCCAGAAAAATATTTTATAATATATTTATTTAAATAAACAATATATGGTGGACGCACACAAGGCCGAATGTCACGTAAAAGCAAATCCAATCTCAGAATATCGTGCAGTTTTTAAAACAATCCAGATCGTGAAAACTACAGCTAAATGAAAATAAAACTCCGGTTTGCTCTGCGGAGTTCGTAATGGCGTCCCCTTGGAACATAGCTGATCTGTAAAGATTGAATATATCTCTTCACACTGACCATAATCGTTGTCCTGAACTCCCTCAGTCTGGGCGACTATCGGCTCTGTTCCGACACTCCTTCGGAAAACTGTTTCGACTGTGTTTAGGCATTTTAGAAGACGACTCCTTCCTCTCATATGTAACCTGTGAATAGTAAAGGGAGACGCCATTGCTCTTGGGAAAGATGACAAAATGCGCATGCGCGAGGAGAGACCAAAACTACAGCAAGCGACTGGTACCAAAAGTAAATGACTTAATGCGAAGTGATATTAAAAAAGCACTTTTAAAGTGCATCGATTGGAAATGGCTAACCTTTATTTATTTATTTTTTTTTATTTTGTTTATTTATGTTTTTTATTTTATTTTATTTATTTGTTTAAAAAGCCTTACAGCAATGAAATATATAAACATCAAAGGCTGTTGCCAATCTGCCAAAAAGTGGGTCTCCTGAACTTCACCTGCTGGGACTTTCACTTTGCAATGTTCAGAAGAAAAAAAATACAGGAAACACAAGAACTTAAATTCAGACTTTGCATGCCTCAATTAGCTTGTTAAACCTTAAAGTTCAAAAATTACACGCATGTCAGCCTAAAAAGTTATTCAAAGAACATATACTTCCAGTTCTCACTGCTAAAGATGCAAAATGTGGTACAAATGATGGAATCCATTGATGTGGTCCACTTAGTGTTCACACAAGCTTTTTTTTTCTGCCTATGGGTTTTCTATAAATGATGACATTGTACTGTGTAAAAAAGCCCACTTAAGGTTTTACACATTTGAGCTTATCCCCATGTCTTTTTAACTGCTGTGATGATTCCTTCAATCACACTTTAAAAAACACTTCTTATGATAAACATCCCTCTAACTGCAGATACATGTTACTGATTAAGATCATTTGGCTCATTCTCTAGAAGCTGTCACTATCATAAAAATGAATAAAGATAAGTCATGAAAAACGGTTGGGTTGGGTTCATATACCTCATTGATGTTATTTTCTAGATATATCTTTCCTCTTTGGAATTTAGATGGTTCTGTTGGTGTTTCATTGAGTCAGTTCACAGCCGAGAGTGACAGCTGCCGGATCTGAGATCACTGCCCTTAGGAAAAGATGCTCTATCTTTCTCTGAATTTAGACAAAGTCTCTGAGGATTTCAAGTATGTTGATATGTTGCCCGGTACATTTTTAAATGGAAATTTAAATGAAAAAAAAAAATCCAGAGATTAAACTTTGACAAATGTTTTAATTCATAAAAAACAAAAATAATAATGACTGCTTATTTTTTTTATTTAGCTTATTTTTTAATTCATGTTTACTTTACAGGTTGTTACAGATTTTTCATTTTGACAATGTTTTTTATTTTATTCCTTAATTTATTTTTATAAATTTCATATTTTCAATTTTATTTATATGCTATTAGATTGAGTTTCACTAATTGCATTCTTTTTTTACAGATCACATTCTCTTCACTTCTGGGAGTGGGCTTTCCTCTAGAGCAGCGGTCCCCAACCACCGGGCCGCGGACCGCTACCGGTCCGTGGGTCATTTGGTACCGGGCCGCACAAAAAAAAAAAAAAATTTATTTTGAAAAATATAATAAATTGCGGTATTCTCTCCCAGTTACATCAGTCGGTGCATCTCTGCCTCTTGACACAGGTTAATTCAGATCAAGACTCATCCCATCTATAACGTCCTAACTTTGTGAAGCAGGATTTTCTGCGGTTACAGCGACCAAAACAAAGCTACGGAGCAGACTGGACATCAGGAGCATACTTCGTGTGTCAGTGTCTCCGATTACGCCACGATGGGACCGGCTTATTGTTTTATTTTTATGTTGTTTGTAAAANTTTTTCATTTTGACAATGTTTTTTATTTTATTCCTTAATTTATTTTTATAAATTTCATATTTTCAATTTTATTTATATGCTATTAGATTGAGTTTCACTAATTGCATTCTTTTTTTACAGATCACATTCTCTTCACTTCTGGGAGTGGGCTTTCCTCTAGAGCAGCGGTCCCCAACCACCGGGCCGCGGACCGCTACCGGTCCGTGGGTCATTTGGTACCGGGCCGCACAAAAAAAAAAAAAAATTTATTTTGAAAAATATAATAAATTGCGGTATTCTCTCCCAGTTACATCAGTCGGTGCATCTCTGCCTCTTGACACAGGTTAATTCAGATCAAGACTCATCCCATCTATAACGTCCTAACTTTGTGAAGCAGGATTTTCTGCGGTTACAGCGACCAAAACAAAGCTACGGAGCAGACTGGACATCAGGAGCATACTTCGTGTGTCAGTGTCTCCGATTACGCCACGATGGGACCGGCTTATTGTTTTATTTTTATGTTGTTTGTAAAACTCACTCTAGAGTCTAGAGTGAGGAGAGAAAATGCATTTCTAATATTCTGCATAGAAGTCAGCAACAGCATTTTTTTTGGGTCAATGTATGCATCAAGTGTATTTGCATGGGGTCTGAAGTGTAGAGAACTTAAGTTACGCAATTTGTAAAAAGAAAAAAAAAAATGACACTATAACATCCACACAAAAAAATTCTGGAAAATTTTATGTCAAAAAATAAAAATATAAAATAAAATAAAAAAAAGCAAAGAAAACATAAAAAAAAACAACTGATAAGAAAATGGATAATAAAACAATAAAAAATGGCAAACTAACTGTAAAGCTTTTTATTTTAAAAATATTCAAAGTTTAATTTCTGGATAACATTTTTTTTTTTGCAACAATAATGGAAAAAAATCTGCTCCATAGTTCCCAAGCTAAGGACAGAAAAGTAGATGAACGAACGATCTGAGGTCCCATCTGCAATATTTGTGATGCATTATTCTATAACTGTGAAGAAGAATATAAGGCAAAAAGCAAAGCTATTGTATTAGTCCTTGCTCTACATTCTGACCCTAATTCATAGTTTGTATTTAAAAGATCCCGGATAAAAGTGTTTAAAATAGGCTTTCTCAGTAGGGAAATAGTGTTAAGAAATAAGGATTCAATGGAATTTCACTTTATATTTTTATAAAGACCAGACCAGAAAGATGAAGAACCCCTATGATGACCGATAGGACTACCAGCTGGAAAGTGTCTCCTAGGAGAGGGAGGCCAGACCTGTTATCCAATAGATGGATGATGGAAGGAGATGCTGATATCTACATATTTTCATTAGCGTTAGGGTTTTGTTCCATTAAAAAAATTAGGACAAACTGTTTTAAGACATTGAAAAAAAATGAATGGTACTGAAATGAAAGGTTTGCGGTTTCAACTTTCTATGTGAGAGTAAATGACTGAAATCAAAGGTGATTTTGACCTACAAAAGCAGAGGATTCCCTCCTATTTCTTGACGTAAAACTCACCACCAAAAAGAAATCTTTGAATCAAAAAGGAAAACCATTTATCTTTCCATCTCTGAATACCTAAGAAAAAGCAACCAAAACCTACAAAGAGAAAGAATCCTCCCCACTCTGCCAGCGTCATCTTTCCTACGTGCAGCAGACCTATAACTTCCTTTGTTTACTTCCGTTCCAGCGCAGTCACACAGCAGTCAGACAGACAGCTCACACGTCAATATGTTCCAGACGCTGGAGGTGCACAATGGAGAGGCAGCAATGCTGATCAGCGTTTGCTACACATCTTAGGTAAATGTTTGAAGTTTTTATATCTTTTGCTGCTTGTAAAGCCTAAAGATTTACTATTAATACCTTAAAATGTTTACATCTTAGAGGCAACTCTGCTTAGATAGACTTTCTTTCTTTCCTTCTTTCATTCTTGCAAAGTATTTTTAGTGTTTCCACAGGGCTTATCAGTATATCCAGTAATCTGTAGCTGTAAATATCTTAGATTCCTCTGTGCAGCTCCCTAACAACTCTCTGTCTGTCTGTAAACGGAGGGCTGAGCTTTGCTGGAGTTTCCCGGCTTCACTCTGAAATCTCTCCCTTGCCTGGAAAACCCTCCTCTGAGCCCCTCCCAGGTGTTTGGCTTCAGTCAGCCTCTTTCAAAGCACCAGTGTAGTTTTCTGTCTGATCACTGAGGAAAACAAGAATAACGACCTCCCGATGTTTTATTCCAGGCCGTGCAAGAACAGACGAGCAGACAAAGAAGAAAAAAATGGATTACAAATATGACACCGGACTAGAACTGCTGTTGGCTCATATGAATGTAGAGGACATCATCAACGCAGCAGAAACACTGTATCAGCTTGAGGAAGAGGAAGAAGCTGGTTTGTCTTTTGATGAAGAGGGACTTTCCCAGGAGGAGATGGATGAAAATGAGGAGATAGTGGACAGAGTGGGTCCAGGGAAGGAGCAGAAGGACTATGGTAATGGGGTTGGGGGTGTCCGCTATGGGACGGTGCAGGACCTGCTGTCCTTTGTGAACCTCCTGTCCAACATGCAGACTGCAGCTCTGCAGCACCTGCCTGAGGAGATAGGAGTCCTCCTAAATAAGGTAAGACTTCCTGTAATTGTTCTATTTTGCTGAAGCATTTCATTGTCTTCTAAGATTTAACAAGTTTCTCTTTCATTGCAGAAGGATATGGCCGTTCAAAAAGGCCGCTACCAGATCAACATGGATGTTCTTCTGTTTCCATGGACATTAACCTACAAAAATCCCGGCCCTGGCCTCGTGCCCAAAGGCTCATTTGGGAAAGTCCACTTAGCTCAGGACATCAAGACCAGGAAGAGAATGGCCTGCAAACTGGTGAGCCCTGCTGACTGGTTACTGGAATTCCACCTGTGCATGTCTCCTTGTAACCCTTTGCTCTTTAAATGCCAAATATTTTTGGCAGGTTAAGTAAAGCTTGTATGTGAAGCAGTTCAGATATCCTCAGGTTGTGCAAAGACTGGTCATGTGTGCATCAGTCAGCTATGATTTCCTTTGAATTGAAAGAGGAAGAGAGTGCGGTGCTCTGTCGAAAACATAAGGGCAAAGTTTGATGCAAAAATGGAGATTCCACATGACCTCCCTCAGCTGCTCTTAATACTTTTCTGTTTTTTTTCAGCAATTTCTTTTAAAATGGCACAATTTTCACAAGAAGTCATGTGACCCAGTTTTATGCGCACCGATGTTTATCCGTAGGACTGTGGTTGTGGAGGGGGCGAAGTGTGAGTGCGTGTTTACTCTTTCATGCTTGGAAAATATTGACAAATCAGGAAGGAGCAGCTTCCTACCTTGGTCCGTTTTATCAGAATTTCGTGTTGACTTTGCAAACTGCTATAAATAAACAAGGAAAAACTTCCTGGAACAGGTTTATAGTTGGATGCTGGTTATCTGAGTCATAACAAGGATGTCATAAAAACAATATATTTCAATACACTTTGCTCTAATATTATGCATTTTGATTAAGTTTTTTTAATATTTTTAGATGCTACCATTTGCTTTGTTGGCTATGAAGGCAATATTTTACCTAGGGATGCACGATATAATCGGCCCCCTATCGGTATCGGCCTTAAAACTGAAAATCGGACATCGGCCACCCCACCGATATTTAACCCGATATTTGATCAGCTTCTGAGTTACTAAA
>NW_015150573.1:822695-832452 GCF_000732505.1 Cyprinodon variegatus
GATATCGGTTATCGGCTACATGAGTTTTAAAATATCGGCATATCGGATATCGGCCAAAATCCCAATATCGTGCATCCCTAGTTTTACCTGCATGGATAGCTGAAAAGTTGTTGCTCTAGTTGTGTCAGAGGTATAAAACTCATTCTGTTCTACCTGCAAGTTATTTTTATTGTATGCTCAGTTTATTATGTTCTGACTATTTTAACCATTACTAGCAACATAAATGTTTTATGTATCACTGCGTCAAAGTATTTAAACTATAATTGATAACCTATACAGAAACATAAATATCTCAGTAAAAATGTTTTACTGCAGTTAGTGCAATTCCTTTTTTTCAAACTGCTTGTTAAGCATATAGTGCACATGTTGTTTAGCTACATTTGTTTTTCTCTAAGCATAAACTAGAGGATTTGCATAAATACTAGGGAAAACTGTTATGGAACACTGTTTAAAAATTTCTACAGTATTTGAAGAAAAAAGGTTTTAAGTTGTGATGTAAGTTAGAAAACAAAAGGAGAAGTGCAGCGTAGGGAACAAGAGAACATGTTGACATTTTAGTTCGTGAAGTCCAGTTAGTGTGGAACCTTTAACCTTCAAAGACATTCAGAGTTCTTGGGACTTTTCATGTTACGTTTACTTGGAATTATGAAGCTCCAAATTTGGAGAACAATTGCAAAGTGTCATTGAGTTGTTGCCAAACCAAGCTAAGGTGACCTTGCTTAGCATCCTTCTGCTAATCAGTGTAAAAAAAACACTTTTCTATGGTTGGTATAAAATATGGAGCTTTGCAGTACAATTGGGCGTTACTTATTTAGGGCTAGTTTATGCCTGATAAGGGTATTTTCTGTGCAGAAATGAGAAAAAAAAAGTCAGAATTGTGTGGCTCTGTAATGTGGCTTTTCCCTGTGTACCTAATAATCTATCTGTAGAAGTAGAAAACATCTGTTTTTTAAGTCTCTTCTATTCTCAATGTGTTGACTAATTTATCCTTGCAAAGATTTGGTGGTAGGAGCTACTTTTTTCAGCTTTCTTTTATTGTTATTACACTGTCACAAGTACAGAGTAACAAAACTTAAAACTCTGCACTTAACTCATCCCCTTGGGGAGCAGTGGGCAGCCATTGTGGGGTTAATGGTCTTGCTCAGGGACCCAGAGTGTCAGCCTGTGGGACATGAACTCAGAACCTCTGGATTCCAAGTGCAATGTCCTTAACCACTAGACCACACTCCTTCTTTTTTTGTTTATTTTTTTGGCATCCGCCATGTTTTTCCGAGTAAAGCTGTCTGCCTGGTGTAAACATTGCAGACACGGCAAGCATAAATGAGGATTTAGTTAACTCAAAGTAAGCAAGTTTCTATTTAAACCAGATTCTCTAACACAACAAAACATTTACCAGACTACATAATCTTTCATATTATTCCAAGTATATTTAGCAAAACATTGCATTATTTCCTAAATTACACAAATAGGTACCGGTATGTCCTGACAATGATTTTTATTTTACATTTGATCATTTCCTTGCAGATCCCCATTGAGCATTTTAAAGCAGCTGATGTGGAGTTCCAGGCCCGATTCCGCCATGAGAACATCGCCGAGCTGTATGGCGCCGTGCTCTGGGACCAGAACGTCCACCTGTTCATGGAAGCTGGGGAAAGCGGCTCGGTCCTGGAGAAGCTGGACAGCTGTGGACCCATGAGGGAGTTTGAGATCATCTGGGTGGCCAAGCAGGTCCTGCGGGCGCTGGAGTATCTGCATTCACACAATGTTATCCATCATGACATCAAACGTAAGAGAAAGAGGAAATGTTTTTTTTTTTTATTTGGTCGACGTGCAGCAGGTTCATGCTGTTCAGGGACTAATTAGCAATAAAGGAAATGATGTAATGGAGCCTAAAGATTTACCCTCAGATAAGTTTTCTTGTGAGTCATTCTTGTCATGAAGATGTACTCTTATTGCTGGTCAACACTGAACACTAAGAATAAATCTGATAAAGCAGCTGCACTCATTGCAACTGGAACCAAAGCTCTGTTAGGCCGGATGCCTTGAGAGATCAAACAGTGGAAATTCTCTGCTGCTATCAGTTTTCTTTTCTAACAAGGACTCTTTTTTTTTGCAAAAAGATTTTGCTGAACTATTAATTTAACTTCCTCCTATGCATTCCTTTGACACACCCTACCTTGTTCTCATTTTAAATCAGGACAAACACATTCCAGGGCTGTAGTTAGCTTACATACTGTGCAGCAAAAAGCTGAAACTGAAAGAAAAGAAAATCTGTCAAATTTACGTTCCTGAATCGTTGTTTTTTTTCTCCTCAGCCAGTAACATCGTCCTAATGTCGGACAAGGCCGTCCTGGTGGACTTTGGTCTGACAGTGCAGATGACAGAGGATGTATACACCCCCAGAGACCTCAGAGGAACAGAGGTATGAAACGAACAAGAAAAAACACAAGTCAAAAAGGCCTGACGCAGCCTTACAGGATGCAAGCATCAGATTCTTGTGAACACAGCCTTTTAGTGCTGCTTCCTCGAATCAAACTTGATGTTTGTTTACTAGAACAGTCAGCAGTCATGTCGTTTCTGACTCAGACTTGTTTTTTCCCCAAAAAAGTTTTTACTAATTGGTCTAGGGACTTGTCAGCACTTGTCTGTCCTTTCCAAGCTCTAAAGCTGGGGATCAGGGGCTGCCAAGAGTTGCTGCATAGCAAACAGCAGCTACTAATAAAACAGTTTGGGTCCGTCCAGGATGCTTTGCTCTAAGCTGCAGGACATTTTAGGAGTAATCCCAGGGATTTCTCATTCGCGTTTTTTCCCACAACCTGCGCTCCTTTTTGCTTTTCAAATGTTTTGGCCTATTATGTGTGTCACATGTGCACACTGAGGCTCTTACAGTTGGGCTTGCGGAAAGTCCCAGGGCAGACACTCTGTGGCAATAATAACAGAGAGTGAGCCTGCAAATACACCGAGTGGCTCAGACACACATTAACAGGGGGAGAGCAAGCTGGAATTTCCAACAGAGACAAAGATGAATTTGGCTGCTGTGTTTGGCCTTCACTCTCAGGCCAACCGGCTGCATTGCACTTTGACACACAAACACACATTTACACAGAGCGTGGGCCTAAAGGTTAGCTTGTTTGTTACAGAAAGCCCCTTCTTGTGTAAGAGGACACTTCCTGTTTGCCGTCTCTCTGATTGTCAGAAAGATAAATGCTTAGTAAATGATGAACAACTTTCCTTTCTCACTTTGTCATTTGTTTCTCATACCAACATCTGTTGTTTTATCCCCCTGTTCATATCAAACAGATGTACATGAGTCCAGAACTGGTTCTGTGCCGAGGACATAACACCAAGACGGACATCTACAGCCTTGGCACAACCATAATCCACATGCAGACCGCTAGCCCTCCTTGGGTCAGGAGGTACCCACGAACCGCCTACCCATCTTACCTCTACATTGTGAGTAGCATTTATTGTCCCGTTTTTGTCAGGTAATCACTGACAGACAATAAGTAAACGACTCAGTCAGAAGGGTTTGGGCAAAGTCTGTTACACAATTGGTATGTAAATAATGCAATTTACAAGAAAATGATAGATCTAGAACAGTCAGTTAGCCAAAAGTGTCTAGTATGGATCAATGTACTTCCAAGTTGTATGGAGTGGGCAGAAGATCTAGTGAGATAAAGATCTGAATACATGTTGCTCTACCTCCTGTTCCTAGCCGTAACCTTTCACCTTTCGCTGGGTCAACAATAGGAGAACAATCCAGGGTAGAAAAGGATCTCTGGACTCCAGGCAACCTTCAACCCTACAGACGTTATTACACAGTAGACACAAGCAAGAATGACACTGGTCAAATTGGGACTACAGACTTCTGGAAAAGAACTACAAAAAACAAAAACAAACTGAACAAAGTGCTAAAACTCAACTTTATAATATCAAACATATGCATGTGTGCACCTTAGCATATGTCAGAAAGTGTACACAACTGAAGCAATCGTTCCATTTTGTTATACTCCGTGAGCTGGGATGTGCCAAAACATTCTGTCATGCAAAGGATTATAGGCGGCCATATTGCTCCTAGCGAGGACTGGGAACGTTAGGAGCTTCCTATGCTAACCGCAAGGATGCTGTGGTGTTTGGATCAAGCGAAAGACTCCAGGGAACCTTGACATTACAAAATACCTGCTTGAGGGAAGAAAAAAAAGTATATTACAGACATCTAGAACAGGCAAAACAGGCGGTCAAAAGTATTGACATCTCAAGTGGACGAATCAGACAGGTGTTTGATCAACCCAAAGTTAGTCAAAACATAGAATGAACGTCACTAAACCCAAAAGATTTTTTGTTTTAGTGTCACACAAGATTATTTGCGTGACAGAGGTCAGTAGGGGTTGTTTGAGGCCAGGTGGGATGTTTTGTGGTTGTGCGGCATGTAGCAAACAACGATGAAACAAGCTTGGTTTTAAAACCAATGATGGGGGCACCTCTACATGTCCTTTCATCTTGTATCATGCTGAAAAGAGAAGGTTGTTTTTCTAGAACTCTTTGCTCTGTTTCTATAGAAATCCTTGCAGATATTTACTAACATCATGGAAAAAAGGTCTTTACATGCAGAATCAGTGGTGTGATATAATACAGTTTGATTATAATGGTACTAAAATCTACCTACCTTAGGGCATAGGTCATCTCAAACTTTCTGTAATTTAAGTTTTATGTGCAATTACACCTGACAAAGCAAATTTCAGGCTTTATTATCACGTTTTTTATCAGACAGATTCTAAATTACCGGTAGTAATGAGTTTTTCTAGACCAGGTTCTGCAGCAACCATACTATGTTGTTTAGGGTTAATATTTCACCATCCAAAGGAAATGCATGCTCATCCATCTTCTTGTCACAGTTTGAGTCTAAAACTAAACAGCTTTTTTTGTTTTCCAGGACATATGACAGTAAAAGTAGCTTTAATATTTGTTTTAGATCTTTTTTCTTGTCATAAGTAAATTTTTATATATAATTCTCAAAAAATATATCAACATCTTATGACAGTTTGCTTGTTCTCGGAAAACAAACCTTTTTTTTTCTGCGAAAACTTAATTTTCTTTATTTTTAACCCTTGTAATAGTAATTTCCTTAGATATTCATGAATAATCACGATCAGTGATATAAAAATCAAGTATAAAGGTCTTAAAATAAGTGTCCTTTGCCTTAATATGAGCAAGTAAATAAGATGATCAGCTAATGAAATGATTATTTCTTGCCTTGAGATAAAATACTTAGATATTATGCCCTTGAAATAAGATAATAGGGTTCTTTTTTTAATGTTAAACATAAATAATCTTATTGCATTCCTGCATTGTCTTACCTACCTGTTCAAATTAAGTGAAAATACATGCATTTTATGAAAAATGCACTTTCATATAAATGATTGCAGTATGTGAATAAGTCCTATAACATTTGTTGCACTTAAGTTGTTTGTCTGAGCTGAATGCAATGAAACTCTTTGGATTGTAAAGCTTTCAGACCCCTTTGCTAAGAGATACGTTTACCAATAATCAAATTTTGCTATCAGTACATATTTCAGTAAATGCAGGGAAAGAAAGTGACGACAAAATGTATTAAGAGAAAGTATTTGCTACATTGACGTCACTTTCCATTAATGAGCTTTGGGATTCCAGTCTAGATGTTGAGGAGATAAGAGCAGTTTTAACCTTTGCACATGATGTGAGTCAACAGTGCTTCGGCTTTTTTAAATAGTGTTCCATTGCATGGTTCTGTTTCTTAAATGGATACTTGACTTTTTTAGAACAATATTTTTTTTTTTCAGTTACTCACTTCCCCATGAAACTCGTCATGGAGAAGCATTGGTTAGAATTACTTCAACAGTCTGAGTTTTACTTTAACTTGTTCTGTTTTTGCCTTGACCTCATCAAACAGGTTGCTTAGTTTATCACAGCTGCCGGCACAGTGGTTTTGAACATCTGTGCACCAGCTGCATCTAAAGTTTGCTTCTCTCTTGCGGTTTTAGTGAGTTATCTTTTATCTGTGTGTGCAAACAGATCCACAAGCAGGCGCCGCCTCTGGAGGACATACCGGAGGACTGCAGTGCAGTAATGCGGGCGTTTTTGGAGCGGGCCCTAGAGAGGAACCCCACCCTGCGGAGTTCTGCGTCCGAGCTTCTGAAGGACGAGGCCCTGAATCCTCCCAGGGAAGATCAGCCCCGCTGCTGGAGCCTTGACTCAGCTCTGGAGGAAGCCACCCACATGTTGCAGCAGCAGCCTAGTCAGCACCACGACACCACGCAGGGTAAGCATTTTGGGGCGGAGCTTAGAATCGTCATTAGACACACCACTCATAATAGTTGCTTACTTTTTTTTTCTCTCTCTCTCTCTACAGAATCCTCTCTTTACTCTGAAGACTCTGGCCACTTACGGAGGAAGGGCTCTTTGTACATAGACTTGGGGGCCTTGTCAGGCTACAGCAAGCTGGTGGCAGGACCTCCAGCCTCTGAATACGGATAACCGTATTCCTCCAAAAGATTGATCTTAGCAGAACTGTAAAGGCCAGTCGCTCATTTGCTTTTAGCTTTTGAGTTGAAACTTCCAGAGAGCTGCAGGCAATATGACTCATGAATAAAACAGGAGACATGGTGCCCACATTGAGCAGACTGCATTTTAGGAGACAGCAGCTGTTGTAACATCATATTTAGGCTCACATTTACCGTTTTTTTAAAATGGTCATTCTCTTTAGGAGGGCCTGTTGAAGGATGAAAGTGCTGCATCCACTTAAAGTCATGTGTCAGTTAATAGAGGGAATTTTCTTTCCACGGACTATAATCATGCTCATCTGGGGGAGTTAAATTGATCAATGCTGCAATAAGGACTTGAGGCAGAGCATTTTTAATCAAGCCTTTACTATAACTGCCAACTTGCTTCCTTGTTGGCTTTATCTTTTTATTTAAAGCGGACACATGTATGTTTTGTTTACGTATTGTCATTAGTCTGAGCTGAATTCTCACATCCTTATGTTCTATAAAAAGAGAATTTCATACTGAATTTTAAAAAAAAAATCTACAAACATAAATATAAATTGGGATTAAGTCAGACTTAAAGACAATATTTAATTTGTGTAACTTCAACACATCTTAATGCCAGAAATCCCCTTTTTGGTACTATATTATTATAGTTATGTTGAGATTTTTTTGCCATATTGAAAAATAAATTCTTACGTGCTGCTTAGAGTAAATATGTTCGCCTCTTAAAAGAGATTTCCAGTTAACAAAAATAGGCTAAAAACAGAAGGGCCAAAAGAAAAAGAAAAGAGATGTGGCTTTTTCATAGAGTACACAGCAGAACACTGGTTATTGAAGTATCATTGTGTGGAGGAAAGCGTTATATGTTATCTGTACTTCACTGTGGTAGTAATCCATGTACAGCTTCTCACCAGCTCCAAGGCATAGCCTTTACAGATGCAAACTGCTAAAAAAAGTAGTGAACGATTAAAAGGGATCAACCACTTGCTACACAGGCTGGGCTAAGGATGTTGTAATTTTCTTAATAATTTATAAAATTGTAATTTGAGATAAAAACATGGTATTATTTGAATATTATATATTTTTGGTTCTATTTTTCCACCATGGAGGTCGCCATTTTTTCCCTTTGCAATGCATGCTGGGTTGATGACCTGTTAGGTCCTTTCAGGGCGCTCCAGTTTAAACAGAAAAGCTTTAACATTCATTAGTGTTTTGGCTGGATTGAGCTAGTGCTACAACACCTAGCATATGTGTAGCGGTAGCTACAAAATTTCCGCCACGCCAACAACTCCATCGAGCGACCCCCTTTCAGAGGCATAGACAGGTATTGGGTATTACAGGCTAACAAAGAACCAAAACGACCGAAATTCTTAATGGGTGGACCCATTCGTCTAGTTCAAATTGCATGTTTTCTGATCCAAAACAAGGCTTAGTTTTTGGTCCGCTCTATAAAGCCTCAAACTCAACGCTAATTCTGACATTTTGAATTGAAAAAGCTTCCTAGATGGGAAGCGAAATGTCTTCAAACTAGTGTTGCACCGATGCCATTTTTTGTCCCCGATACCGATACCTGGCTATGCAGTATGGCTAATATCGATACTATACCGATACTATCTGTTTGAAATTGATGTGTGTGTGTATTTATGAAGAACTGCGTACTACTTGGATGTAAAATAATTACCATCATGGCTTTGTCAAGCTGGTGCCTACCTTACTAATACAAAGTTAATCCAGTAGAACCTTTTATTGCCTATCTGGAATGGGCGACAATAGTTGAATAAACTTTTGGCTCTCAAAATGGTATCGTGCCCTATTTGTTGGTACTCGCCGATACCACCATTTTAGTGCTGGATCGGGGCCCCGCCCGATACTGGTATCGGTATCGGTGCAACACTGCTTCAAACTTTGAAACAAAGTGCAGTGGATTGTTTTTTCTTTACTTGCTTGGAACTAGCATATGTCATTTACCCAGAATGCATTGCAGCTTAAACAACATGACGACATCTACCTAACAATATTCTATTTCTATTTATAAAAACTAAATAGCTAATAGCATTTTTACTGTCTTGTATTTACTTTGAAAGAAAATAGAAAGAATGTTTATAAAGCTAATCGTGGATTAGCAACGCAACTGAGGATGTTTGTAACGACATAATCTTGCCATTTGCAAGTTATATGTTTCAAGTTATGGCTGTTTAATTCTCCTCCTTTGAATAAACAAGACCTAAAAACAACCTGCAGAGTTATTAATTTGCAGCTCTGCAATACAAAAGGCTAAGCCACTGGTGTGAAGCTGACCCAAAAGAGTATATCTAGAATGTAAGCTATCTGTTTAGGTATGTATGAATTACACAGGCATGTACTGAATCATCTGTAGTTCATCATGGACTTACTTTTGTTGATTCCTGTGGAATATTTATAGCAACCCCTTTTCTATGCAAAATTAAGCTTCTTAAGAATGCATATGTGATTTATGTTGTACACAGCTTGTTAGAGAATGCTTGTTGTGTTCATGCCTTTGGTATTAAGTATATAAATTATGCAGTGTTTGCAATGTATTATTGAATATGTTGTTAATGCAATAAAAACAAAAATCCAATGCTTTGTTTTTCATTATAAATTCACTTATTTTGATAAGGAACTTAATGAGATTGTGTAGGATCTGCTGTTCAACTAATGTGACACAGCTTGTTATACAATTTCCAACTTTGACACCAGGTATTTCTTGAGCTGTAGAATAAATAATATAAATAGTTTTATGTGGGTTGAGCTGAGTTGTATAAACTTTCCCATACCTCACATTAGCACCTATATGGTAATGTGTTTCAGGGGGAGGACAAGTTAAAGATCAACAAATGAAGTGGAAAGAAAATCCTACTCAGTTTTCACAAACTTTTACAAATAAAATCTATAACAAATAAGGTCTGGATTTGCATCAGTAAGTGTTTCTTAGAAACTACTGTTGTTACAGCGAATGATTTCACCATCCTAGCAGATCTACGAATCTATTTGATCTGGAGCTCAAACTCAGTCAGACTGGATGGAGAGCTTCTCTGAGCATCCATTTTCAACTTTTTGCCACACAGTCAATATTAGATTTCTGTCTGGACTTTGACTAGGCCAGTGGTTCCCAAAGATTTTCTTCTGGGCCCCCCTTTGGATTACCACCACCACCACCACGACCCCCCCCAAAAAAAAGAAATAGAAAAAAATAAACTGGGCACACACATCGT
>NW_015150573.1:834069-835135 GCF_000732505.1 Cyprinodon variegatus
TTCAGGAGTGTTTTCTTTCTGCTTAAAATGTTGTTGTTGTTGTTATATTATGTTTACGGATATATCTAAATACATATCTATTGAATGTAGCTTTACACAACATTCAGTCATTCACCCCTTCACACCGAACTCACACACTGATGGTGGCAAGCTACAATGTAGCCACAGCTGCCCTGGGGCTCACTGACAGAAACATGGCTGCCATACAGTCTCTCAGACCACCATCATGGCAATGGGGGTAAAGTGTCTTGCCCAAGGACACAACGACACTGAAAGCTGGAGCCAAGGCTTGAACCATCAACCCTTTGAACTCCTACATCCAAAGCCACTGTCGCCCCAGTGGATTCTGCTAAAAGATATGGGGGTTGAAATTGTGCAGTTCTACTTAAAACACTGATTTTATCTGTACTGCAATTTAAAGAAACATAACCGTGTACTTTGAGACAGGCTACCTATGTAACGTGTGCTATAAATATTAGGATAATCATAATTATTTTAAAAACATTTATCATCATTACCTCGATCTCCATGGCTTTGAACCTTATCTTTCTTTTACGGCCACTTTCAAACTGCCGGAACGAGCAAACTGCTCATTTTAATAGGCTGGACCCTTATTTAGAATCTTTGATGATGAGGCCCTTAGTTGAGTTATTTCATGTATGGCTACTTTTTACTTTTACTTGAGTAATATAGCTTACTTGAGTACAATTTATGTGTACTTTACACAGTTCTGTATTTAGCAAAATTCATCTTCCCATCAGCACTGACCAGATTTCTGGTGCCTGCTAAAAAAGCATCCCATGAAGGAATGCTGCCACAGTTTTATGGTAAGTGGTGCAATAATATTAATAAATTAACTTATTGAAATCACACTAGAGAAATGTACTTCTGCATTTACACAGGGAGCAGTGTGGGGTTAATGGTCTTGTTGAGGCAGACAGGGTGCAGGCATCAAACCGGGTACTTGCAACCTTCTCAGAGCATATATGCACTGCTCTAACACACTAGGCCAACACTCCACCACAATAATAAAAGTCTTTTTAATCTCATTTTGCTTAAAAATATT
>NW_015150573.1:837916-839494 GCF_000732505.1 Cyprinodon variegatus
TATAAAGGACAGAAAAATAAATAAGGTAAATATTACAAAGGCAAATAAATAAAGAAGCTAATTAAGAGTTATATACATTTATGTCTCACATTTTTGTTATTTCTGTATTTATTTTTAAATATGGCAGAGTTGGTCCTTCATACTGGTCATTTTAATAGGCTGGACCCTTATCTAGAATCTTTGATGATGAGGCCCTTAGTTGAGTTATTTCATGGTTGGCTACTTTTTACTTTTATATGAGTAATATAGCTTACTTGAGTACAATTTATGTGTACTTTACACAGTTCTGTATTTAGCAAAATTCATCTTCCTATCAGCACTGACCAGATTTCTGGTGCCTGCTAAAAAAGCATCCCGTGAAGGAATGCTGCCACAGTTTTATGGTAAGAAGCTTTTAGTGGTGCAATAATAATAATAATTGAACTTATTGAAATCACACTGGAGAAATGTACCTCTGCATTTAACCCATCCCCTTGGGAAGCAGTGAGCTGCCATTGTGCGGCACACAGGGAGCAGTGTGGGATTAAGGTTGTTGAGGCAGCCAGAGTGCAGGCTGCAGGGGTCAAACCGGGTACTTGCAACCTTCTCAGAGCATAGGTTCACTGCTCTAACACACTAGGCCAACACTCAACCACAAAAATAAAAGTCTTTTTAATCTCATTTTGCTTAAAAATATTAAAAAGAAATACTTTTAAGTTAAGTGGTTGGTCATTTCTTAGTTATGTTTGCAATTATTTTGTAAGCTTACAATTTCTATATTGTTCTATGACACAGAATAAAGCAGACTTTCAAACATGCAACACTTCTGATTTTTTTATATATTCTTTTTTCAGATTCTTCTTCAGACAAAATGATCTACTACAAGGATCTCAGTGCGTAGGTGAAATATGGGCTTTATGTAGAGGGTAAGGATCTGCCATTATGGCCTAATTTCCACCCTTAAATCAAAGATATTATTTAAAATGATAAACTGCTAGAACACCAGTGTAAATGCCTACAGTTAGGTAAGCTGTATATATCGGTATCTGTATATCACCATCTGTTGAAAAACAGAGCAAAAAGCAGCCCCCCAAATTGTCATGCTTGATTAAAGTTTGCAGCTGCTCTCATTTTCAAACCACAGCTGGCTGAGGACATCAAAAAATGATGTTTACAGGATTCAAGGTGTCTTTCTAACCAAAGAATACTACATTTATTATTCTTCACAGCATGCTGCAGGGCTTTCTGCTGCCAGTGGTTCCGAGTTTGTGCATAAAAAAGGATGGTATATCGAAGAACTAAATTTTAACCATTCATTACCCTTAATGGACTATAAGTTGCCAGAAACATGGACAATTTTGCTCTCCTCTACAGTCTGCACCAGAGCTGAGCAGCTCCTTTAAATTGAGACTTTTACACCCGGTTTGTAAAAAGGAGTGCTAACACAGGTCATTCATCCCTGCTGCAACCAGACTCTACACTGCAACATTATAAATAACTTGTGCAATGTATAATGTGCAATTACTATTTGATACTCTGTGCAATAACCTGTTTCTCTATATCTGACACCCAGTGCAATAATTATACACTCACCGGCCT
>NW_015150573.1:840520-843045 GCF_000732505.1 Cyprinodon variegatus
TGTATATACTGCATACATCCCATGCACTTTTTTCTTCCTTTGGTATCTTCTTCTTCTTTAACTATTTGAGCTGATGTAACAAGTACATTTCTTCATTGTCAGATCAAATATAGTCAATGAAGCAATCAATCTTACCAGCAGGATAATAATTGTGACTCTTAGAAGAATTTGCTTATAAATAGGGCTGATGCAGAAAAAAAATCCAAATTATTCCAACATTTAGACATATGATCAGTGGAAGTGAATCTTTAAATGCAGTTTGTGCTCAACCTGCTGTCAATGTAACTGACATTTCCATCTGATTATCTTGCCTCATGAATGGGGGGAAAGACATGGATTTTATTTTATTTATAGTAGATTTATTCAACTAATACTGACAAATATTAGAAAAGTTATTGGCCTCCTGCCGAAAACAAAAATTAAGATAAAGATGGCTGTTATATGGAATACAAAGCTAACTATATAAAAAAAACTGTTTCACATTCTGTGGTAATTTGTTAGAAAATGCAATGAGATAAAGGTGGGGGAAAAGTGCTGATTTTCCCGAATTCCCCAGCTGACAGTTAGATTAGAGACCATGCATGAATAACATTTTAGAAAGCCTCTACACTATGTTTTTTTTTCAGAGGTTCATACTTAGTCATGGCTTGTATCAGCTACTGATTTTGCATCAGGGAAACCCAGAGTTTGAAATGTGGAAAAGGTTTTTCTCTCCTATCTGCGCTCTGGGCCCACTCTTCCTCTTTCTAAATCCATCACATGAGTGTTGGCGGTGAACTCACCACTGAAGGAGGTTGTCCCTAATACCCAAGCAAAAAGCTACTGCAACTTTTACAGCAACCCACAGGGCCCAAATAAATATAGTAGCCCTATTCTGCCACCTGTTGGTGGTAGGGAGAAATACTTCACAGAAGTAGATTTTATATTAAAACTAGTTAATACCTCATCTTGTCACTTTTCTGTGCAAAAAAAATTAAATTTTATGGCTGTGTATAAAAGTCCTGACATTCCTTTCAGACAATGTTTAGTTTTTAATGTCTCCTCATGAAAGTTACATTACTTACATAAATCTACAAACAGAAGATTGTAATGGGTAAAGCGTGGGATCAAATCAATAGAATAAACTGAGATCATAAGAGCTTCAGTGATGTAAGAAACTCTTACCGTCTGCTCTTTTCAACCAATAATACTTACAAAACTGTGCGATTGCTGGGCATTGAACCCAGGTCAGGTACTAGGAAGGGAGCTATGCCTACCACTTTACCATCATCACTGCACNTTGCATTTTGATCTATTATGTGAAACAAAGGGAAGCCACAAGCTTGGAAAATTTGAACTTGCTTGATGCACCTTTCATATTTTGAATTTTTTTGGATATATGAAGGTTTATATGAAGCCTAAGGTGAATTCACTGTAGAAAAATGAGAAATATGGGGAGCATGGTTATTGAGAGATGCATATGCAAAGACAACTTTCATTGCTTTTAATAGCTTGATACCAAAGTTTTCCAAGATTTCAAAGGTGGCAATACAATGACAGAATTTCACGTGTACAGTAAAGACTTTTATGATTTGAATTTACATCAAAAAGGCTTATAAATTTTTTAACCTTTTTTAAAGGCTGGGGCCAACTATTATGAGATTCCAAATATACAGCTATTGATCTGATTGCTTCAGCCAACATTTTTTCCCCCTCTGTCACTGTTTTTTCAGTTGTAGATTTTTAACATCAACATACAGCCCTTGGCAGGTATTTATAGTCATTGCAGGTTTACTCTGTAATCCAAGATTTTCATTCTCTTTAGACACACCTGTAAAGCTTATACTCATACATGCGAAAACATACATTGCATCTAGTACTAGTGACGTATCTATTCTAGGTGTCTTCGTGGTTATATTCAAGGCCAATGAAGGGTGTGTTTATTGAATTTTTTTTAATGAATACAAATGGCTCAAGATCAATTTGTCCAAACTAGGGGCTTGCCTTTTTTTCAGATCATACCTGTTTTGAGCAATGTCTGAGCAATGGTGGTATCGTGGTGAGCAGTAGTTGAAAACAGCAGTTTACATCAAAATAGAAATTTTTACAACACAGAATGTGTACTCCACGATAGTAGCTTGATGTTCTCTATTCACACTTACATGCCAAGTTTATACTCACAGAAAACATACATGATTTACCACAAGATCAATGTCCAAACGTGGGGCTTGCCTTTGTCTGAGATGATACCTATTTTCAGGTGTATCTGAGCGATGGTGGTATAGTGGTGAGCATAGCTGCCTTCCAAGCAGTTGACCTGGGTTCAATTCCCTGCCATTGCAATGTCTTGTTGCTGTTAATTGTTGAAAACAGCAATTTAGATCAAAACAGAAATTGTCACAACACAGAATGTGTACTCCACGATAGTAGATTGATGTTCTCTATTCACACTTACATGCCAAGTTTATACTCACAGAAAACATACATTGCATCTGGTACTAGTGACGTGTTTATTGTAGGTGTCTTCTAGCTGCTTTGCTGTGGTT
>NW_015150573.1:846519-854342 GCF_000732505.1 Cyprinodon variegatus
TCTTAGCTGCCTGTAGCCAAACTGTTGGGCCAAGTTGGATTTTAAGCCATTGGAGATTTAGTTCTCTGGAAAATGAAAAACAAGACCATTAATTGATTGTATTTGGCTTGTTTCCAAAACAATCCAACCTATGCAATGTAACTCAAACAACTGGAACCCTGAAGTCCCTAATGAGAAACAATGATTTACCACAAGATCAATTTGTCCAAACTTGGGGCTTGCCTTTGTCTTACATAATACCCTTGTCATTACTGGATCGTGGGATTGATGCTATAGACTGGAGCTAAACTGCTGGAGCTAGAGGAGTTATTAGTTTGTGTTTCAAGAGTCTCTCAAATCAAAAGTTGACCAAAAATGACAGGAATATGTGTAGGCCAGAATAATTCCGTGTGATAAGCTTGATAAATCCTAACTGCCCATAGCCAAAGTGTTGGGGCAACTCAGATTTTAAGCCATTGGAAATTTAGTTCTCTTGAAAATTAAAAACAAGACAATCAATTGAATCTATTTTGCTTGTGTCCAAAACAATTTAACCTATGCGAAGAAATTGTTCTTGTGGCATGACGTTTTGGTCCTGATGGACTGCAGCATCTTTCTAGAGGGAAGCGTTTCTGAAGTAGTTTGTTGCAGGGCATAAGCCAAAATCTTCTTAACACCCCTCAAAGTCCTGCAGGCGTCCAGATCCTGGAGAGATTTTAGCCAATCAGCTTCCTGCTTACTGGATAACATGCTGCAGTCCTCCTTTGTCCTCGGCGGTAGCACCAGTGTATCAGGTAATGGGGGAGGTGAGGATGGACTCAATGATGGAGGAGTAGAAGTGGACAATCATTGTCCTTATCTGGTTGAATATTTTCAGCTGCCACCAAAAGTACATAGTTCCCAGGAAAAAGAAAGAAACCACAGTATCAATTATGGAGTCACGGAGGTGATGAAGATAGCCTAGAATCATCTCCTCTGTTTTTAGAGCGTTGAGCTCCAGGTTGTTCTCACTGCACCCGCACTGTAGGCCGACTCCTCACCATCAGAGATAAGTCTGATGAGAGTGGTGTCGTCCGTGAACTTCAGGTGAGCTGTGAGTCTGAGACATGTTTCCCCAGCTTCACGTGTTGCTTCCTGTAAGGCAGGAAGTCTGTAATCCACCTGCAGGTGGAGTCAGACACACTCAGCTGGGAGAGCTTCTCCTGAAGCAGAGCTGGGATAATTGTATTGAAGGCAGAGCTGAAATCCACAAACAGGATCCTGGCATAGATACCGGCAGAATCCAGGTGCTGGAGGAAGTAGTGAAGGGCCAAGTTGAAAGCGTCTGTCTTGTTTTTATGTAAACCCTCCCTTCAACATAAGTGCAGCTTATAGTAAAAAAGACCTGTTTTCTGTTCTCTCTGTAATTTGTACTAGCTTTCTAAACTAAGAACCCGGGCTTTGAGATATATGTTCTTCATATTGCATAAGAATTTAAGATTGTGAAATAGGTTTAACGTATATATAAACGCTTAAAATGTCTTAAGAGTTATGAAGGTTTTGTGAGACGGATCATTGGCAGTGAGGTAATTAATCCCATGCAACCAATGGCAACAGATAAAGCTAAATATCCATCCAGCTGCTTCACATTACAAAAAAAAGGGAAGACATATTTTCTATTTCTTCTATTATTTATTTCTTCCTTTTTCAACCTCTTTGTTTTATCTGTTTAAATGCCAAAATGTTCTTCAGTTATATCAGCCGGAGAAGAAAAAAGTTTTTCTGCTAAAGTTGCTTCAGAGGACCATTATGTATGCACTGTGACCTTACTGAAAATGTGCATTATGTCATTCTTTTTGTCCCGCTTCCAAACCATCTTAAGCTGTTTTTTTTTTTTGGCTTTTTTACTTTACAATAATTGTTTGCAGATGGGAGTTTTTCATTTGCTGGCTTTCAATGTGGTTCTCGCTGATCCTAGAGAAAAAGAACCAGAAAAAGGCAAAAGTGTAACACAAACTTTCTCTAATTTAACAAAACATTCTGTATACCTGCCTTTTATTTTTACTTACTGTCCTCTAAAGAGTGACATCATATACAAATGCTTTGCTTTTACATGCTGAATTTCGAGCTAACTGCTAAATAGTGTGATTTATGCCATACCAAATGTGTTTATAAAGCACTGTCAACACCCAACAGCATTAAAGTGCTTTACACAATCATAAAATACAAACAAATCATAAAAACAATAAAGTTGTATATAAAAGTTGTAATAAAATAATAAAAGAAATGCAGTAAGACAAAGTCAACATCTCAGATTGTGTTAAAAACCAAGAAAAAGAAAGTGAATAGGCCTGTCTAACGGCCAAGGGGAGGTCATTTCCTGGTTTGGGGCTGCAACAGAAAAAGCACGGTCTCCTTTGAGCATGAGTTTTGTCTCTGCCACCCTCAGTACCAACTGGTCAGCTGATCTAAGGGAGCTAGAGTGTGTTTAGGGATGAAGCAGTTCAGAAAGGAAGAGCGGGGCAAGATTATTAAGAGTTTTATAACAAATAAAAGGACATTGAAATGAAAATATGTACTGGCAGCCAATGTAATAAGGGCTAAAATGGGGGGAAATTTATCAAATTTGCTTGACCTGTTAAAAAGACGTGCAGCAGCATTCTGAACCCTCTGAATCTAGGAAATGCAGGAATAACTGATGCCCATATAACATGCATTACGGTAATCCAACCAAGTGGTTACAAAGGCTTGGATTACTGTTTCAAAATGCTGACTTGAAAGGATAGGTTTAACCTTTGATAACTGCCTTAAAGGCACACTATGCAACATTTTTCAATTAATTAATGTGTTCCATAACGTTTTGGATGATTTAATGAGTCATTTCAGGTTGAACAAAGGTTTTCTCTGCCGCCCTGGTGGTCTGTAGGGGAAATACCGCACTTGCAATTGCAGGAGCCCTCGGGGAACTTTATCAAATATGCTTGACCTGTTAAAAAGACGTGCAGCAGCATTCTGAACCCTCTGAATCTCGGAAATGCAGGAATAACTGATGCCCATATAACATGCATTACGGTAATACAATGGATTACTGTTTCAAAATGCTGACTTGAAAGGATAGGTTTAACCTTTGATAACTGCCTTAAGTGAAAGAAGCTGGATTTTACAACAGCTCTAATGTGAGATTTAAACTTCGGACCAGCATCTGTTTATGTTAATTAGTCTCCTGTAAAAGAGTTAAATATATGGGGAAAGTTTGGTTTTACAAAAAAAAAATGACAACAACCAACCTGAATTCATTACAGAAGCTGTTCTCGCATTCATCCCTCAATTAAACTTTCATTTACTTTGATTTGGCACTTCAAACTTATATTCACATGAGAAGAATTTTGCAAACCCCTGCCCACAGGATATTCCTGCTCCTATTGTAGTTAAAGTCCAACCAGCTAGTTACTTAGAAGTTTTCCTGTGCAGTTTCACATTTGATAGTCTTAAGGAATAAAAACCTAATGAAAGAAAATCTCAAGAGGAGCACGTTTTGCAATTTTAACCTTTAAATAGACACTTTATCTAAAAGTGAACATTTAGGTGTTTGTGTTGGCTGGGCTGGAGCCAAAGCTGTTACCAGAGGCCTGTGAAAGCATGCACTTGTAAAACGCAACAGCATGTGGTGCAGATTTATGGGGTCAGTGAGGAATTAAACTGGAGCAGCTAGGATCCCTCTACTCCGCTTATCAGAGCCAAAACAGAACCTACTACAATGCAATAATTTTCTGTATGTATAAAGTAAATGATATTTTGTCATTCTGCACAAATAACAAAAAAAGTGATCGAGCATTAATGAAGTTTTATTTCAACCAAAGAAAAATGGTTTCTATAATCTGAAAAAGAAAAAGCAGTGCCCAGTTCAAATCAATTTGACTTTCTCTATAATCAAAGCCCCTCTTTGTCCCTGTCTTGGTTCTTCTTTCTTTTGAGTACTCAGTTTTACTTTGCTCCATGTTTTCTAGTTTTATTGGTTCAATTCCTATCTTGTTATGTCTTTCTGGATGTATTTGAGTTCTTAGGTTTTTCTTTGTTGCCCTCTGGTGTTGGTCTCTTTTTCCCTAGCTCCTTCTAGAAGCCTCTGTTCACACCTGCTCCCAATCAGCTCGTTAGTCCTGTCTTTGTTCAGTCAGCCATAAATACTCTCCCTGTGCAGTTCCTCAGTGCTGGTTCCTCGTCTTTCCCGGCTCCTTGTGCATGTTTTCCCTGATGTCTCCGTGGTTCTGGTTTGTTTTACGTTTTATTGTTGGATTTTTGGATTCCTGCCTTTGTTGCCTGTAAGAACTCAATAAAAAATACAAGAACTCACCTCTGCCTCCTTTGCTCTGCATTAGGGTCCTTAAAAAAACACAACCAAACCCTGACACTGTTACCAGTCCACAATCACATTTATCGGTGTTCTTTATTGATCTTGAATACGCTCTAATTTGGTCATATTCGGTGTCCACTGTGATTAAGGCAAAGGTTACGTTTACACTGCAGCCTAAAGTGAACCAAATCCGATTTTTTTGGCCCATATGCCACCTGGATCTGATCTTTTCATGGCTGTCTGAACAACACAGATCCGATTTTCTCCAATGTGACAGAGAAAACTTGGCTATGTGGTCCTTAATCTGATCTTTTGAAATGCGACCTGTGTCTGAATGGCATGTCACATTCCTCTGACCTAAACGCCATTAATACCTGACCAAGGTCACTATTCTAGGTTTTGCTATGAAGAAGTGGCAAGAAAACAACAACCATGGCAGATGATGATGAGGAGAGCAGTATTTATGTTTAACCATATTGAAAAGATTGTTTTTATGGTTGGGAAAGATCACTAGATGCGCTCCAGCACTACCATCCATGTTTACTTTCATAAACACAGAGCACGCTGCCCTGTGATGTCATTGCGTCCTCTACTGCGCATGCAGGACACTTGCCTTGTAAGACTGCAGTTCACACAGGAGATCACATACAAGTCGCATATATTCGGAAATGTAAACAGAAACACAAAAAAATCGGATTTCACAAAAAATCGGAATTGAGCATCAAGGCCTGCGGTGTGAGCGTAGCCTAAATCAATAATCTGCTGTGAATTCTTAGTTTTTGAAATTAGCTTTGTTACCATGTCAGCAGGTTGACGCTGCTGTTTTCATGCTGGTTATTTTCTTTATGGACGTGGATAATAAAATCCTTCTTTAGGCATTTGAATGTTAGCAACTGCCTCCTTAAAAGGCAAAAACGGCTTTAGTTAAAAATATGCCCAGAAAAAGGATGTTACAAAATAAAAACTAGAGCTTGAACCTATTTTACTTTTGTCACAAAGATTAATGCTCTTAATTTGAATATTATGAACAGGGAAGGTGTCGGCTGTGTTTTATAAGAGACCCTGCACTGCAAAAAATGTAAATCTTAAAATAAGTGCATTTTATCCTAAGTTGAGGAGGTAAATGAAACACTTTGCCAATGGAACAAGACGATTTACATTTGAATTAAGAAAAATCAATTGCATTGTCTTATTTCAAGTGCATATTATCTAATTAACTTATTTTAAGTGTAAAAATACTCATTCCATTGGCAAACTATCTTGTTTACCTGCTCAAATTAAGGCTAAATACACTTGATTTAAGAAATTTTTACCTAATTTCAGATCGTTTTTGCAGGGTGTAGTTTTTTCAAACTATAATATGATTTTCACCAGGCACATCAGGGAAAAACAAACTGTATGTAAACTAAAAGCAACAGAAGTGATGGAATCATAGCTGCATGCTATGGAGAGTTAAAGGAGGAACTCAGAAAAATTATTACTTTTTTAAGAATAAAAGAGTTTGTTCTACAAATTTACATAGGCCTCATTTACTTTAAAACAAAAAAAAATCTAATCAGCTTTCCTGCATATATAGCTAGAAACCGCAGACTATAGATCCACCTAAATAAGTAAGAAAACGTTTTCCGGATTTTTATTCTTTCAAGTTTTGAAACGTTTGTGTTAGTCTGAAAAATATAAAACGACCCCAACAAAGGCTTTTTTTTTTTTTTTTTTTTGTCTTACAACAAAATGTGAAAAAGCTCAACAAATATCCAAACCTTTCCGGGAAAATGTTACTCTTTTTAACAGCAACTGAATACAAAATGAAAATAATTTTTTAAAGTACCAGCTAGCATGGCTATTAGCAGATAAGGTGGAGTCTGGCTTGGCCAGCAGTACAGAGCCAGCACGAATAAAAGACTTTTTGTTAATAAATGTAGAGCAGCCAGACAATGTTGCTAGCTTGACCTCATTACTGAAGCTTATATTTGTCCCAGAGTTGCGGGGAAGCATAATGGGACCAGTTTAAATGCACAGGAATGTAAACTCATTTGCAGCAACCCACACAAACCCATGTTGGCGACTGCTCTGAAGCCTAAACCTCCTAAATCTAGATTTATTCAAACATGTGCATGTAATGTCAAAGAAATACTATTCAAAGCAGGTGACATACAGTCAAACTATCTCCTTTAGTCATTTGCATAGCCAACTTCCTTGAAACAAACAAAGAAACTTTCAAGCATAACACTGTTCAGTTACATAGAGTTTTCAGATCTCATTTACGTCGCTGTGGATTTGGGAGTTTAGCTTTGAGTATGAAAAGAACTGCTTTGGATACATTTGGTAAGCAGTGAGTTTCTGTTTTACCGATAAATGTTTCAACAAACAGACAACCAGTGCTAATACAGATAATTTTGTCTCTACTACAGAAATGTGATGATTTGAACATAATTAGTATGAAGGTGTTGCTTTACGTTAACCGTTTACGTTAATAAAATTAAGTATTTAAAAGATTACTTTGTAGGCTAGATATGTGGAAAACACATCAGACTTCCACCAATTCACGGATATGGAGGGAGTTCACATGGAAAAATCTAATACGATTTTTTATCACGCCTAAAGTCAAGAATAATTGTAACATGGCGGAATTGTGTATCAATGAATGCTGGTCATTCTCACATATTCTGGAACTGTCCTAAAATTGTTAAATTTTGAAAAAAAAGTACATAAAACTGTAAAGAAGATACTGGGATATGATATTCCTATGAATAGTGCAGTGCTTTACCATTGCAATTTGAACAATATCAAAGTACAGGTAAAAGACAGATTGTTAATAGCTAGCAAAAAAGCTATCACGAGGAAATGGAGACAGGAAGACCCCCCTTGTCAAGAACAATGGACTGAAATAATAGAAGAAATCTACAATTATGGAAAAGCTGACACATCGTCTAAGACTTCAACAAACTCAAATGGAGGAAAAGTGGAGGAAATGGACAAGATTCAAGACAAAAGATTAAAAAATAAATAAATAAATAAACTAGACGGGACAAAGGCCAAATAGATAAATAGCTCCCAAGTGAAAGCTCTATGTTACGTTGTACACTGTATTTGTAAAAAAGTGAAAAATACCAATAAAAAGTAAAATGTAAAAAAAAAAAAAGATTACTTTGTAGTATCTGAAAAATATTTGAGGTTTTAACTTTCTAACTTGAATAATTAGCTACAGTCCTGAAATTGGTTTCAACCAGAAAAGTGTATTTCCAGTAGCAGCCATTTAGAATGGCTCTTCCATGTCAAACGCCAGTGGAATGGAAGCAAAATCCCCTCCAACTTCCAGCCACTGGCCTCCTCCTGGGCGTGCATATTGTTTACTCTGACTCCACCCTTTCACTGAATTACAGGCTCTGACCAGGAGATGGCGCTTCTAGTACACCCAAAACATGACTAGCCTTCATTTTCTACTCACCCCCATGCTGAACAACACTCTGGAGTACTTTTTTGATATCTCAAATGCATCTGGAGATCTGGGAGG
>NW_015150573.1:855039-858694 GCF_000732505.1 Cyprinodon variegatus
ACTATTCCTTTAAGTTGTACATTGGAGGCAACCTGATTCCCAGGCACTGAGAAATGAAAGTCTGTTTATACCGTTGCCCTGGTGACACAGTCCCAGATAAGACAAGTACAGGTACTTTTTTTGGAAAAGTCGCTTCAATAAAATCAACTACAATGAAATTCATAAGTAATTCAGTTTCTAGTCTGCTGCATATTGATGTTTGACCAAAAACTGCATGAGAGAAAACTATCCCCACAGTTAACTGGATCAAATGTGAAAAAGTTCAAAGGAAGTGATTGCTTCTGCATGTTACTGTCAGCCATCAATCAACTGATACTGGCCCAGCGTGAGTTCTGCCTGCCTGGCTGGTTTTAATCTGACTTAAAGCTTTCATATCTAGATTCTGGTATCCCAAGAATGCTCTTTCCAACAACATCACTCTTGTTTCTTCCAGTAAATACAAAAAGCAAAAAGAGCTCTGTGTGTGGCATTCTTTCTTTCTTTTTTGAAACAAAGAATCATTTTTTTCTTCCATAGTTAACAACCAACTCAGAGCGATAGATGGAATACATTTGCAGCCACCATGCTACATAACTCAGAATATTATCTGAGCAGAAAAAAAGGTGGGTTTATATTCCCAGGCCTCACTGAAAACCAGCAGGTCCCGCCCTTTCTCCCACTCTAACTCCTTCCCTTTGTTGTCCATATGGCTGCTGGTGAGTTTCATGTTCACTACAAGCTCATCAGCTATTCTGACTGCGGTCCGGGATCATTTGTTTGCTGTTGGTCTGTTCCCCTTGGCAACGTGCTTTGCAAACCTGCTGCTGTGGAGACTATTCAAAGAAGGCAAAGGGTACAGGTGACGAGTCAGCCTAACACTCACATGGTTACCTTTCCACCTCAGCAACCTCTATCTGACAGAAAACTTATAGATAATGCAGCATTGCTTTCAGCGGGGTTTAACATCTGTTCCCAAATGCCGCTTTGCATTTTACAAGGCTGTTAAAAGAGACAGCATCATAGATTGGAGGCACTTTAACTGTGGTTAAGTTGCACGATTGCTGCAGTTTTGTTTTTAATTAACAGGGTATGCACAGAGTTTGCTGCGTCGTTAAAGCAAACTGGGGATTGATTCTCCGTCTTACTCAAGCTTAGCTTGCTTTACACTGCAGAAAAAGCCTTTAACCTGTGATTTTCCTTGTGCACAAACAGGCTATTGATTACCTGGCTAAGCAATGCAAAGTAGTCATATGAGAAAAGTAAACTAAATAAAGCATTTCTAAATATAGAATGACGTATAGGAAGTTAAAATAAATGTATTTTTACATTGTGCAGCAGGAACATCCTGTTTGTCTGACCATAAGGAGCTACTTGAGGCTGCAGAGGGAATCTGGTTTGTCAAGTGAGGTGGATTTCAGAGTTCAACAGAGATCCTCATATGGATGTGACTGAGATGCACCTTTCAAAATAAAAGCTTGATAAATAAGCACTGACTCAACTGTAATTAAATCCATGGTTTGCGAACGAGGAGGGGTGAGATGAATTGAAAATGCTTGGAAATATGTGGATGTTACATTTTAGATCAATTTTACATACATTCTATTTATATTTGCTCAAATATTACAGTCATATTATGCAATGTTATTTGAAAAAATAAAACAAATGTATTTGAAAATGAATATAGATACTTTGATAAAGAGTTGAATAATTAGATGATATTTTTAGGGGGTCGCTAGTCTGTGGCACTGTTTTTTTAAAGTTAATAGTGGTGCTGAAAAAAATTATCGGCTTAATCGTGATTAATTGATTATTGAAATAATTGTCAACTAATTTAAAAATCAATTAATAGTTCATTGGAGTATAGAGACACTAAAACATGCTTTTAGCTGACAGAGTGACCCACTTAGTGTGGTAATTATACCAAAATTGTAAAACAAGACAAAACAAAAATAAAAATATAAGAATTTTGCATTAAAGATAAAGAATAATGTTTTCATCTGTCAATATGCTCTATCCAGAACTCCTCAAGTGGAAGAGTTTTAGTTAGACTTGGTTTAAATTAGCAAAAAACCTTTAAGAAACCTTTGGCTGTCTGATTCGAAAAAATAATTGATAAATTAATTCATTTACAAAATAATCCTTTGATGCAGCCCTAGTTGATGGTAACTTAAAAATAAATGTGCACTTAAGGCCATATTGACAAACTTCTCCAAGATGTTTAAACACATATTGACTGTCACAGTTCATCATATCAGCACATTTTAGGACTGGAAAGCCCAAATCTAAATTAAATAGTCACAGGTTGCTGGTTTCGAACATTTAGGTCCAAAAATGATTTCACAGTGCCCTGTGCTGGCTCAGATATGAGTTTAAAATCCAATACTGTTTGTCCTCTAAGTCTCTATTTGTTCAATTTCTTTTAACATCTTATCACCAAGTAATTTATTTGTTTGTTGTTTTTCTTGTGCTGCAGATTATTTATTATTTATTTTTACAAATTTCTGTTGCAGTGTACTTTTAGTAAAAGTTAGTAATTTAAATAGTAGATCATGAACAGCACTGGCAGAGCTGTAATGAGTTCATAGTAGCGTGAATGATCTGATAATTGCACTGTTGGTTGCAGCTATCAACATCATTGACACAATGATTGATTGCTCAAATTTGACCTAAGGATTAATATATGATTGCGCCAACCCGGATTAAGATGTTCTGGAAATGTTGCTTCTTGGTCTTCCGAGGATTTTCTACTCTTGGTAAAGATTCTTTATCATCCAGGTCATAGAGTTTCCAAAAAAGTTTAAAAAAAACCCAAACCACTGGACTTTGTTTTCCAAGTTTGAAGACGTTTTGGAAGCTTTCTCAATTAAAAATGTTAGAATTAGCGTTATTTCCAAGCTTCATAGGGTAGCCCAACAAAACCTTTATTTTGGCTTATGATTCGGCCTTTCTATGCCAAAACAACCCTTAGCAAAAAGTAGTATACTTGAAGTAAATTCTATTAAGAATACTTAAGTATCCGTTTAGAAAGTATACCCAACAATGTACTTTTAGTGTACTTAAACTATTACTAAAGTAACACTTGTTTGAACTAAATTGGGACATTTTTAAGTTTACTAAAGTAAACTTAAAGTATACTTTAGTAAACAATAAAGTAAATAGTAGTATAGTCAAGTACACTGGACTATACTATTGTTAAGTATATGAAATATAGTTTAGAATAGGTAAACTGCCTGATTTTAAATATGAATTTAGTGCACTTTTAGTATACTTGAATAAACTACTTTTTGCTAAGGGAGGACTTTGTTGGGCTATTCTATAAAACTTGATATGACTGAGAATCTTCAACAACACTTGGAACCAATTCTGACATTTTAAATTGAAAAAGCGTCCTGGATGGGAAGCGAAACGTCTTCAAACTTGGAAAACAAGGTCCAGTGAATATATATATTTTTTTTAGCTTTTGTTGAAAGTTCTATTCTTGTTTGAAAAGTATTTTACTTTGAAGGTCTGACCGGAAGCAGATATTGTGGAGCCATTGTTAGCTTGATGGAGGATCTGTGGAGCTCACAGCTGCTGGGCAGCGCTGGGAGATTGTGTCAGCGTGAAGTGAGAGAGGTTGTGTTCGTGTGAGTTTATGTACGTTTGCTGGAAAACTTTGTATTTAGTGGTTCAACCT
>NW_015150573.1:858775-859967 GCF_000732505.1 Cyprinodon variegatus
GGTGTCGATCATTCGATTTCATCCTGGACACTACAGAAAATGGGCTAAAAGTGTTAAAAACCGGAATTCTCCTTTAAGTATGAGTATAAGTTTAGAAAGTATACTCAACAATGTACTTTTAGTGTACTTAAAGTATTACTAAAGTAATACTTCTTCGAACTAAATTGGGACGTTTTTAAGTTTACTAAAGTAAACAATAGTATAGTCAAGTACACTTGACTATTCTTTTGTTAAATATATGAAATGTAGTTTAGAATGGGTAAACTCTAAGTGCACTGCCTGATTTTAAGTATGTATTTAGTGCACTTTTAGTATACTTGAATAAACTACTTTTTGCTAAGGGAAGGCTTTGTTGGGCTATCCTATAAAGCTTGATATGACTGAGAATCTTCAACAACACTTGGAACTCAACGCTAATTCTGCCAGTTTTAACTGAAAAAGCGTCCTGGATGGGAAGCGAAACGTCTTCAAACTTGGAAAACAAGGTCCAGTGAATATATTTTTTTTTTTAGCTTTTGTTGGAAGTTCTATTCTTGTTTGAAAAGTATTTTACTTTGAAGGTCTGACCGGAAGCAGATATTGTGGAGCCATTGTTAACTTGATGGAGGATCTGTGGAGCTCACAGCTGCTGGGCAGCGCTGGGAGATTGTGTCAGCGTGAAGTGTGAGCGGTTGTGTTTGTGTGAGTTTATGTCCGTTTGCTGGAAGACTTTGTATTTAGTGGTTCAACCTTCAGAAAAAGAAGTTCTTTCCTCCTAGAGACTGGGTCGGTAAGTGTTACCGTGTGTTTAAGGCTGGGTTCTGTTATGAAGCGATATGAAGGATCAGAAAGGCTTTGTCATCTCCAAACTGGGCTTGTATAAAGTTAAGGGAGAGGTTGGAAGTTGTTCTGGTCCGTCCTTCTTTAACTACAGCTGTTCGTGTCCTGGTGCTTTGTACTTTCTCGGATATGCGGCGCGCGGAGACCGTTTAAAGAGCTTTTAAATTCATAATTAACGGCACATTAGCTACAGGTGTCCTCCATACGGAGGAGGATTAGAGCCACTGAAAAAAAATGCAAAAAGTTACCTGATTTTTAAATATTATTTCAGTTTAATATGGGGGAAAAAGTCAGAATTCTGACTTTAATCTCGGAATTCTGACTGAATTCTGTAGCCATGTCTGTTTTAGAGACTATCTTGTTTCAATTACCT
>NW_015150573.1:865067-867575 GCF_000732505.1 Cyprinodon variegatus
CTGAATATGAAAATCTAACGTAACTTTTTTAATAGTGACACAGATTTTAATCCAGGCTGCTGAAGGCGACTTAACACACTGCAGCTGCCCAGGATACAGTATAAACAGTTGGAGGCCATTTCATTTTATAGTTATGATTATGTTGGAAGAAAAAATAGTTTTTCAATTTGTGTCTATAAATAAGAGACGACTGAATGACCAGATGGCACTTTGATTAATATTTTTTATCTTAAGAAATGGAAGAGGCGCATTCCTGGATTTCACACGTGAATTTTGTTTAAATCTTAATAAACATGTAAAAATGGATGAAAACATCTCTTTCCCCATTCCCTATTTTAATTTACATAAAATGTATTTATTTTTATCTATGAGCTGGAAATGTCCCCAGATTAGATTACAGAAATCTGGTCACCTTACGCTAAGGTATTAGTTTTAGGTATAGATAATGATCCACTGATCATTTCTTGCTGACCGGACTGTTCTTTTAAAGATTTCTTTTTGCATTTTTAGATCTTTTTTTGCAGTCTGTTCCCTGCTCTTATTTTTCCACCTGAAAGTTTTGAAGTGTTTGAGAGATTTAGCCTCCAGTTTATAATTGACAGAACTTGGCGTTTGATTGGATGCACTGAACTAAAGCGTTCCCATGAGCTCCACCTTCTGTGTTCCAGAGTTAAAAACTAGCAGCAGAGGTAGGTTACATAAGCCTGCTGGGTGTTGGATCATTACTTTGGGGCCTGGTTCAAAGAGCCACGGCGGGGGCCTCAGAGGGGCCCCCCACAGATTCACACTTCCTGAGAGACGTGGCTCAATTCTGCTAGAAAAAAAATGCCCCACCTGCATCAAGACTAGAAGTTTTCCCTTTTTCTTTTTAAGGTAATCAGTTTGTTGTAGCTCGCTTGGGTGGGCTTGGTTGTCATGACGCCAGGCTGAATGTTTAAAAAAAAACCGGAATGATTTACAGATTTAGACCCACCTCTTAAAGTTAACACCAGTGAATCATCCACCCAAAATATCAAAAATACCCACAACAAACACGGAGCAAAGATGATTTGCAGTTAGGTCATCTGAATGCCATAATCTGAAGATTTAGATGAACTATTTCTGGATTTCAGGATAACTGGGATCTTTTCATGTTTTCACAGGAAAACATGAAAAGCTTGGAAAACTCTGCTTTCATGTGGTTCCTTCGATGCTTCATGATGTTGCAGTCGCCCCCCAGATCTACTTATGTCAGAGTCTGGCATTTTTTTTTTCTAAGTTCTCTTTCTAAGCACTCTTAATGTGCATTCCTTGAATATCCAATAAAAGCAAAACAACAGTAAGCAGCTTTAGTTGTGGGCAGAGTCCCCACTGTCTCTGCACTGAGCAGTCGTGCATCTGTTGCAGATGTTAGTCAACATTAGGGGTGGAACTAGGGATGCACGATATTGGGATTTTGGCCGATATNTCTGAGATTAGAGTCAGAATTCTGAGATTAGAGTCAGAATTCTGAGATTAGAGTCAGAATTCTGAGATTAGAGTCAGAATTCTGAGATTAGAGTCTGAATTCTGAGATTAGAGTCTGAATTTAGAGTCTGAATTCTGAGATTAGAGTCTGAATTTAGAGTCTGAATTCTGAGATTAGAGTCTGAATTTAGAGTCTGAATTCTGAATTTAGAGTCTGAATTTAGAGTCTGAATTCTGAATTTAGAGTCTGAATTCTGAGATTAGAGTCTGAATTCTGAGATTAGAGTCTGAATTCTGAGATTAGAGTCTGAATTCTCAGTAAAAAAAAGTCTGAATTCTGAGATTAGAGTCAGAATTCTGAGTGAAAAAAGTCAGAATTCTGAATTTTTCAGTAAGTTTTTTTGTTTTTTCAGTGGCCCTAATCCTCTTCCGTACCTTCACTCCAGAAAACATTGGAAATTAGCTGCAGCTACTGAAGTAAAACTACAACTCCTAATCCATGGTGTGAACCTTTGATCCGGTATTTATGGATTGTTAGTGGGATTTCTTTACAAAGAAGCTGGAAATTGACTGAGTTTTTATCTTGTAATGCTTTTAAGTTGAATGTGAAAGAATTTGAAACGGCCTCAATGATCTGTAATTATTTTACTTTGTTGTTTTTTTATGTACTTGTCATTTAATTTAATGTATCTCTGTTTATTCTGTAACTTTCCTGCCTCTAGTCCAGGACTCCCTTGAAAGAGGTTTTTAATCTCAATGGATTTTTTTCCCCCTGCTTAAATAGTGGTTAAATAAAAAAAAAAAAGGACAATATTTTTATTAAATCAAACATCACAGCATGGAGGATGAAACAACTGTAACATTTCCTTCTGTCTGTAGATGTTCAAATGTATCACCTCTAAAATGCAGATATGGGGAAAAAACTAATATTATTAATGAATACTAATATTCATTCCACCCCCTATATACCCCCAGGGGCGGATCTAGGATCCCAGCTAATTATCTCCCCCCAGTAGTTGGTTTGTTTTTCCCATGTGGATTTAATCAACCCAGTCTCATGGG
>NW_015150573.1:868743-871104 GCF_000732505.1 Cyprinodon variegatus
TACCAAATGACCGACGGACCGGTACCGGTCCCCGGCCCGGTGGTTGGGGACCGCTGCTTTAGGCGATAGAAGGCCAACTTTTTTTACTGTATTTATGAAAGTTCAGGTCTGAGTCCATCAATACGCTCAGATTCAGAGTTTGATTAGTGGTTTCTAGCTGGATTGACTGAAGCTGTGTAATAACAATACACAATGGTTCAAAAACTGAAACTTCAGTTTTGTTTTTATTCAGCTGAAGAAAACGTGTTCACATCCAAATGTTGGAATGGGTTCATAGCCACCTGGTGACATGGTAATGTTCAGCCAGGTGTCGTCTGCATAGTTATAACTTCTCCTGTTCATTACTAAGATCCAAGTTAGGGTGCAGCGTGTATATGTTGTATAGGAGGGGTCCTACAATTGACCCTTGGGGTGTCCCACATGTGATTGTTGTGGTCTCTCCTGTAAAGTCACCTACTGACACAAAAAAGGGCCTGTCATTCAAGCTGGATTTAAACTAGTCCAGTGATGCAACAGAAGGAATGGGTTTTCCAGACTCTAAAAACTGAACTAGTTGATAAACTAAAGGGCATATAAAAAATTTAAAAATAGACGCTGGTAAACCTTGTGTACATTTCATAATATCAACTTCACAATAAAAAAAAAAACTTAACTGAATAACTCTTCATTCTTGATCAGTATTAGGACGGATGAGCATAAGAATATAAATATAATAGTATTAATCATAGCTGGATATTGTTTACTTGTTTTTATTAAGACACTTTTAATTTTTTAAAACAAAATGATTTTTAGTTTATCTGAAAAATCTCGAGTCACTACGCATCTGATAGTAGTTTCATTTGTATAAATGTAGTGTGAAACATGGATAGTTTGACTCTGGTATTTTATTTTAAACCGGTCGATAGATTAAGAGAAGGTAGAAAAGTGAAGCAAATATGTACATGCATAACAAAAACACAAAACAAAGGCAATCAGTTGCTTTTGTTATGAAAAAAAAAGTTGGAATAAGTTCAAAAAATAGAAATATGAGCAAATGTTTTGCTCTTAACCCATGGTAAGAAGCAGACCCATTTTACAGAGACTATAAATCTTTGTTTTCATCATAAAGAGGTTCAGATTTGATCGCTAACATAGCTTGACTTCAGAATGAGTCACGATGCCTCAACAACTGCATTGACTGCAAGCCAGAGGTAATACATGGTGAAACAGTTGTTTCAGATCTGACATTAGAAAGTTGGGTTGCTTAGTCACTCATGATGGGGAATCTGAAACTCCAACCATGTGCTGGCGAGAGAGAAAAGCCACACCCGTTCGGACTTTTACCAGGCTGAATCATCCAATTAAAAAAAATTAAAAAAAGGAAGGGAAAAGCTTTCTAATAGAGCCTGATGCAGCCAATGAGGTGAGGTCACAGCTTGAAGTGGTCCCATGGATCCTGCTCTCCTCCTGTCTAAACACTTGCAACAGATCAGAAGAGGATTATGAGTTAGAAAGGAGTCCGATCGAGTTGCGGCGCTCTGACTGAGTTAGACATGCATGAACTCACACCTACACCTGGTGCTGCTCATCATTGTTCCTGGTCTGCTGCCACCCGTCCTTTTATAGGAAGGTTAATGTTAGCATGGAGGATGTTTGAGAGGGTAGGATCAAATGGTTGGTTTGGATAACCTTGATGTTCCTGTTGTCTGCTTCACACAGCGATATGCACTAATCTTCCACATCTGTGGCTGAGTTCTGATTCAAATACTTTGGGTCTTACTTCATTTGGGAGTGCCCGCCGCATTGGACTAAGACTAGTCAAGTGTTCCTTTCATAAAGCTCTTTTCCAAAGAATTGATATCATTGTTTTTCCTACAACATCTGGTGGATGCTGACCCTTTCAATAGAAGCAAACCCTTAAATAAAGTCAACAAAGATTGCATAACAAGATTCAGGTTTAAATCAGAGAATAAATTTAAATTTCTAAGAAACATTTCAGACTAATATGCATCATATTTCTGGCCCCAGTTTTTTTGTTTTTGTAAATGCTTGGAGTTGTCATCTTAGATGGACATCCAGTAAAGATTTATTCATCCAAAAAGAAATATGTTAGGAAGCAAACTTTCTTTATTCATTGATGTCTAACAGCTGATCTCTTTTTTTTTTTTTTCAAAAAATTTTATTTTAGTAAAGATGGTACATTTTGGTAATATTTAAACATATTTAATGCAGCCATTGTGCTGCACAGAAAGCTTGGAGCTATCGCTTTTTTTCTGCTCTTGTCACTTGATCAACCAAATGGAAGAACATGATACAATTAAAGAAAAAAGTCCGATCAGCAAGGAATAATCAATATGTAAAACTAATATGTTTGCGGTGATT
>NW_015150573.1:872070-874908 GCF_000732505.1 Cyprinodon variegatus
AAAAATTACTCTGAATTAAATTACTTATTTATTGAACAGTTTGTAAGAATTTCATATTTAAAGTACTTTTAGAAGTTTGAATTCTGAATATGAGCGAACTTCTCCTTTAAGAAGGGTTGTCAAAATGATCAATATTTAAATGCCTTAAATATCAATATGAACTGCTCCATTTGACCAAATTCTTTCTCTCATGCCGATGGGATTTCGAATGGTGCCATTCCCCTCCTTGCTGCCTTATCTGACATTAACCAATTCAACATTCGACCCTCAGAATCATAGACAGGTTTCAGATACTACAGGCTAACAATGGAACCAAACGACCCATTCATCGGTTACCGTTTGCATGTTTCCAAGCGATACAAGGCTTTGTCCATATAAGACTCAAACTCACTGCGGATCCAGACATTTGAATTGAGAAAGCTTCCTAGAGAGGTGGCGAAACGTCTTCAAATCTTGGAAACCAAGTCCAGTGGATATTTTTTGAATTTTTACAGAAAAACCACTGGACTTTGTTTCCAAGTTTGAAGACGTTCGCTTTTCAATGATTCCTGGATGTCAAGTGGTTTCAGTTATTAACCTATCAAAACGTTTTAAAGTGTTTACAACTAATAACTCAGAATGCATGAAAATTACACCGGTGAAACGTTTAACAATATAGACATGTTAGACATCATTGGAAAGCTTAGATTCTCCACAATTCAACCACCAAGTTCATTTAATGGGCATAGCGAGCACCAAAGCACAATTAACCCAGATATAGCAGCATGTCAAAATGTAAACAAACAAAGCAGCCACCATAAGCAAGCATGTATTTATTACTGCTGTTGAAAATTTAAAAAGACCTAGTATTTTGGAGACTTAAAAAAAAAAGAAAACTGAGTCATGTTTGAACTGATGCAGCTTGGGTTGTGTTTTACTCACCCAATTTTCATGTAATCGCACATGTAATTTGGGCTTACAGTTCTTGCATTATTTGCTTTTCCATTTGGCTATGCAAAATAGGCGAGAATTCCCCAAAATGAGGTGGATGTTAAGAAGTTAACTTTATTTGGAACCGTAATATTTAGGTATTTTGTGCAGTTTGAGATTTCTGTTTTCTTTGCCCCATATAGCTTCAAAGGTAGGAGTCGGAAAACCATTTATCTCCAGACAAAACCAGAATCTGTTATAGTTCCACCACTGAACCTCTAGTTTAAGTCATTTGTTTTTTCAGTCCCTGTTTGTCATCAGATTAAATGGAATACAGAGAAATTCTCCCCAGTTTTCTTTCTGTCTTTCCACTTTTTCCTGTTTAGTTATTTTGTGCTCATTAGGTTCCATTTTCTATTTGATGGTCCATCGTTGTCAGAGAGACACCAGGCGTGCGTCCTCTAGCTGGGATCCTAGTAACTGGCTCTCAGAATCAAATATTCCTAACTGTCGCCCCCCCCTTTATTTCCTTACTGGGACAACTGGAGTGACACCACCAAACCCAGCCCTTGGTTTTGTGGGTTGTGGTCACTGGTGAGCCGCCTGTCGCCTTGGTTCTGATCATGTGACTCCCAAGTCTATCCAGCCTTCATTCTCTATCGGTCTTTCCTCGCTGAGGTCGTCTCTGTCACTCGTTTTCCATATTTTTTTATTATTATTTATTGCAGTTGGAATATTCCATTCTGCAAAAACCTAACAGGAAGCAGGAGCACAATGAAAGGTAGAGTCAGTTCTGTTAATTTTCATCCTGTGGATTTAATGATTTTTGGTTAGCGTCTGTTTCTTTTTCTTCCCTCTTCTTTTCATTCGTTATTGAACATGGAAAGCCTTTTTTTTTTGTTGCTGATAGCCTTGGCAGCAGGCTGTAGCGTAGTAGGATGGGAGGTCTGCTTAGTGTGACGGTTTATTTGCTGCTGTTGAGCTGACATGTGGGTCAGGGCAGCGAAGAAAGATGGAGGTGAGACCAGCAGGGCAGATAAAGGGAGTCGGAGGCCTGGACGTGTCTTTGATGGCCGCTGTCAAGATAAGCTTGTGTTACGAATGTGACCGTTTAGGCGATGTACATTTTCTTGTGAATTTTCGGATACGTTTCTGAATAGATTTCCATCAGCGATTATCCGTATTTATTATTCTAATCCTCCTTAGGCTACCTGTGACCTTTCTTTCAACACAAACTTCTTATCTGTTCTCTTTGAAGCTCTGATCCACTTGGCCTCTGTTTATTTGTGGCCAGAGAATGACACCTCCATCTCCTGAGTCCTTGAAGTCGGTCATTGAAGATTTTACTTTTTGTGTTTTCAATCAGTATGACAAAAACGCTTTGATCAATCAGGCTCCGATTGAACACTTAACACTCGTTAAACCGCATGTCTGTCATCAACAGGCATGCTTAGAGCAGTCTGTCAAAACCTGATTACACCGCTTGTTTCTGCATTTTAGTCATTTCTCTTTTTACATTAGGTGTTATATAGAACAGGTTTAAAACAAAAGCAAAAAACTAAAACTCCAAAAGCCTATATTTATGAATAAATTCAAAGACGAAAAAGTATTGTAGGATCCCATTTTTGGGACAGATCAGGCACAAACGAGTGATTTTATTCTCTCAATCAGTCTGAGGTGCTTCTGTTTTCTGACAAAACAATACTCCATTATGAAAGAAATAAATTGCATGATTAATAAATCTTTGAATAAATAAAAAATAGGGATGCGCGATATAATCGGCCCCCTATCGGTATCGGCCTTAAAACTAAATATCGGACATCTGCCACCCCACCGATATTTAACCCGATATTTGATCAGCTTCTGAGTTTCTAACGTCTAAAAAAAAAAAATACTACTACTTCTTCCTCAAAAACTTATTTTTTACAG
>NW_015150573.1:875701-878477 GCF_000732505.1 Cyprinodon variegatus
TAAAGGGCATTTACCCTTAATTTGAGCAGAAAAATAAGAGGATTTGCCAATGGAATGAGGATTTTTACTCTCAGAATAAGGAAATTAGATGATATACACTTGAAATAAGACAATGAAACAGGGTTTTTCTTATTTTAAATGTAATTTGTCTTGTTCCAATGGCAAATAGTTTCACTTACCTCCTCAATTCAACAGAAATCGCACTTGTTTTGGGAAAAAATGGCTTATCTAGATGAAGATTTTTTCCAGTGTGTATGTAATTACTGTCACTTGACCAATCTTCTTCCCTCCTTCTACCAAAACAAAAACAAACCATTTAGAAACAAACACCGACTGTTAATATTAATAAGCTTGTTATTAATTGTGAGAATTACTAATTATAAAAGTCAATGCTGATACATAGTTCATACATAATTAGGAACTCCATCTGGTCTTTGAAACTGATGTGGACATCTATCACCCTGTTCATAAACCAAAGCTATGAATACTGTCAGCTTATTTCTACCTTTATAAATTCATCGCTTATGCTACGTTCAGACCGCCACCACTTGAAGCAACAAAAACGTTTTTGCTGCTTAATTGTTGAGGGTGGTACATATAAGGCAGACGTGCATCAAGAGCAGCTTTGACGCTCCTGAAGGGCGTCCAGTTAAGTGTGTCCAGATGAGTCTGAAGCTTCTGCTGTTCAATGGCAGAGCGGCTTTGCTATATTTGCTTTAATCAGTGGGTAAAAAGTAGTTTTAATGAGTTTTTAAGGGAGAAAGTCCACCTGAAAACTTCATCTGTGCAGTCGGTTCATCTGGATTACGATCCGTCCTTCAAATATTATTTCGCTGTCGGAGCCGCTCAGACCCCCGTACACCAGGAGCGCTTTGTCCCCTTCAACGGCAGCCCTTGGCCCGGTCGCCTCTTTGGGGTTTTCTGCTAATCTTCCTGGCTGCTAGATTATTTTATTTTATTTGTTTGTTTGGTTTTTTTTGCATGAGTCTTTTAACTTAGGTTACAACTTTTTGCAAAGGACAGTCGTGAAGAAATACAAAATTTAACGTAATAACCCAATGAAATCTGGTCAACAATTTTAATGATTAGATTTTTTTTTTGGAAGACGTTTTTTACGTATGTAATCCAAACTGCAGGCAGTGGAATAAAAGCAAACATATTCTTGCAGCAGGTTTCAACATTTTAAGTTAGTTTAGACGTTAAAGAACCGTTTCAGAGGAGTGATCATAGCGCTCTGCATCAGCAGCGCTGTGTCCGTCTCCCTGCCAGCTCCCAGATCAGCTTCTCTGATTGGTTCATTTAGCGCGTTGAGCAGCAAAAGTTCAATTTTTCCAACTCCTGCAGCTGCTGCTTTTGCTGCGTGTCCCACTGTCAGAGGCTCAAATGCACTGCAGGACCTTTTGCATCAACCGTTGACCTTAGATGGAAACTAGCTCCTCCTGCTGCCTCTATCGTGTCCGGTCTGAATGTAGCATGTTTTTATATTTATCATTTACATGCATTTATTAGCTAACCAGAAATGTAACATTTTATAGATAAATAATTAGAAATCAGTGAAGTCAGTCAGGCTGCTTAAATCTGTTTTATCTGCAGTAGAAAGAAATTGAAACGGTTGATATTTTCATTGTTTTGTCTGATGATCCATCAAGCAGTTGGTTCTCTGTAGACTTTTCCACCTTAAATGTAGCATTTAGCCATTAAAGCAGAAGCTGCTGATGCTGAGTTTGCCTGCATGGCTGAGAGCCATCAGAGAACCCTGCAGTGGGACAAACATTTCCAGTTTTCCTTCATCCGGGAACATGGAACTGTTTATGGAACAACAGAAGTCAAGCCACAGTTTTTTGTTACGCTGACTATGTAGAGTATTCCTGGCGTGTTGTCAGTCAGTATTTGAATGTTTTATGCCGGAGTTGAGTTAAACTCAAACTCCATCAGTCAATTCTTTGCCTACTTTGGTAGAGCTGTCATTTCTCCAACACGAATCAGCTCTGCAGTGACTGAATCCTGCAGCATGCACCCTGTTTTACAGTTTACTTTTACACTGAGCCTTGACCAAACCAGCTGCTTTGCACTTGAAGGAATGGTGTCAAGAAATGAACATGTGGGGTGAATCTCTGTGTGGTTCTTTGTTGTCAACACTGGGTGGTGCTGTTGGCTTAAAAACTCCGATCTATAGAAGTTGGTTCCAGTATTTTAGTTCTGATACCAAAAAGCTTAAAAAGAAAAATGAGTCTTTACCGTGGGGTTTTTCTCTTCATATATTTAATATGCCTCCTTAAAGCTGCTGGCTGTGTTTTCTTTGTTTTTGTTAGTGGTCAGCTCTAACTTAGGCTCTTCCTCCTTATCATCAGGTCTCTGTCTGACTCTCTTCCTTCCTCCAGTATCTCTCCATTGTTCTCCATCAGTGTTTATGAACCTTGGCACATTATGATGAATGTCTGGTATGTCCGAGAAGTTGTTAGTCCTGTTTTTTTTCACCGTTTCTTTTACCTCTGCAGAATATTTTTTTTTATAGGAAAAATCCGCTCATATTCAGAATTCAAACCTCTGAAACTACTTTAAATATGAAATTATTACATCCTGTTCAATAAATAAGTGTTTTTAATTAAGAGTAATTTTCATGTGAATGTGCTTTACTGGAGGCATCCATGTTTGTCACAGAACACTACTGCCACCTACTGGTTTGTGACGTCACGGTGCGGTATCGGCTGTTGATCAAGTCCCAGTGCTGTATCTGGTGTTTGTCACAACGTGCTATTATCCAAGTCATCTTGAA
>NW_015150573.1:879067-884096 GCF_000732505.1 Cyprinodon variegatus
TCTAGTAGTTCCCATTGATTTAGCTTGTAAAGCGGGGAGAATGGCGCTAGGCTTACCGCACCGTGACGTCACTGCTGGAAGATGGCAGGAGGGAGGGGTTACTATATATGGGTGTAAATGGCCGCTCCCAGACTCAGTGATCGTGACAAAAAATTTATTTTAACTTTTAGTTACTGATTAATGCTAAACTCCTTAATTCACTGCGGACGTATTCGTTTTGGGTATAAATAATGATCCATTGAACGGACTTTTCCTTTAAAGAACCTAGAATATTTCTATGGAGTGAACTTTGTTCTATTGTTGTTGCAGTAAAGAACATGTAGGGAAAAAAGCTGAAAGATAATTTTTGAAAAAATATGAGAAGACGCCAAAACTGCAACCAAAACTGGAGTCAGATCAGCAATGGAATAAGACGACTGATGGTGACAGCGATGCTATTCTTTATCTCTACGGTCCAACTCTAAATGAAATTCTATATAGATCCATTTGATTGGTTCTTACCTTGATGCTGACTCCCTGTTTGTTAGGAACAGGAACTTTCTTCCTCCTCGATGTTCTGATAGAGAACTTGGGTAGGATTGACAAGAACTTAGAGTTTCTGTAGATTGATTTTATTTAATAAAGTATTTCTTGATCTTTGTGCTGATCTGTATGGAGGATAAAAAGTGCCAAAATTAAATAAATAAATACAGCATTAAATAAATAGTTAAACGTGTCAATAATTAATTAAATGTGGAATTAAATAAATAAATGTGTCATTCATTAATTAAAACCAATATAAATATAAAGTATAATATAAAGTGCCACAATTAAATAAATAAATACAGCGATAAACAATTAATTAAATGTGTAATTCATTAAATAAATAAGGAATTAAATGTATAAATGTGTCATTAATTTAATAAAATACGTCTCCATTTTATTAAAAAATATATATATATAATTATTTCAGTGTGCATTTAATTATTTGATGGTCCTGTGTCGCAGTGCATCGAAACCATTAAAAGAATCTGTCAAACTCACCCATCAAAGTTAGGGGGCGGTTATCTAACACCTGATTGGTCACCCTGCACATTAAGGCGAAGCAAATCGATTACAGAGACTCGATTCGCGTTAACCCCGCCCCCTAACTTTGATGGGTGAGTTTGACAGATTCTTTTAATGGTTTCGATGCACTGCGACACAGGACCACGAAATAATTAAATGCACACTGAAATAATTATATATTTTATTAAATTAATGACAAATTTATATATTTAATTCCTTATTTATTTAATGAATTACACATTTAATTCATTGTTTATCGCTGTATTTATTTATTTAATTGTGGCATTTTATATTAGTGACGTGGTTTTTAATTAATGAATGACACATTTATTTATTTAATTCCACATTTAATTAATTATTAACACATTTAATTATTTATTTAATGCTGTATTTATTTAATTTTGACACTTTTTATCCTCCATAGATCTGTTGCTTTACCATGAGTCTTGCAGGACAGTCTGTTTCTTGTATGTGACTGTGAATATTCACTGTCTGTTTGGTAGTTCTATAGTACTGCCAGCAGATGGCGCCACAGCTGTTTGTCTGCTCACTGTGCCCAGTGCTGGAATCTATTTAGATCCATCTAAACTCTATAAGGTGGACCCTTGGTGTATATATATCCTAGTCTGATCAGGTTCTAATGGGTTTTGGTCTTTATTCTCTTCAGACATCTAAGATGACTTTGAACCTGTAGGTGATTTTTCCCTTTGAAGTGTAACCTGATAGATTATGGGCTTCACATTGACCCTCTACACTCTGACCTGCAGTTAACATGGGTTCTAGAGTTCTTTGTCTATAACCTGCTCTAAAATAGGATTTATTTAGTGACAAACTCAATCTTTCCATTGGTTGTAGCTGTTAGATACGACCCGTTCCTACTTGGATTGACCTCTCGCCTGGAACCTTCTTCACTTGATTGATCTCGCCTGGCGCTGATGGAGTGGGAAAGCACCGCTCTAAATTTATCAGCTGGCCCTACCACCCATCCCCACAGGCTCGTGTCGGCCTCATCTCGTCACAACACTTTGGGGGGGGGCTAATGGGACCATTGGTCTGTCTTTTTGTCTCAGTGGTCCTGTTTAGAAAGCTGCCGCTGCTCTGACCTCTCAGTAGAAGACAAAACAAACCAGGAAACCCCGGAGGGGGGTTAGTTCATCAAGGTATGTGGCTTTGATTTAATAGATTAATATTAAATCTGTTTTTCAAATATATATTAAGCCGATTTAGCAGGAATTTTACATTTATTAGTATAATAAACCTTCAAGTATTTTAGCTCACTTATACAGGAAGCGCTGTAGAAATACGTTTCAATCTGCTTTTTTCTTAAGAATATTTGAGATTGCCAGAATAAGGCTTCTCGTCACATTGAAAGAATGAAACGGGACGTTTGGGTTCTGAGGCGTTCTGAGCCGCACTGAGTGGGATTGAGCGGCGGTGGAAACTACAGCTGTTAATTGTGCTGCACCTGCTCTCGCTCCGTCAGGACGGGCTGACGGAAATAGATCGCTGCCTGACAGCGCAGCGCACCCAAATATTTGGCAGAAGTTTTTCCATTAATATAAATTGTTTGTGCTTATTTGACTTCTATTTGACTTTTAAACAACCCTTTGAGCCGGTTTCAGGCTCGGAAGGGATTTAGCTTCTTCTGAATGAGCTATCAGGTTATAGAAAAGTTTTTAACATATTAAAGCAAGTTAGGAGGATATGTTTAGTGGGTAATTTTGGAAGTTTAAATGATAAAAACAAGGATTTTTCTTTTGTAGACTTTTAGAAATGGTTTGTTAGAATAGCAGTTGGCCTTTTTAGATGTCTGTCTACTTGGGAACCTACTGATGACTTTCAGTTTAATACCAAACTGCTTTACATTTTATTGCTTGACTGAGGAAAAATATAGTTTTATGACTACCTGATTATTAGTTTCGTACAGATTTGCTGAATATTTATCAGTTTTCTGAGGAAAGAAGGATTTAGCTAAAAACTTTTTTCTTCAAAATCATGTTACCCATATTTTATCCATGTATTTTCTACTATTAGTTCTGACTATTTTAGTTCTACTATTTATTTAAAGCTTGTTTCTACCAAGCTTTGGTATTAAGATCTCAAAAATCTCTTTTATTTTGATTGTCAAGATTTAGATCAGATCTTTTCAATCTGGTCTGATCTTAAATTCAGTGGTACTGAATTTCATCAATTATTATGCAGCACATTGAAACTAGTATTATATTAACATTTAAAAGTAAATGAGTAAAGTAATTAGGGCTGCATCTTATGATTATTTTCATAAACTATTGTCTTTATTTCAGCCAATCTAAAAAGAGATACTTTTGGTAAAAACATTTTTAAGTAAACATATTTGGAATATAGGAAAAAAATATGCATTTAAAAAGAGTTGCAACTGCTAAAAGATGTAAAAAATATATATGTAATTATTAATGTTTGTATAGATATGTAGAAATAGGAAAACACTGGAAATAAATGGTGGAAAATGTGTTTATTTGACCAGTTTCAAATAAAAAAAAATTCAATTTATTTACCGAATTGACAAACATTTCAGCACTGAAAGTAATAGTAGTTAATTGTGGCTTTAAGGAATTTGGAAAATACACTTATAAATTGATCTTATGTTGTAGGAATCAACTTCTTAAAGTATGAATCTTTTTAGAATTGGAAAATTGTTTTTTTTTAAATGAATCCCTGGTTTCTACAGACCTCTCTTTTAATAAACGGTTAATAAACAGTAAAAACGTAAATAATCTAGACCAGGTCATAAATTCAGATCCTAATTTGAAAAGATCCCTATAAAGATTCTGTTACGTTCTATATCTCCGTGAGTAAAAGCACGTTTTCTAACTAGTATTTTTGTTACTATTGTTGATTACGTTAACGCCCAGAATAGTTGCATTCAAAGTATAGACATTCAGCGGCTTAACTTTTATTTTTGGCAGACATTGTCACACACTTCTGTAAACGTCATTTAATCTCAAAGCTCTGAGTGGCGGGTTTATTTTTACCGTCTGCTCTAAATATACCCCAGCCCCAGTTCCCAGTGACTTCATTGGCCGAGGCCTGATCTGATTTCCGAGCTCTGGAAGAGGACGCAGAGTGTCTACCGAGACGATGCGTGATGCACTCTGCTGCACATCTTCACTGTTTGGCTGCGTCACCCTCCGTTTTCTCAGCTGTTCTCAGCTCAGTGTCAGACTCGCTGCCATTTGATTGGCTGTGATTCAAAGCAAATGAACAGAGTGTTTAAAGATAATAATTTAGCGAAGCTCAACCTCTAAGCTTTTTATGTTTTAAAGAATTAAAATGAAACGCCTCTGGGCATTTACTCATTTCCACCTTAGGGAACCAAACCAAAATAGCGTGACTGAACAGGTTTGCTTCTGTTGGAAAGCCTGTTTTGGTCTGGTTGTTCTCACAGAGCCTTCACACGTGAAATAAAACAGAACGTTAACATTGCATAGAATGTGTTTCTTAGTAATACACAGATACTACTATCAGTATTGGCCTTATACCACATGTACTTAGAAAAACAACCTATTACTCTGATCTGTGTTTTGAAAAGATCTAGCTGTGCTGGATCTATGGTGAACGTCTTATTGTCGCACAGCAGATATGTTTTAGAAATGGAGAAGAAACCAAAGCAATCCATAAATTTAGCTTTAAAATACTTCTTAGGCAAAACAGGTTATAAGTTCACAATAATCAATGTCGATATTTTCCTAGATTTTATATTTTGAATTTTATTTTTAGTTTGTATATTCTTTTTAAACTTGATTTTCTTTTACAAATTGCAACTTCTCTTTTACAGATCGCATCCTCTTTACCAGACGCTCGTTCCTGACCAATAAAAATGGTGCTAAAGTCCATTCACACCAATAGAAATGTGCTTTCGTTAAAGAGAATGTACGGAAGAGGATTAGGGCCACTGAAAAAAAAAAAAAAGTTAACTGATTTTTATAATTTTATTTCAGTTTAA
>NW_015150573.1:884486-886471 GCF_000732505.1 Cyprinodon variegatus
CAGTTAACTTTTTTTTTTTTTTTCCCCAGTGGCCCTAATCCTCTTCCGTAAGAACGTCATCCGCTAAATGTAGTTTGAAAATGTGTTAATTCAATCAGATAATGAGAAATTTTGAGGGAAAAAAAGCATATTTAACTTAAACTCTGATAACGTCCTTGATGCAGAACCCAAAGATCCCTTTGTGAAAACTTGCAATCATACTGAAATAGGATTTGCAAAATGTTACTGCATACTCTTCATTATGAAAGGTTAAAGAATTAAATCAGAATTATTTTCCCATCTGTAAGCTTCTAGATTATCAAACATCTTTAACTGTTTAAAAGATTAATAAACAAAAGAAACGAGCTTAAACAGTCGTAAGGGTTTTTTGGAAATGATTCAGTTTTACTGGAGTTCTGCCTGGACTTGTCTTGACTTCAGCAGCTCCAGCATTTCAGGTTATCTTTGCAGCCCGTAAATCAGAATTAGAGTTTACATACAGCAGGTGGCTTGAAGCAAAGGTCACAAATTAACCAAAAAAAGCCAAAACAAGCTACCTGATCCATCGCCTGCATTTGTTTGGCTGCGAGAAACATCGTGTTCACAATAATCAAGCTTTTTAAAGTTGATTCTTCTGCCAACATACTGATGACTGCAGCTGTATTCAATATGGTGCAGCAGCTTTGAAGGAAAACAGACGGCCTGTTTATCCTCTTAAGTGTTTGCATACTGCTGGTTGTTTCTTGGGGAGGCTTCTCTAGTACTCCATCACGGCTACAAACGTCTTTACATGTGGCTCTCAACATATGCGCTGCGTTTATCACACTATGACCAATGTGTGCTTATTTAACTGCAGAGGTATCGATGGTTCCCAAGGGCTCTGCTTGAATCAGACGAATGAGTGTTCTTGCTCTTCAGGTGCGCGACGTTCCTCTTGGGTCACATCATCGTTGCGGAACAGATGGTGCTGTATTGGCACACAGGAGCGCCCATCAGTCATTGTTGCTAAAGTGTTCAGACAGCTGGCTGTCATGACCTCAGTGTTTGTTAATCCTTAGAAAGGAGACGGCATTACAGTAGCTGAGGCCAGGAGCCAAATTTAAGTCCCATGTTGGATATCAAGCCACGCCGACTCTCATTAAGAAATTCATTTGAAAGCCACACAACAGTCCCGAAAAACCTTTTGCCTGGCTTAATTTTTGGAAAATGTCCGGTGATTATTGATATTTTTAGGGTTTCTTACTCTTAGGACTACATCTGTAAATCTTCAGAGAGGTATTGGAAGCCTGTAGGACAACACTTGCTTAAGATTAGAGTTGAGTGAAAGGTTTTAGTCTCAGAAGTAGAGTGCATGACTTGCTTGGCATATCGGAAGAGTTTGGTTTAAATGATGTATGACTTTATCTGTCACTGTAGCCAATTTTTAGGTTTTAGTTTGTCTTTGGTATGGCTGAACAATTTAGCCCGAACTAAAAAAAATGTTCACCTTTTCTATTTCTTCAACCATTATTGCGATTGTTATTAAAGTTTGACAGATAAGACTTGGACAGATTTATTTTGTCATTTTGCATACACAAGTGTAAACAAAAATAAATTTTGTTTAGAACAGCTCTCTAGAGAATTTAATTTTTTAAAGTGCAGCCTTAATATGGCAAGCGGAAGTTGTTGTTGAGCTGCTACTACTGCCTCCAGCTCCTGAAGCGCTCGCTTCTCCTGGTTCAGGGGAGTAAGAGGACGATGATGACTATGATGGGAGGGTGGCAGCCCACCGGGTTGAAGAGGCTGAGGTGGTTGAAGCAGCAGTGGTTCCATCGGCAGGTTTAGCAGCGACAGATGATGCTGGAGAAGGTGTGGAAGCTGGAAGATGGAGAGGGCCGGGAGAAGCCGGTTCAGCATTTTGCAGGGAAGCATCTGGAGTGTAACCTGACTCCGCCAGATGGATTTGCTCCATCTGGAAACCTTCCATTGAAGAAATTTTGGGAAGGGGCAAAAATACTGGTTAGCTG
>NW_015150573.1:887860-889943 GCF_000732505.1 Cyprinodon variegatus
CGCTCCTCATTTTCACCTACAGAGGGCTGTGCTTCCCTTCTAGATCCCGAAGATTGCCTGGAAACAGTCGGTGCGGTACTTCATCAGCCCCCCCAGGCCAACAGCACCGTCCGGTACTGCTAGACGCAGCCAAGACCCCGTCAGAATGATGGCGCTGCAGTTACATATCTCCTATTTTGAAGAGAGTTTGAGTAAAAAATTATCCATTTTGTTTTCCAACGAGCGGACGTTGGAGAGCAGAATTGATGGAAACTGTGGTCGGTGGGGATCTCTATTTAGCTTCGCAGTTAGCCCCCTCTGCAGCCTCGCTTCCTCCGTCCGTTATTTTCCGCTGTTGTTTTGTTGACACCCGTCTTTAGCAATCCGCAGCTTTTTAAACGGTCAAAAATGTCAGTATTTAAAACGTTTTGTGACCGTAGCTCCAGCAGGTGTTGGCGATCATAGATGTGGGTTTGTTGTCTAGATTGTGAAATTGTCGAGAGGAGCTCTTGGCCGCTCCAAGGCAGCAGCCAAGAGCTAAACGAGGAGATAAATGTTGAGGGCCTAGTGGTTAGGGCATTGCGCTTGGAATCTTGAGGTTCTGAGTTCAAGCCCCACTTCTACGGACTGCCACTCTGTGTCCCTGAGCAAGACCCTTAACCCCACATAGCTCCCTTGGTGCCGTATTGCATGAATGCAATGGTCAAATAAGGAAGTTATGAAGCCCAGTATTGGGCTTTGGCATCAGAGTGAGGACCCTGGTTCAGATTTCACTATTTGTTCCAAAGTGAGGACATTTTTCTGGTCTCCTTTTTTTTTTGTCAACAGTTAGATTTAGGACTAATATGTGATTGACATTTACGTTAAGGTTAGGGTGAAGTATGCACTAGTAATGGTTAGGTGTGTGGTTATTGTTAGGGTATGGGCAAAAACGGATTGGAAATTAATGAAAATTAACACATGGTCCTCACTATATATAGCAAGACGAGAACGTGTGTCTGAGCAGTATGAAAGGAGGTCCACAAATTTTTGTTATTTTGGACTAATTCTAAGGAGTAATATTCATAAGCACAAGTTAACCACTGCTAAATTTCAGTTTGAGTCAAACTGTTGGCAGTCCATTCACCTGACCTTTTAAAATGCTGACAAAGTTTCAATAACAGCGATTTGGTGGCTGATATCTGGGTAGGAAGTATAATGAGCTGATCTTTTTTCTTTTGTCAAAGAGTCCAAACTCCCAGAGCTGTTTCTCTCTTCGTTGTTGAAAATCATTTAAGTTTACTTAGAGAAGCGTGACCTGTGACAACCAGAATGTGTCTGTCATTTGGTAAAATATAGAGCTGCATGTCTAGCTTTGCTTTAGACAACTTACTGTCTAGAAGTTTGACAACTTTGAAAGCAAATCTTCTTTAAATTCTTAAAATTCACTACTTACCTTTTCGTCCATTAGCACATGGCTCCTAACAGTGCTGCTATAGTAAATTTAGACATGGTGTTTTCTAGTTCTTCAGTTAAGAGTTTTAGGGTGTAATAGCAGGAATGGCTTCAGCTCCCTCCTCTCATTGAACTTGAATCCAGTTGGTCTCAGTTCTTTCATTCCATCCTGTCTTGTTTATAACCAGCTTACTAAGATTCACAGCGGTAATCCCAGATCAGCGGGACGAGCTGTCCTGATGGAATATGCCTGGACTTTATTATTGAGTGTGTTATATGTATAATTAATACAATTATTGCCAGATACCAAAGCAGGGTTCCTGCGGGTGCTTAAAAAGTCTTAAAAGGCATTGAATTCTTCAAAATAAAACTAAGGCCTTAATTTTTATTAAAATGTCTTAAATTAGTCTGTCGTAGATCTTAATTTTTAAAACATCATAAATAGGATTATTTTTATTACGATTTATTTTTGTAATCTAAAAACATTAAAATTGACAATTTTTTTTCTTTTCATTAAAAAAAAAAATGGCTCCCCATTATTGGTTCCGTCCCGATAGCAGAACGAATAAAAGCGTTGTTGCGGCCGGGACATTTGGGAGACGCACCAAGTGTAAATGTAACGAGAATTCTCTCCAGCCAAGCGTTTTCTCCATGGCTAAAACCAGGGAAC
>NW_015150573.1:891648-893645 GCF_000732505.1 Cyprinodon variegatus
AATTTGGTCTTACATTTTTATTCCAAGTGGCATTAAAAAGTCTTGAATTTAACTTGCCTTGTGCTGTAGGAACCCTGCAAAGTACTAATTAGTCTTACTTTGATGTTTTCTCTAAAAAAGCTAAAGTAAATCCTTTAAATGGAAATCTATTTATCACAATTCTTGTGTACCTTCCTAGACAGTTATTCAGTATGGAGACAAACAAATGAGCTCTTAGATCGTTGTTTTCTTTTATCTAGTGCATGCAGTGGCATTTTAAGCTTGCATTTGGATAACAGTTACTCCACCAACCTCTCCTGCTCTGTCTTGTTCTTCCTTGGCAGTCACCCCACTGCTAATAACCTAATAACTGGGTAGGAAATGATTTCTAGGACTGATGTCATTCTCTGAAGCTTGAGAGTCACTGAGACAAACATTACGTATCAGTCAGACAGCCAGGTGCTCAGTTGGATGTATCACCGTATTGCTCTGAGTAACAGACTTCCTGTCATCTCATGCCCTGGCATATTGCACTGTTTAGCATTTCTTAATGTTTTTATTAAGAATATAAGGCGTGCTGCTGAGGGGTGCAAACAGTGTGCAAATAGTTGACTTTAACTGCAATTTTAAAAGATCCTGCAAAAATAAAAGCCCAGCTAACACAAAATGACTGACATGCAAAATGCAAACAAAAATGGCAACTGTAAGTGAAGAAAAGTTGCATAAAATGCAAACTTGCTAAACACAAACGCTGCTAACAAACAAAGACATGCAAATGTCTCAACCCTCAGCCGAAAGTGAACTTTTTTTTGCATGTAACCTGCATAAACTGGGTAAATTAATCGCGATTGTAATTTTACTGTGGTTTCCTTTGACATTTTTACTTATTTCTTTATTCCTATATTTGCCTCAGTGTTACCCCAAGTGGTTGCCAATGCAGTTGATATCAGTTGGTTTCAAACATTGTATGCTGGTACTGAAATGAGGCAAAAAGCAAAACGAAACAAAAACTTCCGTTGGTGAAGTGCGGTAAAAAGCCTCCATCCCTAAAATCTACTTATACTGTGACTACCAGCTTCCTTTTGATTATTCCTGCTTCAATAAGGATAAGCTACACCACACCCATCTATGGTTGTCACGATACTAAACTTTTCAACTCGATACCGATACTAAAGAAAATATTCGATACTCGATACCATTTTCGATACCACAAGGATAAAAACAAAGTTCAACAGAAATATTGTCATTAATAAATAAAATACAATAAAGGTTGTATGCTGTGCACAATATTAAGCAAGCTTGATAAAAAACTTAAAATAAAATTAAAATTAGGTGTTCCTTCCTTGGCTATGCTTTGCACTATGGGAGAATTATCCTGCCATAATGCAAGAGCACATAATTTCAATTTGAGAAAAGAATTTCACCTTCTTGCACTCAAAACTTATAATGCTCACACTCAAAACATGCGCTCTCTCTCAAATATTTTCTCTTCTCTCTCAAATCTTTGTTCTCTCAGATTTAATGCTTTTTGCACATATTTTCTCCTCTCGCTTGCCTCCTTTTCTTCGAGCACAAACCGCGCTATGCTCGAGTCTCAGTTACGCTCGCAAACCCGTAGGCTCTGCTTGCAGATTTTTTTTGCTCTCTCTCTCGGATTGGATCGGATCGTCGCCTAGCAACCTTTCCAGCCAATAGAACGACAGCCTCAGAAAGGGTGCGCTTGTCTAACTCTACTGAGTGTGCCTGTGATAAACCTTACCGACAATAAAATGGCTTTTTAATTTAAAAGCTATTAAAATAAGTAGCTGAAAAACAACAACAATCAGGAAAATAAAAAAGGAAATAATAAAGGGCGATTCAAGAATCACCAACGAAAAGTCACTTTTGATTCGTTGGACCAGGTTGTGCTTTAATTAAATTTCCCTTCCCTAATCGCCCAGATTCAGATAAACGACTCGGTTACGTTAACCTGACTCCGCCAGATGGATTTGCTCCGCATATCCATCTGGAAACCTTCC
>NW_015150573.1:895659-897802 GCF_000732505.1 Cyprinodon variegatus
AGGAGTTTATAAACTTGTACTTGGCTGCAATCTGCCTTCTCTCCACTAGATGGCTCTAAATCCCATTTAGCTCATCCCAAACTGCTAATCAAACCATAATAAAGAGATTTTTGTCTCATGGTGACTTCTCGTCTGCAGCTAAGTGGGATGTGGCAGGTGGGTGACGCATCTCATGAGCTCATCCGTCCGACGGAATCAGACTTTCCGACTCAAAGGGACACAAAGTGTGTTTTTTTTTGCGCGACCTCTGAATTGGGCTCTGTCTCCACACACCTGGCCTGCTCCAGCGTGCTGACGTAATAAGCCTGATGCGTGTCAGATTTACAGCCAAGAACCTGAGGAGTCAGAAAACGGGACGCGTGGTTCATGAGCCATGGCATTGAGAAACAAACATGTTGGAGTTGTTCATGCATGTGATTCTTCTTGTTCTCAGGGTGGGGGTGATATCTAGCATTTTTTTTGTCCTCTCCTTTTACATGATTTTATCAAGAAAGACAGTTTGCAGCTCAGCTTTCTCTGTTCCTCTCTTCAGTTTACCTCTTTTTCTCCCCGTTTTGCTGCCTCTTCCCACCATCTCCTCCCATCCCCATGCTGTTCTTTTCATTTGGTCCCCGCTGAGAGATGACTGGAATTTCTCGTTTGACTGAGAGGATCATTTGAACTTTCTCCTCTCCTCCTCGTTTCCATGCTCTTACTGCAGACCTCGCACGCTGACTTTTCCTCCCTTTCCCGAAGCTCTGCACCGGTTTCTTTGGCACGCTGCCTGCGTGTTTGAGCCAAGGGAAGGCGGTGCTCCCGAGAGACGCCCCTGTCTCTTTGACACTTTTCTTCCTTATATTCATTTATTTCCCTCATTTCTGTTCCGATGAGGCTCGCTCCTGAGCATGCATGAAGACGGTGCTTCCTGCTTTCATTATAAGGGATTCTGATTTTCTTGCCCTGCCTAATGAGCTTACCCTCAGCTGAGCAGCTTTCTGCCCTGCAGCGCGTTGATGTAGTGGCTGCTGGTTGGTGGGAGGAACAAGAATGGAGGAGTGGATCCGAGCGGAGTCAGAGCAGGAATACCTCTGCCTGAGCCGGGACGTTATCTCCCCCTCTGTCCCTCTTTCTCTTTGCCCTCCCCTCCCTCAAACGCTACCTGACTCCCCCTCTTTCTCCCTCTCCCCATCTGTCCTGAGTACTGACAAAGTACTTTTGTAGCTGCATCACCTCCTCTGCTCCTCTTTCTTCCTTCTCTTTATTTTATTTTCTTTTTTGCTTGCCAAAATGTACCGGAATCCCTGGATCTCGAATTACCTGACTCATGTGAAGTTTTGCAGCCAAGGTAAGGGCAGTGACTTGGTGCTCTGCAGCTCAGAGCTTCGCTTAGAGCCTGGAGACAGGTTACACTGGTTTTGTGTGTGTGTGTTGGGAATCTAAGCTTGTGGAAATTGGCAGGCTACAAACTGCAGACTTCCTCTTCTCCTGCTCAGTATCCCTGTGTCCAGTCAGCTGCCTTTGCACTGCAGCTGTAGCTTCCAAGGACACTACGCAGCAATGAAAAGAGCCTCAGAATGCTACTTGCCTTAGTCTGTAGAGGGAGGTGGGAAAAAGTTTGTGAGCAGGTTTATGCATCCATACAATTGATCCTTTAACCAAAATTATAAATATCTGTTTATATATATAATGTATGTGCAGTAGGGGGATAAATATATCTCTGTAATCAGATGCCTTTTAGTCAAAGCTTTTAAACATCTCTGTTTTTGCATTAAGACAAACCTGATGATGTTTCCATCATGGCATGGGCAGACGCACCTTTTCTATTAGGTTCACTTAAGCTTAACTAAAGCAGATTGGTGAGAAAATGTGTAGATTTGAGTCTTAGCAAGATGATATTTTCATCTATGTTGCAGATTTTAGGATCAAACTTTGACTTCTGAGAGCCCCAGAGTCAAACTTAAATGGACATAAAATTCCCATTGTTTTGGCTTTTTTTTTATGCGTTATCGCCATGGCGTGGTTTTGTTAGTATTCTGCTTTGGTCCCACCAAAAACTCTCTGAATATGACCGGCTGCTGAAAGATTGACAATCTCTAAAATGTAGACTTTTTACTAGGGATGCAGGATATAATCGGCCTCCTATCGGTATCGGTCTTAAAACTGA
>NW_015150573.1:900003-903188 GCF_000732505.1 Cyprinodon variegatus
TTTTTTTTTTTTTTTTCAGTGGCCCTAATCCTCTTCCGTAGTTCATAAACCAAAATTGCTCTCTAGTAAATCTTTTAACTTTTAGTAGTTTGTTGATCAACAAAGTGCTTCTGGAAGTTTTGCTCCAGCTGGTTTTCTTTTAAGTCAGTTATTACACTGCAGAGCAGTGAGGATGGTTAAGTTTACATCCAGACGACTCAGACACGTTTAGCAGCTTTTTCTCGCTGTCTGAGGATTTAGCTTCACGCTACAGAGCTGCTCCTCCAGCCAGAAACAATTTAAAACATTCCTGGAAAACTATTTATTTGGTCCTGGGGTTAAACTTTTACAACAGCTTTGTTTGAGATAATTAACAGCAGCATTAATGTGGACTCCACCCAGGCCTGGTTCCCTCAGATGACCCTCTGCTTTCTATGTTCAGACTAATGTTGTCAAAATGACATTCTGTCGTTAACCATTTCTGGTTTGCGTTAGATGGATCTTAGTTCCATCATCTGAATGCTTCTCATTCTCTGTAATGTTGTCTAAAGGGGGAGCTGAGAGTTGATCCGCGTGTTTTGTGCTTAACTGGCGGGGAATCCACAACAGGTGGTCTACAGTTTGTAGCTTTTATGTGAACGCTGAGACCGGCTGGGAAGGTGGAGGGTGTATCCTTCATGACTTTTGGGTAAAAGTGGGTCAGAGGAGCTCCTTTTCAGCCTCCGTTTCACATCCAGAGGGAACCATGCGACATGTTTGGCTTTTTCATATCTGCTTCGTCTACTTTTAGATTTTTCACCCTGAATATAAACACCTTATGATTTATTTTCTCTGTAGGTTTTAATCTGAGCTCTATCTCCAAACCGTTGCAGCAAAACAATACTCTGTTTGTGGCTGGTTCTAGATAAAGTATGGAGGGAATTTCGGTTTCATTATTGTTGCATCATAGAAAAAAATTAAATTTAGATTTAAACAAAAATTCAATTCAGAAATGAAACTCTGTATAAAGTTTTTAATGAGAAATTAAAGCGACTTTAGTGTTTCCTCAGGTTTTTTTTTCTTTCATTTTTTTCTGTCAGGTTCATTTTCTTTTACAGAAGTTATATTTTTTCATTTGTTTTTCCCTTTTTATTATTTTTTTAAGAAAGTTATATTTTTAAATGTTTCTTCAATTTTAACTTTTTCAAAACTGGTCATTTTATTCAGAACCTTTAATAGAAAAACAAGCATTAAAAACATTTACACAAAAGACTGGAATACTTCTCCATTGTTACAGATTCTTGGTCATTAATTCCCAAAAACAAATTCACAAAAATGACGTAGTCTGTTCATATCTTACAAGGTAAATTATAAGACAATAAAAAGCACCATGGCTTTAAACTCAAACATTCCCTTCATCAACCTGAATGAGATGCTAAGGATGTAGGAAATTTGTATTTTTCTGCCTCAGCTCTTTGGTTACAATCCTAATAAAAGCTTTGCAGACACAATCAGTCCATCAAATACCTCTGAACTCTTTGTTCTGTTTAAATTCTGCTGATCAACCTGATCAGTGAAGAATTAATGTGCTGTACCTTTATACTGAGCAGCTGTCTTTATTTCATGTTGCTCCCATTATATCCTTCAAAGTTCATAGTGGTTATGGGTTATATATCTGTCTTTATAATGGATTGGGGTGGAGCGTTGGTGAGTAGACTTTCACTTTCCCCATACTGGGATCCATTCATTTCTTTGAGGACTAAAAATAACAGAATTGTGATCTGAAAAGGGCTGCTGATCTTCCGAAAGCTTGATATCTTTACAGATTAACCTAAACTTGGATGTTGCATTTTTGCTCTACACAAAGTGTGTTAAATCAAAGAGCTTCACATAATTAAAAACTATATATATATATAATATTTATAATCCAGGGTGAAATCTTGCGTTGGGGTTTTACATTAGCGGTGTGAAAAAGGAGGGCTTTTAGGATTAGGCACCAGCCTGTAAGACAGCGCTTAGGGAAAAGGGAGAGACTCCCTGCACTTCTTCCTGCTTTCCTGAGACCTGAACAGTAAAGCAATTGCTGCTTTCACTTAAGGTCAAAAAAATACACAAAAAACACAGGGAAAAGTCACTGAATCTGTCTCTGGTTACTTTTTTGAAGAAAAAAAAAAAAAAAAACCTTAAAGAGGCCTCCAAAAGTATCCAAATATGGCCACAAAGTTGCCGACTCAGCAACTCTGTTGTCTGCAGTTCTAATTGCTAGCATATTGCCATACAGTATGTTTGTAGTAGCGCTGAGTAATAAATTAATATCAATATGTTTGATCAATAAGCTGATCAGTCAGTATAAAATATGCCAACAAAATTTTCAGTAATCCCCTAAACTAACCCTTTAACCTGGGTGTACACGGTGTGATTTTATTTTATTTTTTTGCCCTTTTTCGGGGCGACTTTCCAGTCGTGTGAAAATTTCAGATCGGCCCGACTTTCAGCCTAATCGTGCGTCCTGTAGTGTACAGGGGGTAACGAGGGGTGATCAGCCATCAGGAATAGTGAGGTCGGGAGAAAATCAAACAAGTTTGATTTTTAGTCTACCTATGTGGGCAAATCGCTCAGTGCACAAACAAAAATTCTTCTTCTTCTTCCTCTGAGATGAAAACACAGAAGCACGGCGGGGGTGTAAGTGAAATGGAGTTCTTTCTGTAGAATTTACAGGGCGTAGTAGCTACGTTTGCTCAGCCATATCTTTGTGTAAATATGTCGTCGCCTTTTCTTTTTAGGGCTTTCAGCAGAAAATTACAAAATTGCCAAGGCAGCGCGTTTCACTCTAGTGAGCATCATATTCCTCTTCTACTCGTTTGGCTTCCGGATAGAAGAGTCTGAGTAGTGCCATCTCACTGCGGAGCCGAGTCCGATGTGGTTTTTTAGACATGCAGTGTGAGCAGGTAGATCCGATCAGAGCGTTTGGCCGCACATGCATCGTGAGCTGTGAACTCAGTGTGGGTTTCGTCGTACAGTGTGAGCTGCAGGTGCGTGCAACGACTGAAAGAAATCGTACAGCGTATGCCTGGCTTAAAGGAAAGGATTTGGCTTCTTAGGCCTTTAAAAGTCCACTAAGAACAGGGTTCCTGCGGGTCCCTAAAAAGTCTTAAAAGGCATTGAATTCTTCGAAATAAAACTAAGGCCTTAATTGGTATTAAAATGTCTTAAATCAGTCTTTCGTT
>NW_015150573.1:904218-905321 GCF_000732505.1 Cyprinodon variegatus
TTCTGTTTTAGTGATGTGGCAGCTTTTATTTTCCTATGGCACTGCGCCACAATCGATTACATGTAGACTCACCCCCTCTTGCATAATTTTTTACTCTGATTCCACCCTTTCACTGAATTACGGGGTCTGACCAAGAGATGATGCTTCTCTTTAGATCTTAATGTCCACAAATCATGACAGAAAGAATATTTTAGTACAGAGATTGATGTTTAAAAAAGGAACCTTGGGGGACCAGCCAAGGACCCATCAAGGAAAGTGGGAAAATTTCCAATGGCTACTACTGTAGATGCACTCGTTCTCCAGCAAACCTGAATCATGTGAGCAGCTCACTATCAGACTTTTCCCAAACTGGGTTACTTCTTTAAGAGATGCTCAATCATTGGATTTGGCCAAATATTGGAGCTGGGATGTACCTCTGGAGGCTCCTGCTTCAGGAGCTCCGTGTTCATGGATCAGAACGAGAAAAGATTTTGGGGTTTCTGATGAGCTGATCACCGTTTAAAGCCGACGAATCATCCCATTCCTGTCCAACTGTAAGGGACTAACCCTAACCCTTCTTTACAGCTTTAAAAAAAAAAAACACACAATATTAACTAACATTTAGGGAGTTTTTCCTCTTCACTGTCGCTACATGCATGCTTAGAGTGAGGTTTTGCTTTCCAGTCAATGACTCAATGCAATCAGCTGGTTTTCCTTAGAGAGAAAACTTTCAATAAATTTGACTGCATGATGTGGTTGAATTTAGGAATGCAGGATATAATTGGCCCCCTATCGGTATCGGCCTTAAAACTGAATATTGGACATCGGTCACCCCACCGATATTTAACCCGATATTTGATCAGCTTCTGAGTTTCTAAAGTCTAAAAAGAAAATGAAAAACTACTTCTTCTTCTTCCTCAAAAACTTTTTTTACAGACTTAAAAACTTCTAAAGACGAGGGAAAAAATATTGATACATTAAAATATCCCAATATCTTCATATGCTGATATATTGCCATTTAAAAACACCATATCAATCTCTTTTACTAATGAAATATTGCTATATGTCATCGTTGTCAAAAGTATCGTTACTCAAAAAAGTATCGATACTGAAACGTTGTATCC
>NW_015150573.1:905569-907290 GCF_000732505.1 Cyprinodon variegatus
GCTACATAAGTTTTAAAAAATCGGCATATCAGATATCGGCCAAAATCCCAATATCGTGCATCCCTAGTTGAATTGTAAAGTGCCTTTAGATGACATGTGTTGTGAATAGGCGCTATAGAAATAAACTGAATTTATAAAGTTGAGTTGTTAGTGTGAACCATGCTTGCACAATGCCCCTGGTGCATACTGTACTTTAGTTTAGTTTCCACTTTGTAACACAGAATTAGAAGAAAATGACTGCACACTGTAAGAAAGGGGTGTATATGATTTATCTAAGCGTTTTAAAACATTCATGGGTATTTAGTTCACCCAATCTTGTCAACAAAGAGAAAATAAATGGTCAGCTCAGATAACCTGGATTATTCAGGAAGTAATGAGCTTAGTTTGGCTAAGCAGTATTCCTCCCAGCTGAAACAATACTCTCCTGCCCCTAATGTATCCTGACACAACCTTTTTTCATCTCAAGTGTTGTTTTTGCTTCGCTAAGATGGCTTTAAAGCATCCATCCACCCCAATAAGGCCTCTCGGATCTGGAGTGGACAGGAAAGGTGGTGAGGAGAGAGTGGCCACTAGGGAGAATATAGGGGGTTAGGTTTAGGGTGGAGCAATTTGACAGAGTGGAAGGCAGGTCAGGGGTGAAGAGATGGCGCTGCTTCAGGCGCCCCCCCCCCTGAGATAAACTCCTAATGAATGAAGTGAGACCACATGTTGGCTGTGAATTTGCACGACTCAAGCCAAAAGTGCATATTAGTGGTTTAGGTAAGTAAAAAAACAACAAAAAAAGAAAATTGTTTCAGAGAACGTTCTTGAAAATAGGCTGTTTGTTCCAAAAAAACAACAATACTCTGTAGACAGGTGTAGGTTTCTGTTTTACAGCTTAAATGTTTAGATGCAAGGCAGGTGTTAAAGTCCAGGCCACAGAAATGCATTTTGATTTAAAGACCGTTCCAGCTGCAATGCAACTTCTCTGAAACGATCATGCAGGACACTTGGGACTGATCAGATGGAGAGAGCTGATCTGCATTGAGCTGCATTGGTAGTTTTACAAAAATATCTTTTCTTTTCTTTAACTTTCCTGTTTTACAACCTTGAATATCTACAGTATTTATTTGATATAAACTATTACAAATAAATATATTATCGTAAGGCTGCTCAGTGGTGCAGAGGGTAGCACTGCTGCCTTGCAGCAAGAAAGTACCCTGGTCTTTCTGCATGGAGTTTGCATTTTCTCCCTGACCATGCATGGCTTCTCTCTGGGTACTCCGGCTTCCTCCCACAGTCCAAAAACATGACTGTTGGGTTAATTGGCTTCTCTAAAGAAGCCTGTTCAGACAGCTGGAGATGGGTACCAGCACCCTTCACGACCCCAGCGGGGATAAGCGTGACGGAAAGTGAATGGATGGATGTATTATCCTGAAGTAGAAGGAAATGAGTTTGGAAAAACACTAAAATGCAATGTTCACCCCAGCAAACCATCACAGTGCTAATACATGGTGGTGGCAGCATCAGGTAGCTGAGAATTAATCAACATTTTAAATAATATAATTTCCAAATTGCAGAGCACTTTTTTTGGTCTTTTGACATTCACACCCCTAATTACCACTGGAAGTGCAGCTCCTGAGGGTAGTTGTGACTGATCAGTGCTACTCTTGTCAATGGAAGCGATTCCACTGAAAGTGAGGCGCTATCCACTTAAAGGAGAAGTTCGGTTTTTTACACTT
>NW_015150573.1:910003-911742 GCF_000732505.1 Cyprinodon variegatus
CTCGGGCGCCATAGACCTCCATTATTTGAATGACAGCAAGAAGCCTCCCAGATCTCCAGATGCATTTGAAATATCAAAAAAGTACTCCAGAGTGTTGTTCAGCATGGGGGTGAGTAGAAAATGAAGGCTAATCATGTTTTTTGGTGTACTATTCCTTTAAGTTGGACATTACTGTTCCTACTAATATATAACATTAGCTGCCATTATTGAATCCTGGACTTGATCTTTAATAAAAATAATTGGTTCAAAGAACAGAAAGCTGCAGGTTGCTATGGAGTTTATGCTGTTAATAGTTGTGGTTCTAATGGTTCTGTATCGCCTACTGGAGGTCTATGAAGTCTTAAGTTGGGACACTAACTTGAAACAGTATTTCAGATTCAAATGTTGGAACTTGTTCGGATGAGCAAACAAACACTGTTTTTATATCAAAGGATCTACTGTGTTTTCACAGCTGTTTTAGATAGAATGGAAAACACCACAACATGTTTTCTTTTTCCCCTGCAATACTCAACTGTTCCCTCTCGTCGGATTTGTGCTGCCAAGCCTTTTATAGCTCTACTGAAACTTTGTTTGGTTTTATATTCTGAAATGACTTCATTGTGTTTCTGAGAGGGAAAAACTCGCTCCTCATTATTAGACTGAGAATATGACAGTAGAATGCTTTAACACTTCTAGATATAATAGACCTACAGTGGGGGAAATAAGTATTTGACCCCTTGCTGATTTTGCAGGTTTGCCCACTTACAAAGAATGCAGCGATCTATAATTTTAATCGTATGTACATTCTAACAGTGAGAGACAGAATCCCAAAGAAAATTCCAGAAATTCACAACCATCTGATGAGGAAAAACAAGTATTTGACTCCCTGGACAAACAGCATGTTAATATTTTGTAGAAAAGCCATTATTGGCCAGCACAGATGTCAAATGGTTTTTATAGTTGGCGACGAGGTTTGTGCGCATTTCGGCAGGGATTTTGGCCCACTCCTCCCTGCAGACGGCCTCCAAATCATTCAGGTTCCGAGGTTGTCGCCTGGCAACTCGAATTTTAAGCTCCCTCCAAAGATTTTCAATTGGATTCAGGTCTGGAGACTGGCTAGGCCACTCCAGAACCTTGATTTGCTTCTTCTTCAGCCACTCTTTTGTTGCTTTGGCGGTGTGCATAGGGTCGTTGTCGTGCTCGACCCATCTTCAGCTCTCTCACTGAGGGAAGGAGATGTTGGTCCAGAATTCCACCATACATGGCCCCGTCTATCCTCCCCTCAATACGATGGAGTTGTCCCGTCCCCTTGGCTAAAAAGCACCCCCAAAGCATGATGTTGCCACCACCATGCTTGACGGTAGGGATGGTGTTCTTTGGGTTGTACTTGGTGTTCTTTGCCCTCCAAACACGACGAGTTGAGTTGAGGCCAAAAAGTTCTATTTTGGTCTCATCTGACCACATCACCTTCTTCCAGGTCTCTTCTGAGTCGTCCAGGTGGTGAATGGCGAACTTCATGCGGGCCTGTGCATGTTTCTTCTTGAGTAGGGGAACCTTGCGTGCGCTGCGGGATTTCAATCTGTGGTCCCAGATTAGCCTGGGTACCATTCCGAACTTAGTCCCGCCCACAAGGTTTGAGGTCGGGAAGTTTGGTCTGGCATTGCTCAATAGTAGCGCAAGTATGATCGGCCACCCTCTGGGGATCCAATCAAATTGTCAGGGCGGGCTTTATACGATGATGGACAGATGATCAACAGTAA
>NW_015150573.1:912673-915779 GCF_000732505.1 Cyprinodon variegatus
TTAGAATGTACATATGAATAAAACTGTAGATTGTTGCATTCTTTGTAAGTGGGCAAACCTGCAAAATCAGCAAAGGGGTCAAATACTTATTTCCCCCTCTGTATGTAGGCTTGAAACTGGACCTTTCCTATATACATGGGTTTTAAAGATCAGGTTGTAACACTAACTCCTTACTAACCACAGTTTCTTTGTTTGATTTAACAGCTCAGTTGGTTTTTCTCCCCTCAGCTTCCAGAAGGAGTTTTCCTGCGAGGACAAAGACGACCCAACCAGAAGCAGCAAGGATATAGATGTTAGTCTCCCCAAAGGTTAGTAGATTCAGGTCATTTGGAGCAATCAGAAAATGTTTCCATCCTAGAAATGTCCAGTTTAGAAGGGTATGGATTTAATAAAACATCAGTTTTTTATTCCAGAAAATCCAATCTTAACATTTTTTCTTTGACAAAGTTAAATTTTTATGTATAAATGATCCAGTCTTGGTTTCTTCCATATGTTTTTGGTTTTTTTATGCTGGCTTTCTAACAAGTGTGGCTCTGTGTTTCCACATTTCTAAAGCTTAAATCTTTTTTTTTATATTATTAATCAAGGACAATACACATTCATAAACATTTCTGAATGTTAGTTTTAGCTACAAACCTAATTTTTAACTGTTGTCCCTTAATCAGTTGTTATAATGCTAAACAAATACCAATACATTTAGTGAAATTCTTACATTTTCTCATAGCAATAATTCTCACAGTTCAAGATATTTAATCCTTCAACTGTGACACATTGGGGACATTGGCTGGACATGCGAATCTAAAGACTAAATTTGATAAAAGTTGTTAAAATTCATTTTATTTTTTAGAATTAAACCCTGCAGTAAATGAAGACGTTGTTTGTTTGATTTTGGCCTATTTTTAGGTTTTACGGTGGTTATGGTATTATAATTATCTCATGGTGAATGGAATACTATTCCAGATGTTAGAAACTTTCCTGAAGGATGCTGTTGAGGATTCTCAGTCCTTCAGGTCATAGTCATTCCAAAAAATAAAAAAACTACTGGAATATGTTTCCAATTTGAAGATGTTTGGCTTCCCACCCAGGAAACTTTTTCAATTCAAAATGTCAGGAAAAACGTTGAGTTCAAGGCTTTGTAGAGTGGACCAAAAACAAAGCCTTGTCTATTACCCTTTCAGAGGTATAGACCAGTATCGTGTATTGCAGGATAACAAAGAACCCAAACGACTCCCCATTCCTCAGCTTGCATGTTTCTATGCCAAAATTTTGAATTCTGGCATAGAAATTTAGGCATTTTGACTTGAAAAAGCTTCCTGGATGGGAAATGAAATGTCTTCAAACTTAAAAAAAAACAAAGTCCAGTGCATTGTTTGTTTGTTTTTTTTACCTTTTTTGGAATGACTGTCTTTACCTCAAGATTTCTTCCAGAAATATCTTGTCTTTCATTTTAAGTTTATGCTGCACAATTTGAAAGAATATCTTCCAAACTTTGTCAAAACTTTATAATGATTGAGAGGGCAGAGGCTTTTTTTCCCCCATTCAGTTCTCTTTTAATTTAATATTAAAATTAATCCTTTTTTTCTTTTCAAGTTTCTGAATTAAGGAAGCGTTTCGAAAGCCTTACCACAAGTGCGAGTGACTTGGAGATGAACAGGTATGACGATGAACCTTGCAGGTTGTGAGAGTTATTTCTAGAAATGATATATTTGGAGGAAATCAAAGGACGACGTTTGGTTTTGTTCCGTGAAGAAAGGAGCGGATCGCTCGGAGACTGGAGGGAATTGACGGGGAAGTCCATCCATCCCTGCTGCCCAACTTGGTGACCAACCGGCTGCTGGAGGAAGACACGCCTCGCTACACCAGAGCATCCGACCTCTGCGAGCCGCACACTGGTTAGTGTCTATCAGCTAAATCACAGAATTGTTTGCATTTTATTTCAAATATTCTCACTACGGTTTCTCTCTTCCCTCTGAAGTGACAGTCCAGCGGTACGGCATTGAAGGGTTTGACATCCCAGACGTGCCGTTGAAGCCTCCTGACCGTGAGCCCAGAGATCGAATTAGGTCTGAGCATCAGTCCTCCATCCACACAGAGTCGGCCCACACCGATGCTGCCCCAGAGCAGGAATCCAAAGCTGAACGCATCGCCCGCTACAAGGCGGAGCGACGCCGACAGCTGGCCGAACGCTACGGCATCTCCTTGGATCAGGACCCCGACTTGGATTACGCCTCACGCCGCACCCGGAAGGAAAACGAAAGCTCGGAGAGGCGTAAAAGAGGAGACGAAGGCAGGGACGTCAGCCTCAGCGTTTACAGCAGCAACACGGTCGGCGGGTCAACACCTCAGAGCCGCCCCGTCTCTGCCTACGATGCGCCTCGCAGCAGAGTAGACTCCTTCTCTGAGAGGGAGAGAATGATGAACCTGGAGAATCAGCGCAGGGCCGTCCCGCCTCCGCCCACCTCCTACATGGACGTAACCTCATCGTTCTCCACCAAGGCTCACGCTAAAGACGCAGTGGCATCATTACCGCCCAGCTCGCCAAAGATGAGCAGACACTCATCGCTTTCCTCTCCCAAACACGCTGCGTCTCCTGGAGATGCGTTCGTCGAGCAGCAGGCCCACGGCGTACTGAACAGACACGGGTGAGTGCTCTTCACATCCCAATGTTCATTCCTCTCCTTTTGGATATTAATTTGAAGAACATAGAATAGAAATACCTCATTGTGAGACAGTGGAGAGATCCAGGCTTCTTGTGTATAAATCGATCCTCTTTAAGTTCAAACCTAAAGCAGATAAGCTGCGCTGGTGTGTCTGTTAGAGAAGCATAAACTGGTACCTCTAGATCTGGACTGTAATTTGATAGAGATAAATGTCAATTGATAGACGTGTAGCGCAATTGGAAAAGAAGAGGCTGATAAGTTAAAAAGTTATGTTTCCTTCATTTTTTATGGTAGCCTTTCACATAGCTTCATGCTAAAGTCAGTACTTTATTAAGGAACACAAATAATAATAATGAAATAAGCTGTTTAGTGAACTACTGTCAAAAAGGAAAATATATATATATATATATATATATATATATATATATATATATATATATATATAT
>NW_015150573.1:917414-924868 GCF_000732505.1 Cyprinodon variegatus
ACACACACACTGTTACAAAGGGTCATCTTTACAGAACATGTGAAGATGTTTCATCTAATGTGCTACAGTTGGCACCTCTTTCAGAGGAAAAGGGATGAGATTAAAAATACCCAAAAGTGCTGCTTAGCTAAAGGTTGAGTTGATTTATGCTTAAGAAAAAGATGCATGGGATATATGCAGTATATACAGAGCTTCCACATATAACAGCTTTTTTTTTTTTTTGTACGATCATTATACAGGGTTATTGCTCAGGGTGTTTACACGGATTGATATATACTGTATATATATATATATATATATATATTAGGGATGTAAATAATAATCGTTTTGTATCGATGCATCGATACGTCCGCAAGATAATCGATTGTTTTTTGTTTTTTTTTCCTCCGGTCCATTTTTATCCATTTGTTCCTGGATGTAATTCTCCCTCCCATGCCGCGGTGGCGCTAAACTTTGCCCTCCTACCTCGCTTCCTGGTTATACTCTTACAGCAGTTTGTTGCAGTGAGCCTAACACAGACATTTTTGATTTATGCTAAATATTGAAGCGTGGTCGTATCGTGGTGTATTGAGTATTGAAAAGAATCGAATCGTTGGGTCAGGAAATGATACTAAATCGAATCGCCATGATGGATGTGATTTACACCCCATATATATATATATATGTATTTATTTTTATTAATTTTTTTTTTTTTTGTATTGTCTAATGGCAGCAGGGATGAAGAACCTGCGACAGAGCTCCTTTTTACAAATAGGGTGTAAAAGTCTTTCACTAAAGGAAGGATTGCTAAATACTGAGGAAACAAAAGACACACCTGAATCAGGTGTGTTAGACCATGGTTGGATCTAAAAGTTGCAGGATGCTATTCACATGGTAGCTACCACGTTTTCACTACCGCAGGCTGGTATTCCCTCCTAAACAAACTCCATTTTTTTATTTTGTTTGTAATATTTATTTTGCTCAAAGGATTGTTTAAATATTTAGGTGATTTTTATGTCACTTCAGGCTATTCTTATTTTTTCAGTATTTACTGACATCAAGGCATCTCAGGTTGAAATATTTTTCTTAAAAGAAAGTTGAAATAAATATTTAATCAGACTTGGACAACTTTTATTTTCATTTTGTATTCAGAGTGGATACAAAACGAAATTTTGTTTGTTTACTGCTTTCATGACATTTCTTTAGAGTGCAGCAGTGATCAAATGTAAAAAGTGTGGGAGAAGAAAGAAAACAAAAACATTGATCATTAGAATTTTGTTTTTTTGTGTGTTCTTTGTTAGAAGTATCTCATAAAAAAATAGCATAAATGACTATGGCTGAGTTTAAATTTAGGTTTTGAATATTTTGTAATAATTATCTTTGTTAATCCAAATGAATTAGATTTTATCAGTATGCTTTTTTTCCCCTTATATCATCCAACCCTATTACTGGCATGTGTTACAGTTTTATTTAACTTAGTAAAGTTAAATCCTCATAAAGGGAGGCTGCTGAAGTTTTCCCAGCTGTTGGGATGATGCCAGCCTCTGCTTTTATATTCGAGCTATGAAAGTTAATATCTGCTTTTTCATGCATAGCATCCATCCTTTGATTCCGCGTCTTTCTCAAGAGACTAGATTTAACCTTCGCCTCACTTTCTGTTTTTGTTTTGCTTTGACTCACTAGCCCAACGTTTGCTTTTCATCCAGGGAATAGATCTGTAGCAGTCAGCTCATTTTGCTGCTTGTTTTAAAAAAAGAGTTTTGAATTGGATCAGGTTGACTTTCCATGCAGACGGAGTGTAGAAGGAATTTGTGAAACCCTTCAAAGGTCCTAAAGCTCTGTAAGGTCACCCTGACCCTTTCCAAACCTTCACCAGCCTACATCCCCCTCCCGCTATGTGCGGTTATGAAGAAGCATTCCTTGATTCTACACACAACCAGGCTGTCACTGCCCATCCATCTCGACGTGTGTCCTGCTAACCCCTCGCTACGTTCCTTATTGTCCGTCTCAGGTTTCAAAACTTGGCCAGGAAGCAAGTTGCTTTGGTGCAGGGAGGCTCGGTACGAGTCCGCCGTCACACCTCTGACCCACAGCTGGGGTTGATCTAAACCAGAAAGAAACGGAGTTTAGCCTCCTTGCTCTGGATCTGTGGCGCTAACGTTAAAAGCTATGGAGAGAATTTTATTCTATTGTTGTTTCAAACAAAGAACATGATTTGTAAATGGAAATTTGAAAAAAAAAACTGCAAACTAGAAATAAAACTTCTTAAATAAACCAAAATCTTGAGAGTAACTGATTTCTTAGATTTTTGAAATAAATGTTTTAAGCAATTTTATTATTTACCAAAAAATACATTTTTTTCTGATGTTTTTATTTTAATCAATTTTAATTTTTACTATATATTTATTTTACTTCTGCTTTTCAGGTTGAGTTTTACAGATTTTATACTTTTGAAAATCGTCTTACAGATCACATTCTCCTCACTTCTGGGTTGGGCCTTCCTCTGAGGAGCAAAGAGGCTTTTCTATTGGTTTGCATGGACATTAGTTACAATAAAAAATTGCAAATTTACAATCTGTTAACATAAAAAAATGAATTGAAAACAATAATCTGAAAAAAATGCAAGTTTACTCTCAAAACCACTTGAATTTCTTTAAAGAACAAAACATTTTTCAAAGTTTCATTTCTGGATTGCAGTTCAAAATCAAAATTTAAATGACCAAATGTCTTTGCTTGCAACATTAATGGAAGAAAATTCCCTCCTTTTTGGATGTTTGGTTTGAAACTGAACCTGAGGAAATTGATATTTTTACACCAAACCCTGAGGAATTGATCAAAACCCTGGAGTGGTGTGAATACCACCGCAATTTCCCTCTGGGATTATGAAAGTATTTCTGATTCTGAATACATCCCAGGTCATATAGTAGAAAAACCAGGAAGAGAGCGAGACGTCAGAACGGGAGAGAAAGGAAAACAAACTAGCATGACGGCGTGTATCATTCAGCCAATCATTTCTTTTAAATTGAAACCAACAATAAAAAACTATGAAGCAAAATGGTATAGCTACGGAAGATTATTGCATTCACCAAAGAAAAATCAAACAGCTTATCTCATAATTACCAGATCAGTATCTCGTAATTATGGTTAAAGATCTCCTAATTACAAGATACTGATCTACATATTTGGTAATGATTACTTGAGTCAGTAATGAAGCATCTCTTAGCTTCATGGTCTTCATAATTAGAATTAGATAAGGATATTCAAATCTGTTCCACTGAGCAGTTCTCTGTACCGAGGTCTGACCTGATAGACGCTGGAGTTTCGCTCCTGTTTTCCACTTCATCAATAAAATACCCAGCTATAACCCTGTGATTACTACTTGTGGAGTAATCATGCAGCCATATTACCATATGCGAAAATCCTTAAACAGCTCCATTAATACAGATTCCATTTGGTTTTAGTCTTTCATATATATCGACATCCTGCATGAAGTTGGGACCTGGTCGTTTTAAACAATTCTGAAGCTTCAGCTGTACTCCATGAGGATCTAGGATTTTGAGAAGGTATCGGCAGACAGTTCTTTTTTACACCACCAAACCAGCTGAAATGCATTTCAGATTATTTAATTTATCGCTATAAAGCATCCCGTGCTGGTTTATATGCTCCTGCAGGAACGGAGCCACTTCCAGGCTTTTTTGCCTTAACAATTCTAAGGACTTACTGCGCAATGCTGACAAACTAATCATCCACATTGTGGAAACTCGGTATTTCCCAGTGTCGCATACCTAAAAGGAAATAAAAGCAGATTAAATCCGACAACCCACTCATTGTTCACGTTTCACGAAGCTCAACAATGAGTCCTTCTGATCTCCTATATATGACATATTATCTTGTAATTATGAGACAACAATCTCATGTTGAGATTAGGATTATGAGATTTTTTTCCCATAATTACGAAATCGGAATCTCATAATTATGAGAAAAAAATCGCATGTTGAGATTAGGATTATGAGATTTTTTTCTCATAATTATGAGGTTCCGATTACGTAATTATGAGAAAGAATCTCATAATCCTAATCTCAACATGCGATTTTTCTAATAAATATGAGATTTTTTTTCATAATTACGAGGTTCCGATTTCGTAATTATGAGAAAGAATCTCATAATCCTGATCTCAACATGCGATTTTTTTTCTCATAAATATGAGATTATTTTTCTCATAATTACGAGGTTCCGATTTCGTAATTATGAGAAAGAATCTCATAATCCTAATCTCAACATGCGATTTTTTTCTCATAATTATGAGATTTCTTTCTCATAATTACGAGGTTCCGATTTCGTAATTATGAGAAAGAATCTGATAATCCTAATCTCAACATGCGATTTTTTTTTTCTCATAAACATGAGATTATTTTTCTCATTATTACGAGGTTCCGATTTTGTAACTATGAGAAAGAATCTCATAATCCGAATCTCAACATACACATTTTTCTTATAAATGAGATTATTTTTTTCATAATTACGAGGTTCTGATTTCGTAATTATGAGAAAGAATCTCATAATCCTAATCTCAACATGCGATTTTTTTCTTATAAATTAGATTTTTTTTTCTCATTATTACGAGATTCCGATTTCGTAATTATTATTAGAAAGAATCTCATAATCCTAATCTCAACATGCGATTTTTTTTCTCATAAATATGAGATTTTTTTCCTCATAATTACGAGGTTTCCGATTTTGTAATTACGAGAAAGAATCTCATAATCCTAATCTCAACATGCAATTTTTTTCTCATAAATGACATTTTTTTCTCATAATTACGAGGTTCCGATTTCGTAATTATGAGAAAGAATCTCACAATCCTAATCTCAAAATGCGATTTTTTTTTTCTCATAAAAATGAGATTATTTTTCTCATAATTACGAGACTCCGATTTCGTAATTATGAGAATCTAATTATGAGACAGGCTGTCAGATTTATGTTTTCTTTGGTGAATGCAACGCGCTTCCCTATATAGCAAAACAAAAAGCACATTTTTATATACTTATTTTTTTTGCTTCACCACTAAATTGAATATAGGGAAAATGAGCCCAGTAAACAATATTTAATGGGAAGTTGAGAAGGTTTTGCAGTAACAGAACGTTTCAAAAGTAATAAAACTGTTGTAGTAGTGGAGATAAACCTCTACATGCATGTGGTTAGTGTGGGAGAAAAACAAATAAAATCACAATATTGGTTGCAAAAAAAAAAAATCTGGATTTCAAATTTTGGCAGAATTATTCACCCCTATGCATTAATATGTTACGGTATAATAATTCCCCAGTTAAAACGGCTGTAGATGGTTTAGCATTAGAATTGGTTATGGAACCCAGTGAAGCTTTATTTCAGGCAACGTTTCTCCAAATCTGCGCAAAGTATCTTAAACATGGAGGCTGCAGCTCCTTATTTAACATCTTTTTTTTATTGTGGATAAGGTCTCCTCCTAAACCATTGAAGCGGTGAACTCTGTATCCAAGCTGAGTTTTTCTAGAAGCTGCTGGTGGCCAGGCTCATTTTGAAACGTACTGGTGTTTGTGTTCATGAAGACTGTTCCTCAATCCCACACCTGGTCACTCACTCATGTTCCTCCACTGGGTTTTCTCTGGAGCAGTGCGACAGCGACTCTTAGCAATGATTGGTTCCTCCAGACTGACGCTGAGGGTGATACCCACTCCCTCATCAACTGGCCTTCCAGGTACACCACACAGGCTCTTTGTGTGTCATTTACTTCACCTTCATCAAGCTTGACTAAAAGCCAGACCCACCATCCTTCATGAGCAGAACTTCCCAAACTGCTCACCTTCCTGTGAGTCTGGACCATCATACTGCTAACTGCATATGGGTGCTGTCCTACGTGGAGGAACGCTGCTGTTTAAGGATGCCTGCATTTAGATTTGAAGTCATCTGACATCATCATCATCCTCACTATACCTAAGTGCCCACTGGTTTTTAACATCATCTCCCCTTCATCATCCTTTATATAAAACATCACTGAGAAACTTCTACGCTCTCTACATGCTAACGCCCCTTTATGCTGATAACCTGGAATGAAATCCAGTGAATTTCCTTCAAATGACCAGTTTGTGTAGTTTGTAAATGTCTGAATGTTGTTTATTCCTGCTACCCTGCTACCCTACTGTTCCACAGGTTTATTGGAAACTTTTGTTTCCAGGGCTGAAAGAATTCATTAGATTAAACGTGATGAATCGATTATTGAAATAATCGTCAACTAATTTAGATATTGATTAACTGGAGTGTAGAGAGTCTGAAACGTGTCTTTAGCTGACAGAAGGTACTATTTAGAGCAGCAATTATACCAAGATGGTAAAATAAATGTACAAATATTTTGTTTTTTAAGATTAAAAATTGTTTTTGTCTGTCAGTATGCTCTATCTAGAGCTCCTCAAGTAGAAAAGTTTTGGATTCACCAGGTTTGATTTCGTAAAAAGTCTTCTTTAAGAGACCTCTTGCTATCCGATTTTTAATCGATTCATGGGAAAATAATTGTCTGTTAACTCCTACTATCCCTGATTCAGTGCGGTAGCTTCTGTATCCTTCAACTTAACGAGCTTTAGCCTTTTTAACCCATTTATTGTTGAATTAGCCTGATACCAGATTAAATAGAATATTTGAACATAATGAGGTGCTTTGTATCAAGTACATTTTCTTCCATTATTGTTGCAAGCAAAGAACATATTTTGTAAACATAAATATGAGAAAACTGCAATCCAGAAATGAAACTTCCTAATAAAGAAAAAACTAAACAGTAATTTTATTTTAGTCAATTTTTTTACTTTATTTATATTTAACATATTTTTTATTCACCTTTGTTATTCAGATTGAAGTATACTAAGTACACTTTACAGATCCCCATCTCTTTACTTTATAACAATCCAAACACTAACATCCATGCAAAAGATGCCCCCTGAAATAAATAGATTGTTATGCTTAAAACACAATTGGAAAAGAATGCAATTTGTAAAACTCTTAAAAATTTAAAATTAAGAAAAAAAAAATAACTGGAAGAAAACCAAATCTGAGAAAACATCCAAGGTACTTTCATTTATTAAGTTTTCTAGTTATATTTCTGGACTGCATTTTGCTCATATTTCTGGTGCAAAAATGTAGTGTTTTTTTTGTTTTTTGTTTTTTGTTTTCCCCATTTACAAAATTTGTACTTTGCTTGAAAGAATATTGGAACAAACTTTACTCCATACTCTGTTTCTTGTCAATGTAAGGAGATGCATGAGACGAATAGGAACTAACATTATAATTTTTTTCTTGGACATTTTCGGAGCCTTAGTAGGGATGCACGATGTGCCGATATTTTAAAACTCATGTAGCCGATAACCGATATCGATACCGATGTTAAAGCTGGACAAAATTAAGTAGTCATTGAAAATAGCTGTTTTGTTATCCATTTCTGACACTTTGAA
>NW_015150573.1:925283-929236 GCF_000732505.1 Cyprinodon variegatus
TGGGGTGGATGATGTCCGATATTCAGTTTTAAGGCCGATTCCGATAGGGGGCCGATTATATCCTGCATCTCTAATCCTTAGTTAGACCGACGTCCATTTCTGTTTTCAAACAACACAAGTTTGTATTTGCTGTACTTTGTCTACCATATTGTGCCAAATGGTAACTGGTTCTTTGTTTCCTTAAAGAATAAAAGTTAGGGAGAGGCTTGCCAGGGAGGAGGGGCACCACACTAACCCAGAGTTGGAAAATGTGTCTGAAGTGTCGGGGTACCACAGACGGCTTCACCACGGGCCCCAGATCTCTGCTCCGACCCGCTGCCACAGAGAGCCAGCAGGCCCCCAGAAATACTTCCACGACCCGCAAGCTCACTTCAGCAGGTCCAGTCACCAAGGAGGAGAGGATGTGGGTGGTTACCCCAGTTACCTATCCATGGCCTCTGGTCCCGCATCCAGAGCCGAGCAGCAGCAGGAAAAACCGGCGAGTTGGGATGAGACGGAGGAACCTGAGGGGGGGAAAACGGAGGGTCTCCTGAGGAGCAGGAAAGCCGTTTTACCTTCAGAGATCCGCCGCAGGGAGAGAAGCACAGAGGACCTGCAGAGAGGAAGAAGTGAGGAGGAACCTGAGCTGTGCACCGTCTACGGCCTCATCCAGGCTGGAGACGCTGCTGCAGAGGAACGCGCAAGATCTGGAGTCATGGGCCGAGCCAGAGCAGAGAGACCGGACCACTGTACCCCCCTGCAGGCAGCAGAGCGCCGACCCCGAGGGCAACAACACATTTACGTTCACAAAGGACCGACAGCCACCCACATCCATCCCACCGCTTTATACCCGATCCAAGGACCCCCCTCCAGGACCTCTGTAGACCACCCACCATCAGACGTAGGCTTCAATCAAAGAAGCCAACATCAGCAGCTTCAAGACGAGTGCGAAGGCGCGGGGAACGCAGAGAATCCTCCGGAACGCCGTGTGTCTGTGGCCAAGCTCAGGCATTCCTACATGGAGAGCACCAGCACACCTCCAAGCAGGCGCAGGAAGGAGCTGTAGGTGGAGACGCTGAATGTTTCTACTGCTGATCATCTAACACCGTCTGAATGCTCACTAACAAGAAACTAAACCATATGAGGTCACCACTAAAGCAGAGCGGCTCTAAGCTCTGGGCCGCCGCTACATTCACCTACTAACTACCCTAACATGACTGGCTCCGGTTCTACAAGGGCCCGGGGCCCACGCACGCTTCCACTGCTAACTGTTCTGCATGCCGTTGCTACTGTGCTGGACTTAGCGGGTACCGTTACTCGTCTCCCTCACCAGACTGTGTTTTCTGTCTCCATTGGGCCCTCCGTCCGACCCTTTGACCTCCTCCAGTGACACCGAGGGTCAGAGCGAACATGACGGCTACAAGGCTCCATGGAGAGGCGCGAGGGAAAGGGGCCCCCAGCACTGTCCCGGGGACGGTCGAAAGACTCAGCCAATCCCTTCTGCTGAACGGCAGGAAAATATTAGGTATTTCTGGGTTTAGGAATACGTGGCTTGGTTTGAGGAACGAAAATTAAACTAATAATCAGAAGGGGTTCTAATCTGGTTCTGTTAAAAACGTCTGATAGATTTTCTAACTAATTATTATTTAAATGGAGATTATTTAAATATGATTCAGGTAGGGATGCACGATATTGCATCGTATATATGGCCGATATCCGATATTTTAAAACTCATGTAGCCGATAACCGATATCGATACCGATGTTAAAACTGGACAAAAATAAGTAGTCATTGAAAATAGCAGTTTTGTTATCCATTTCTGACACTCTGAAAAATAATAAACTCAAATATATTTTCATATGCTGATATCAAATAGATTTTTAAAAACGCGGTATCGATCTATTTTACTTTCAAAATCTGGTGAAATTTCATCGTTCTGTTACAAACTCTCGTGATATTTTGCAAATTCTTGTGAGATTTTGTTAGTAAAATAGATCGATACCGCGTCAATATATCAACATATAAAAATATGGCAACATTTGGTGAATTTTCGGGGGATTTCGTAGCATAACGATGACATATAGCAATATTTCATTGGTAAAAGAGATTGATATGGTGTTTTTAAATGGCAATATATTAGCATATGAAGATATTGGGATATTTTAATGTATCAATATTTTTTCCCTCGTCTTTAGAAGTTTTTAAGTCTGTAAAAAAGAAGTTTTTGAGGAAGAAGAAGTAGTATTTTTTATTTTTTTAGTCTTTAGAAACTCAGAAGCTGATCAAATATCGGGTTAAATATCGGTGGGGTGGCCGATGGCCGATATTCAGTTTTAAGGCCGATACCGATAGGGGGCCGATTATATTGTGCATACCTAGATTCAGGCCATAATGTTTTAGTTTATTCAGTCGTATAGAGTGAATCTTTTTTCTTTATTGATGCTAAAATGGAACCGATTGTGTAAATTGAAATTTGGGAGAAAGAAAAAGAAACAATCCAGAAATTAAACAAGTAAAAAAACAAGGTTGTGAGTAAACTTTAAGGTTTTTTTTTTTGTTTTGTTTTTTTCAGATTAAATTTTTTTTTTCTTTTTTTTACAGATTTTCCCATCTTTTTTTATGATGTTTAACCTTTTGCATTCTTTTGAGAGTGCTTTAATCGGATCAGATTCTCTGTACTTGTTGGGGCGGGCTTTCCATGGCAGTGAAGAATGAACGCTCGTTTCTATTGGTCAGCTTGAACTGTTGCATTTTTTTTTGTTTGTTTGTTTTTTGGTCAACGATCATGTCAGGAGTTTGTAGTTGGATTAAAAGGAAGAGAATCTGATCTGTAAATTGAAATCTAAAAAGGAATACGGATATTAAAACTTACTCTGGAAATTTGCAATAAAATAAATATATAAATTCTTTAAAACCTGTATGAGGAAAATTAAGCTTGAAAAAAAAACATTTCAAATTTTATTTGAAAGAATTATTTAGAAAATATATAAAAAATAGAAATTCTTTAAAAGTTTTCTAAATATGAGACTATTAAATATAAAAAGGAAATAATTTAAAAATCTGAGAAAATAAGTTACTTTTCATGATTTCATTTTTGTTATTTCCATTTACAAAACAATTTTTTGCTCGGAAAGATAATGGAGCAAAAGTCACTCCATACAGTCTAGGATTAATTTGATAAACGACCATAAAAACGCTCCTCGGTAACAACATTTAGGAACAAGAAGCTTATTGGCCAAAGGTTCCTCTGATCGGATGTTGGCAGCAGTCTTCCCATGTGACCACAGCACAGAGGCATGAATTGTAAGAAATGAGATCCAAAGATCAGAGAATCAATGGTCCTTAATGCTGCCTTACGCTCCTACTTAGCCTGCTTTGCTGGTTCCTTTTTTTCTTTTCATTTTCTCTCTGCAAAATCGCCGCAACCAACTTTCTCTGCAACTCCTCTCCTCAACCAATCATCAATTTAGTTGTTTTTTTTTTACAGTTTTTAATGATTGTTCTCTCCTCTGTTTTGCTTTTAAAGGTCTTGTGTGAGCTCAGACTTTGCTTCTGCTGAAGGTAAGTCCTGTTTTTGTAAAATGCAATGTAGACTTGTGGCTAAAATTTGCATTTCAAAGTAAGCAAGGGTAAAGATTTAGATATGTTTTTGTACCGATTTTGAATTCTGTACCTATTGCCTACGACGACAGAAAACCTTCACATCAGTGCTCTAATATGGGAGAATTATCCTGCCATAATGCAAGAGCAAATATTTTCAATTTGAGAAAAGAATTTCATCTTCTTGCACTTAAAACTTATAATGCTGACACTCAAAACATGCGCACTCTCTCAAATATTTTCTCTTCTCTCTCAAATCTTTGTTTCTTCTCTCAGATTTAATGCTTCTTGCACAGATATTTTCTCCGCTCGCTTGCCTCCTTCTCTTCGCGCACAAAGCGTATCTGAGACTCTGCTTGAGTCTCAGATACGCT
>NW_015150573.1:929448-931673 GCF_000732505.1 Cyprinodon variegatus
ATTTATTGTCGGTAAGGTAACTCAGTAGAGTTAGACAAGCGCCCCCTTTCTGAGGCTGTCGTTCTATTGGCTGGAAAGGTTGCTAGGCGACGATCCGATCCAATCTGAGAGAGAGCAAAAAAATCCGGAAGCAGAGCCTACGGGTTTGCGAGCGTATCTGAGACTCGAGCATAGCGCGGTTTGTGCTCGAAGAAAAGGAGGCAAGCGAGAGGAGAAAATATCTGTGCAAGAAGCATTAAATCTGAGAGAAGAAACAAAGATTTAAGAGAGAAGAGAAAATATTTGAGAGAGAGCGCATGTTTTGAGTGTGAGCATTATAAGTTTTGAGTGCAAGAAGAAAATATTTGAGAGAGAGCGCATGTTTTGAGTGTGAGCATTATAAGTTTTGAGTGCAAGAAGATGAAATTCTTCTTGTTGCACAGTAGGTTTCCTAAACATACTGTAAACGCCTCACCTGCAGTAGGTGAATTTTTTTCACGTCTTTTTTCGCTCCATCTTGCCATCAGTTTGGGGTCCTTAGCCTGGGAAACCTTGAAGACCCCTGGTCTAATCAAATGTATTTGCGTGGACACAGCAAAGCTAACAAGGATGTCGTAGGCATTTAAACTACATAAGCAGGATGTCGAGTTAAATAGTATTTACCACATTTTGAAGCTGTAGGGGGATTTGCTTTGAACACACAGAGAGTGAGGCTGCTTGTCTCAAAGATCGTATTTTGAAGAAAGAGGAAGTGATGCATCGTGGAGCCGCGTTTGCAGTCATTAACGGCGCTCACAGTAGCATAACACGGCAGCGAGGGCCAAAAGCAACTCATCTGGTTCTCATAAACACACTTTCAGCCTGGACACTTTGGTACTGACAAGAATGATGTTCAGCGGAGTCAATCAAAGGAAATAGTTGCTTGGTGATGTCATGTGTTTTCAATGTGTGTGGAGTAATGCCACACACACCTGCAGGTCTTTAGAAGACGTTATTTGTGGTTGTTTAATGGTTTACTCTCTATAAATGTAGATCTTTTTTATGGTGCTATGTGCTTAGAATAAAAGTGAGGATTATGATGCAGCATTTTAAGGTAAAGTTAAACTAAAACGTGAACTGAACTGTAGGGGGTGGCTTCATGAACACGCACATGAGAAAGATGGTGTAAGCTGACATCTGTTAAGATTTACCCAACTTGTGGAGTTGATAAACAAACTGTCCTCCTCCATGATTTATTTTCAGAGGCGGGGGGGTCTGGGATTCTTAACTTCAGTAATTGGTTCCAGGTCCGACTTTTTTGGGGGGTTTCTCAGCGTTTGGGGGAAACAAACATGAAAGAAACCATCTTGAAAGGGCTTTGAAGTACAGCTGAAGGAGCTGATTTTACATCAGTGTTTTTTTTTTTTTTTGTTAACACTCCTTTTGTTAAATAAAAATAAAAATAACATTTAACAATAAGATCCCCAGAGGTCTGATACCAGTAGAGGTCTACTTCAGTAAATTTGATCTGTGACATTCTGGCCAAAAGGATGCAGGATTAGTGATGTCATAGACTGAAATGGTTCTAGCATGCTACATTGGCTCATTATGAATATAAATCAGTTTTACTACACAAATTATAAATTGGTAGACTCGGACAATAAATGCAACAATTATATACAGTGTTGGGGTTAAACTGCAAGAACCAGTGAGATGTTAAAAATCTACCCGCTCCAGCCGTTGACCAATACCTCCTTAATGACCGACCCTTAACAATCAATAGACAGGTTTCAGGTATTACAGGAGACAACCCCCGCCCTTAACGGCAATCCCCCCCTTTAACCGACCCTCAGAATCATAGACAGGTTTCAGGTATTACAGGCTAACAATGGAACCAAACGACCCATTCATCGGTTACATTTGCATGTTTCCAAGCGATACAAGGCCTTGTCTATATAAGACTCAAACTGAGTTTGAGAAATTTTCCTGGAGAGGTGGCGAAACGTCTTCAAATCTTGAAACCAAGTCCAGTGGATATTTTTTTAACTTTTACGGAATGACTATGAGAATCTTCATCAGTATACTAAAAATCTAGACATTTAACAAACACAAAAAAAATTACAAGATGAGAGAATCGATCTAATGCACTTCTTTGTTCTTCACAAGTACAAAACTGAAGAATAGGGGGTGTGCAAAATAATCGTCATGATGATGCATCGTGATTCTAATTTTCGTGATCTACTGCATCGATTCTTGACGCCAAGTAT
>NW_015150573.1:932931-934622 GCF_000732505.1 Cyprinodon variegatus
AGAAAAAAAGTTTAGTTTTGGAATAATGTGGCCTATATGTTACTTGAATTGTTTTTTATATTTTGTGGAAAAACAGCATTGAACTGAAGGACATACAGAATTAGGAAAAGTCAGATAACAAACCCAACATAAGATTAATTTAACCAAAATGATTTCACTTCAAAATCTAAAAAAAACGTGAGAATGACTGCCTTTGGAGTTCTATTTGTTAAAGAGAGCCGTAACCCGGCTCTGAAGTTAAGTATAAAACAATGTGCCCAAACTTAAAAGACTCTGTCTTCAGTAGGTTGTTTATGGAAAACTTACTTCTATTAACCGCCGCCATGTTATAACCCGCCACCAGGACGACCAGTATAAACCTTAATAGTTAGACATTCTGTTATTAGTGACATTTGTCCCCCATTGTTATGGGCCTTTGATCTACTGCCCTGTCTTTAACAAAGGGCAAACCCTGCATGCTCCATATCCTCTTCCATCACTTTATTACTGTCTGGATGAAGCTGTTTGGGGCATTAACACCAACGCCCCAATTGATCAAAGGACTCATGAAGTTCTGATGGTTATTTATAGCTCATCTCCAAAGAAGAAGGTCATTGAGTTCGCCAAAAGACAAAAAATCTAGTGTTATTTTACCAGATTTTTGGCTTTAAAGATGTTGTATGTTTATATTCAAGGAAAGGCAAGTGGTCCAATGTTCCAGTAACCTCATTATTTTGTGTCTTTTTCGTAGCTGATGAAGAAAAGCTGGATGAACGAGCCAAGCTGAGCGTAGCGGCAAAGCGGTCGCTCTTCAGGGTGAGTTGCAGCTCTTGCCCATTTGGGAGATTGGTTACTTTGGGTCTTCACTTTTCCTGGCATCTCAGAACTCCCTACTTAAGGTTAGATTCATAGCATGAAGTCAGAATTCTGCCAAAAGTACTAGCAATTTTTTTCAAACACGAAAAGGATTTTAACCCTACACATTTTCAATGTGTAATGCTTGCAGATTCAATACCATGATCTCACCAGTGTATCACCACCATGAGTATTAGAATATTCCGGGGAGTGGCGGCCAATTTGTTAGGGCATTGCGCTTGGAATCCAGAGGTTCTGAGTTCAAGCCCAACTCCGACAGACTGCCACTATGTGTCTCTGAGCAAAGACCATTATAGACCGACACCTTGTCTGGATTTAAAGCTGCAATCATAACCGAACCAAGTAAACTGGATCGGCTGCTCAGTTATAACTGAGCAGCCAAGCGGGCAAAACAGAAGCAGGATCTAGTAGCTAAGAGCATTAACTTTGGAGAGGCTAGCATCAGGGTTCCTGCGGGTCCTTAAAAAGTCTTAAAAGGCATTGAATTTTTCAAAATAAAACTAAGGCCTTAATTGGTATTAAAATGTCTTAAATCAGTCTTTCGTAGGTCTTAATTTTTTAAAACATCATAAATAGGATTATTTTTATTACAATTTATTTTTGTAATCTAAATAAAACGTTAAAATGGACATTTTTTTTATAAAAAAAAAAAAATGGCTCTCCATTATTGGTTCCGTCCCGATAGCGGAACCAATAAAAGCGTTGTTGCGGCCGGGACATTTGGGAGATGCACCATTAACTTTTCGTCTGGAAAACATGAGCAAGTGTAAATGTAACCAAAATTGTCTCCAGCCAAGAGTTTTCTCCATGGCTAAAACCAGGGAACATACATGAGG
>NW_015150573.1:937286-939066 GCF_000732505.1 Cyprinodon variegatus
TGTCCGAAATGAAGAAGAAAGTTTGCCGCCGGCCGCTTCTTTAATAAAAATTGAGTGTAAGGAATTCAATGTCTAAAAAAATTCAGTGTTTAAAATTCGGTGTTAAAAAAAAGGTAGATTCCAATGAGACTGTTTTTCTTCCATACTTTGTAGAGTTGCAATGATACAACACTAACATGGTGGTATCGTATCGGCGAGTACCAACAAATAGAGCACCGATACCATTTTGAGAGCCAAAAGTTTATTCAACTATTGTTGCCATTGCAGGTAGGCAATAAAAGGTTCTACTAGATTCACTTTGTATTCCTGCTTAACAAAGGAAGGCAGCAGCTTGACAAAGCCATGATGGCATTTATTTTACATCCAGGTAGTATGCAGTTCTTCAGATGGTATGGTATCGGGGCCAAAAAATTGGCCTAACACTACTTCTTTGAGAGAAGATGTTGTGTCGTGGAATAAATAAAAGATTAGATGAGCTTTATTCATCTCACAGCAGAGAAATTCATTGGTCACATATTGGCATAATAATTAAAGAAGGTTCAAACAAGGAGAAAAAAAGGTGCATTAAGAATAAACAATATGTATACAGTATATCAAGATAAATAAGGATTAAGGTGAAAGTATACATGTATCACACACATAAATTAACATTTGGAAAATTATTTTGAAGTAAAAGCAGCTCTCAAAAATGTGTTTTTACTCACAGATATTGTTTGCAATCAGATTAAAAACAGTTTCTTTCAAATAATAAATTTTACTCTCATAAGGTTTTTCTTCCCTGTCTCTCAAAGCTTTAAAGAGAGTTTGAGTGTAAAAATCGATTTTTGAGAACTTTTTTCCCTTTGGAAATAATTTTCCAAATGTCCTTTTATCTTTTATTTATGATAAATGATAAAAAAAAAAAAAAAAAAATTCTCTCAAAACATCTTCTACAGTATCAAATAACATCAGTTTTTGCCATCAGTGGGAAATGTTTATTCTAGGATATATTTTTGTTGTAATTTCAAAAATCTTCCCTGCTTCAGATTTCTTTTATTCTTTGAATTTAATAAAAAAAAATACCAAAATAACTCCNATTCTTTGAATTTAATAAAAAAATACCAAAATAACTCCAGAAAAAAAGGCAAAGTTATTCTCCATGTTTTTTTTTCCATAAGTTTTCCAGCTTTTCATGTCTGATTAAATATCTTTCAAATTTGCATTTACAAAACCTGTTCTCTGTTTGCAAAAACAACGGAACAAAATTCACTCCCTATGAGTGTAACGATAAAGAGACTTATATGTAAACCATGCATCATGTTCAGCTTGTCTTTCATAACATAACACAATGTCAAAAGTTTTATAAATACCTTGTGAGGCACTTTATTTGAGCATATTTAATGAATAAACATTTCACCTTCTGTATTCTCTCTGCCACCGACCTTCACCGCTATAGTGCCCCCTCCTATGTGACACACATGACTGATCAGTCTGCTGTTAGCCACTCCCTAGTTTGCAGCAATGCCCTCCCCTCTTACAGGTACACAAATGTGTGTGCATGAGCATGAAAGTACCAAGACTGGAATGCATTCTGGTTGAGCTTTTCATGACCTCCATCAGGAAGTTTCTCTGTCGCGGTTGGTGGCCACTGCTCCTCAAAGGCATCGCTGCCCTGTGGGGTGCCACAGGGATCTATTCTCGGCCCGATTCCGTTGAAGTAATTTTGGGAAGGGGCGAAAATACTGGTTAGCTGATTGGCCTATGTTGGTGATAGACGGGCCAAATAAACCAATCAGATCAA
>NW_015150573.1:941896-943182 GCF_000732505.1 Cyprinodon variegatus
TTTTTTACAATCTTGGTATAATTCCTGCTCTAAGTGGGTCGCTCTGTCGGCTAAAGGCACATTTTAGTGGCCCGATACTCAGTTTACGATTAATCAATTACTAAATTAGTTCACGATTATTTAAATAATTTGTTAATATGATTGTTTCAGTCATAAATTAGCTACACAGAGTAACTACAGCCCAGATGTACAACTTCTAATATTAATACTTTAAATGCTCAGTGTCAGTTCCTCTTATAGTTCCAGTGCTCATGTAAACACAATACATTTATTTTCCGTCCCTTGAATGTATGATTTAGCATGATCCAGAGAGAGCATATTAGATAAAAAAAATAAGAGTGGGTTTTACCTCTGCACAATTCTATATCTTCAGAAGAAAACACAGGATAAATCCACATATTATATATATTTGGTTAAACAGACACTGTCTTAGTCGCAGGTAAATTTAAATGCAATCCTTTTCAAAGTGGAAAAAGTCCTAATTCCACATTCATCAGAGCCAGTTATGCTTTAACTATTGATAAACAGCATCTAGAGCATGTAGTGCTTATAAGATCTGTATAAATGTAGCAAGAAATGCTGCTGTTCTCTTTAAACAAAATGAGTCCTGAAGCTCACATTAAGCATAAAAAAGATCATAGTGTCCCTACCAAAGTTGAAATCAAACCTACGCCCTTGCTGTCAAAAATCACACAAGATGGACACTTTGTTAAGAGCTCTTTAAATTAACTTTTAATAATCCCTAGTACATTATTTAAAGATGAAGATTTTTTAATCTGTTAGAATTTACCAACGATTCGGACAAACAATGAAATAACAGTGTACAGTGCAAAGGTGTACCGCTGTTTAACCTTATTTCATCTGCTGATTAAGTTGAGTGAAAGGAGACGATAAACTATGGCAACCACTGGATGCTTCTCTATTAAATTGTATGATATTGCAGCTCTTAGATGCCACCCTTACTTAAAACAAAGTCTAACCTTTTTTTAATTTTCTTTTTTGCTTAATATGCATTATTTGCACACAGCAGTATTTCTAAAACACGTTCTTAGAGCAGTGGATGCTTACATCTAGATATGTTAACATATCTAGATGTAAGCATAAATTATAAAGTAAATATTCCTGTTTTTCGCTCATGAAATCTGCAGCTGTTTAGTTTTTACAGCATTTCTGTTCCATATTATGGAGGACCAACTCTGCCATATTTAAAAATAAATACAGAAATAAATAAATGCTCAAATAATAAATAAGCATACAATTAATTGCCACCAAAAATACAATAAAAA
>NW_015150573.1:944842-947410 GCF_000732505.1 Cyprinodon variegatus
AAAATAAGTAGTAAAGTAAAGTAAAAATATCAGAAAAATCTACTTGAGTACAGTAACGAAGTATTTGTACTTCGTTACTTCCCATCTCTGAAGAGTATAACCAGGAAGCGAAGTAGGAGGGCAAAAAAGGTTTAGCGCCACCGCAGCACGGGAGGGAGAATTACGTCCAGGAGCAAATGGATAAAAATAAATAAAATAAAATAAATAAAAAAAAACATGAATCGATTCTCTTGCGGACGTGACAACGCATCGGATCGTCGGCTGTTGGATCGATGCATCGATACAAAACGATTATTATTTACACCCCTAGTACAGGTACAAGGCAACGAAATGCAGTTTAGGTCTAACCAGAAGTGCAATAGCAGCAGGTGCAGAATAAATAATGGTTCCATAAATACAGGACATGGGTTTCTATTGAATAAGTAAAGAGATGAATACTGTTATAAATAATGAGTATAATATATAGATCACTAGTGCCATGAACTAAATTTACAGCTGGATATGTACCGAATAGGTGGATATTACTATAAAATTAATAAATAAAGTTTGGACAGAAGTTTGGCAAAGAAAACTTGTCGTCATATAAATTTGTTTTATCAGACATCGTTATTCATCATAAAGTTCTGGTTTCAGGTGATGACGACAAACTCTATTTGGACAGGAAACGAATCGAACAAATGTTGTAGTATATATATGCGTGTTTTTTCACTCCAGGAGTTCTCAGATACAGACATCAGGGATGATGATGATGATGATTATGAGGAGGAGGAGGTGGAGCTGTGTGACAGCCCATTGGAACATCTCCAAGTAAGATTCCCCCTGAGCAGTGGTTGCATTGGCATCAGAGGATGATGCGTCGTCTTCTCAGAAATGAGCCCGCCTTTCACCGCATCCCTGGGCCGTGATGGTGTGACTGCATTGGGAATGTTGGGTGCATGACCCGGCTTCTGATAAAGTCCTGTCTCAGTGCTCGTCATCGCCCGCCTTACCGTGCATGGATGATGTATGAAATGAACGCCAGGGGGAGTTTAAAGGCTCCTTCATGGTGGAGAGAGGAGCTGGGAAGTTTAGCTGGCAGCAGCTTTAAGGAGGAAAGAGAAAAACAAAACAAGGTTTAAAGTCCAGATCTGCATCATTGTTTTAGATTTTCACCCTTTCCATGGATGTCTGCTGCTGCCTCTCAGTGGCTGCTCAGCAGAAACGTCAGGTTTGTGCCATGAATGTGGTGTTTTGCAGGAGTTTAATGCAACGTTCGAGGGGATGAATGGCTTGTAATGTGCAGGATGCTCAGGAAGGGCAGTGAATCAGTCCGGATGTGATTAGTCAGCGTGAATCTTCCGGCTGCCTGTGTGTGCTCTCTGCTCCCATCTCTCTCTCAGCTATTTTAGCAAACTGACCCACATTTTCTCTTCTTTCGTCTTCCTCTCCTTCCTGGTTAAACAGCTTCAGAACGGTTCCGGAACGCCGTACGGACACACTTCATCCTCCTCTGTACTCAGAGCAGGAGCCGCCGTCTCCTCTGACCATGCCGGAGACATCCTCATAGCGAGCGCAGCTGTCCGACCTGAGCCCACCCCCCGCCACCCTGACCCCTCGGACCACCAGATCAACCAAAAATTGGACCAGGAGGAAGACCAGACGGACCTAAAAGCGGGGAAGCGGAGGTTGCCTTCCCCTGAAACGGCGGTCAGGCAGGCTGCTCTGCCTCAGCCCCGTTCTGGGAGGGAGAGACGGTGGGAGGAGGAAGAGAAGGAGGAGGAGGAGCCACGCTGGCTTTCCAGGGGTGGGGATGATACAGCTGTTCAGAGCCAGAAGTTCTGGGAGACGGAGGAGCAGAGGAGGAATCACAGGGAGGAGGGACGACCGTCAGACAGGATCAGATCCATCAGTGGAGGTAAGACCTGCAAAGAACCAGCGTCCCCAGACTCTGCATGGTTCTGTAGCCTTATGACCTCTGAATGCAGAGAATTTCAAAGTTATATGAAGAAAACAGCAGGTCACACCTGGAATAAATGTTACATTTTACAATATTAGTTTCTTTTACCAGTTTCTTTTACCAGTTTGTACCAGTTTCCTTTTTTCTGTGCAAAAAAAAAAATGGCCTTAAAGATAAAATGTAGAAATGTGTTAAAAATATTTAAACTCAGCTGGACTAAGGTGGGAAACATGGAGAAAAATATACCTACTGAATAAATGAATGCTGCTAGAATAATAATACCAATATAAAGATGTTTTGATTCTAACTGGCTCTGCTGGGATGTTTAAACACAAATTCTGTGTAAAACTGTTGTCTTGGTTTTATTTTACATTTTCAGTATTCTTATGTGTTATATTTACTGTATAACAGATATGCAGTTATTTCTGTTCATCTTTAGTCATAAGGGATAAGAATTTACTGAATGGAAACCATTGTTTAGCTCCTATCTACGGAAGAGGATTAGGGCCACTGAACAACAAAAAAAAGTGAACAGATTTTTTAATTTTATTTCAGTTTAATATGGGGGGAAAAAAGTCAGAATTCTGACTTTAATCTCAGAATTCTGACTTTAATCTCAGAATTCTGACTTT
>NW_015150573.1:948425-953066 GCF_000732505.1 Cyprinodon variegatus
GATAAAATATAAAACGGTAAAGGAAAATAACAGGATAAGAGATAAAAAACTAAAAAGAACATAATGGCACAATTCAAAAAAAGTTTTTAAGAGCTATATACAAAAAAAGGCTAAATAAAGAGACTGCACCTTTAAAAAAAGAATACAATAGAATAGAAAATCCCTTTAAATCCCTTCTGGTGTTTACTGTAGAAAATAGATTTTAAACTTTATAAATGTCCTAACTAAATTCTGGACCCTTTTTATCATACTGGCTTGATTTTAATTAAAATTTAAATTGTTTTAAAATGTAAAATCTTTGTTGGTTTCTCCATGAGGAGAAATGCATGATTGTGATGAAGCTGATGTGTGAAGGAGTTCAGCAGACAGAGCCTTTAGATGGCAGCTTTTAACACCCTGTGCACCACAACGTGGAGATTTAGCAAAATAAAGTTTTCCTCCAGTTGGAGCTTCTGTTCACATTGTGGAGAGGAAAGATTATAAGCTTTGTTTGTGGTGTTTACATAATCACTAAAACACTGTATGTGTTAGAAACCACGTTTCCGTCTGGATGTCCATAACCAGGCTAATCAGTAGTTGTGAAACTGCTGTTATGATAAAAGTTTGACTTTCATTTCATTAAACTCTTAAGAAAAAAAAATTCTCAAACAATACAGAGAGCCTTAAGTAGATGTATAAAGTCTTTTTTTTTTTTTTTTTAAACAGGCAAAAGTGAGACAAATCAAATGCTGCTAAGCAGTCATTTTCCAGTCAAAGTTCTTATAATGTTTTGAGAAAATGTAACATTTAGACGGTGGTTTTTAGCCTTAGCAGCTGTCGCTGTCAGCCAGACTCTTGGTGTCTCTCAGGGTCTTCATGAAGGAAGTCGGATAAACAGCCTGTCAGTCCTGGAAGTTGTACTTAAAGGGGAAAAACTCAGAGTTTCTACAATGTGGGATATTTGATTACAGCTGTGGCAGAAACATGAAACGTAATGAGCGTCTTCGCTTCTTTAGACCGCCAGATTGGAGCCTCTCGGTAGGAAAGAAAGAAAATAAAACCCATCAGCTCCTTTAACTTTTCATTCATCTTTATGATAGCGACGGCTATTCAAAGGTCTTTAGTCTCTGCTACGGTGTACTTTTTCGGACATCCTTAGCTCTCAGAAAAAAAAAAAAAACGGTTTCAGTTCTCGAGAAAAACTTGTCAGGATTTTTCCAGATTTGGTGAAATCTTTACCAACCGAGCAAATATGAACCAACAAAGCTGTTTTTTGCCTTCTAATGTCTCCCACTTTTTCTGGATTGAAAGGATTGGTCCTGGGTTTCATTTGGGGCTTTCATTTGCTAAGATTCATGTTGGGTCAAAGCCAGTCCGTCGCCTACAGCAAACGATGTTGGATATCAGTGGCAAATATCATGAAAAACTAATAAATCAATGCGACTTTAATTGAAATAGCTGTTGAGACGGCTGGCTAGCCTTAGTGCAAACAGGAGGTCAGGGTTCGTACCCCAGCTGGGGGGAATGAGCTGCCAGAGTGGGTCCTTCGGCAAAACCCTTCACGCTAATCCCCATCGTAATTTTCGGACTATAAGCCGCAACTTTTTCCCCATTTTTCCACCTTGCGACTTATATAACAACGCGGCTTATCTGTGGACTTACAGCTAACGGCCACTAGGGTAATACCTGAATCTATGGATTTTACCATCCACGATGTTGACGTCACATTTGCTTCAACACACAAGTACGGTAGCCGCGCACGCGGGAATGCGGAGGTCCTCCGGAAGCAGACTTCTACCGCGAATGGTAAGCGACAGAAGGACAACGAGAAAGACAGATATTGCGAGCGAAAGACAGTTTGGGTGTAAACATAAAAAACCTGCGGTGTATAGTCCGGTGCAGCTTGTATATCTACTAGGGATGGAACGGTTTATGAAAACCGTCCGAACCATTCGTTTCGACTGTCTTGGTTCGGTTCGCGTGTGTTGCGTTCGGTTCATGCGCTGCTCCTTTTTCTCATAGGCGAAGCGTTTACACTCCAGAGCAGCAGGTGGCGGTACTGCGACCAAAGCCAACCACCAGTAGTAAACAAGAAGAAGAAGAAGCGAAGCAGCGTAGCCGGGTGTAGCAGAAAAAAATCAGTTGTTGTGGAGAATTGTGTGGGTATGGCGAGTGGGAAAGAACAGGAGTTGGAAGATGCGCCAGCAGCACTTTATAGGTCTGCTGTATGGGAGCACTTTGCATTTAGAGTGACCTACGATGACGGCGGAAAGAAAGTTGTGGATAAAAGTGCAAAAGTGTGCAAGCATTGTGCAACACGTTTTGTTTATGCTAACAGCGACACGACCAACATGTCATGCTAACCCCGAAATCCCTCATACTCCGTCAGCGCTCCGCCCCGCTGCGCTCCAGACCGCCTGCACAAAGCAAAGCCTACAGCCTCCGCTGTGGCTCCCGTCCGCTCCGCTCTGAGTTCCTTGGAGATCGTAGAGTAATTCAAAGCAGCAAAACATGAGGAAATGATCCAAGGTTTCCGTGGATCATTAAAAATAATTACAATTCATTAATTTTTTGGGATTTTTTGATTAATTTCATTAATATTTATGGGTTTTCGGGGTAACAATCAACACATACCGAACCGAAAACCGTGACCCCGAAACCGTGAACCGAACCGTAGATTTTGTGAACCGTTCCACCCCTAATATGTACAAATCATGCAATTTAGCTTCTGCGGCTTATATTCAGGTGCGGCTTATAGTCCGAAAATTACGGTACTTTAAGGAATGTCGGACTAGTGGTAAGGGCCATTTTCAGTTCAAGCCCCACTTCCACAGACTGCCACTCTGGCTCTCTGAGCAAAGACCCTTAACCCCATACTGCTCCCCGGGCGCCGCACAATGGCAGCCCACTGCTCCCCAAGGGGATGGGTTAAAAGCAGAGAGTTCATTTCATCGCTTTGTACTTGTGACAGTGTAATGACAATAAAAAAACACTCAAAAAAAAACTGATTTGTTCAGAATTTCAATTAATTAATTTCAATTAATCTGAAAAATTAATTGACCTCATAAGCCCTCAGAACTAATTATGTTTTTATCTTTCATTAAACCTGACACCTTTGTTTCCACAATAAGACCAAATGTTTGATGATCTTGGTGGTGTTTTATCATGCATGCATCAATAAGTCATTGATCTCCCTTCCTCTGCCTTGTCTGGTCACAGAGCTCCCTGATTCCACTGTGGTAACATCCAGAGACCCGTTGGGATCAACCTTAGATGACGGTCGGACTCCCGGGGGGGGAGAGTCGGTCTGCCTGGTTCAGCCTGATCCAGAGGAAAACATGGGTGAGGTGACGATTGGACGCCACATGTCCATCAGAGAGAGGTAAAGTGGTCACAGTTGATGTTTTATTTACCCAGACTGATTCTCTAGATTATTTAGCTACTTTGGATAAATTAACATATTAGTCACTCGTTATTGTTGCTTTAGGCTTCATTAAGTTTGGCACAGAATTGAATTCAAAGGTTAATATTTATATAAGTGGAGTTATGTCACATGGAGCCTGTTGTTTAGAGGATAAGCAAAGACAATCAGGCTCTAAATTGATTGGTGACATAACAGAATTACGTGTTACCATTGGTTGAAAGTAACCCTCTGTCCATTGTTACACATTTCACTTTCTCTTTGACCACTTCATTACCTCGTAGGCCGCCCCCTTTTCCAAATCATTTAGCTGAAGGCAGTGGCAGAGTCAGTGCTATTTAAGTCCTGATGTAGCATTGATTGGGGGGGTCAGGGACAGAACAGGATGTGTTCTCACTCTGTAACAGAGGGCTGGTTGTGAGGCGGATGTGCTTTACGTCTCAGTATTAAAAAGGATCCAAATAAAACTGCCTCTGTTGGCTTTTTCTTTAGCATGAGCCAGCATTACGTTCTCTGGGTCAAATAATTATGGTATTTAAACAATTTAAAATTTCTACGTAAAGTAACATCTTGTTGGATTCATTTAGAATAAAAAGTAAAGTTTTAAAGGTACTGGATTATTTTACTATTTGTTCACTCCAATCATAGACGTACATAATGTAGTGCAATATAAACACCTGCTAGGATTAGTAAATTTTACCCCAAGGATTCCTGGACGTTCTCACGGAAGAGGATTAGGGCCACTGGAAAAAAAAAAAAGTTAACTTATTTTTAAAATTTATTTCAGTTTAATATGGGAAAACTTTTTTCTCAGAATTCTGACTTTTTTTTCCTCAAAATTCGGACTTTTTTTCTCAAAATTCTGACCTTTTTCTCAAAATTCGGACTATTTTTCTCAAAATTCGGACTATTTTTCTCAAAATTCGGACTATTTTTCTCAAAATTCGGACTATTTTTTTCCCCTCAAAATTTTGACTTTTTTTCCCCTCAAAATTTTGACTTTCTTTCCCCTCAAAATTCTGACTTTCTTTCCCCTCAAAATTCGGACTTTTTTTCCCCTCAAAATTCGGACTTTTTTTCCCTCAAAATTCTGACTTTTTTCCCCTCAAAATTCTGACTTTTTTCCCTCAAAATTCTGACTTTTTTCCCCTCAAAATTCTGACTTTTTTCCCCTCAAAATTCTGACTTTTTTCCCTCAAAATTCTGACTTTTTTCCCCTCAAAATTCTGACTTTTTTTTCC
>NW_015150573.1:953117-961867 GCF_000732505.1 Cyprinodon variegatus
CTTTAGTGTGTAAGCAATCCAAAAAAACTGTAATGACCTTCTGCTCCTCTATTAATGAGGGGACCCCTCAGGCACGTAAAAAGTTGCCTAATTCCGTCATTTTCCACCAATGTGTCACTGGCCACCTCAAACAACTCACATCTTTGTCAGTGAAGCTGAGTGCTCCCACATCTCTTCCTTCATGGTGCCCATCTACATTAGGATCCAACATTCTGAGATTAAAGTCAGAATTCTGAGAAAAAAGTCAGAATTTTCCCATGTTAAACTGAAATAAAATTTAAAAATCAGTTAACTTTTTTTTTTTTTTCAGTGGCCCTAATCCTCTTCCGTAGGTTCTTGTATGTCTGGTCATTTATTTTTGTGTTTTTAAATTCAGAACAAGTTGGGGGCTGTTTTACAGCCTGGACCCTTTAAGGAGCCCCTGGTTGAAAGATATGCACTAATAATTCTAACTAATAATTCTTCAAATATGCAGCAGACTTCAGTTTTAAATATTAGGAACCTGGTTTTACCATTTTAATTCTGTGTTTGATATTTCGTCTAAATCTGTTATCTAAAAATCAAAATAAGACATTTTATTTATATTTTTAACCACTTTTATTCAGTTGAAATAGTGTTTCTTAGATTGGTTCAGGTTAAAAAGTTAATGTAAAATAGTCTGTTTTTCATTTAAGAGTTTTTTTTTAGTTTTGAAGAGCAGAAATATTTTAGTCTTGATAAAAAGTTTTAAAAACCTAATTTAATTGTTCTCTTAAACACCTTGGAAAAAAATGACTGGAAACATTAAAATAAAGAGTTGGATAGAAAAGTTTTAGAGGTTCAGCAGCAGTTTGATAAACCTTTTTGGTTAAAGGTAAGCAGTCCAAGCAAACCACTTGGATTTGTTTGTTTAGTTTTTAATTACAGATACGTGTCAGATTAATGTTTTGTCCTGTTGTGTTCATTTGGCTTCTCCCAGTTTGCAGCTTTAGTAGCATGTAGATGACATGGTTATGCAATCTGTCATTTATCCTGCTGTAATGGGACCTAAAGCCGTGTAGGAGTGTCCCTGTTTATGTTGGCACTGGCCTGCTGACAGCTTGGATTAGATGCTTCAGGGAAGCAAGGTGGAAATTCTACTGACAGGGAATCATTTAGCTTCATGTTTAACCCACTTTTTTCTGAACAAGTAATTTTCTATGAAGTGAATTTTGTTCCATTATTGTTTCAAGCAATATTATTGCTTAAATCCTACCAGTGGATGGTGAGCTAAATATGAAAGGTTCTGTCTTAAAAGGGAATCTATATAAGCTGAACTAATACTACACACATTTAAATCTTAATAAGTCATTTTTTTCCTAAAATAAGTGCATTTTTACTTGAGTTGAGGAGAAAAAAAACAAAGAAATCTCATTCCACTGGCAAATTAACTTATTTATGTACTCGAATTAAGAGAAAATAGGCGTCATTTTTACTTATTTCTAGATTGTTTTTTCCAAAGAACTTTTTATTTCTCTCCCACCAGAGTCGCCTTGTTAAAGAAAAGTGGTGAGAAGGACTGGAGGGAGAGGATCAGTAAGAAGCAGGATGTGGCGAAGGTTGCAGCGGATGAGCAGCAGGCCCAGATGTGGGAGATGGAGCAGAGCTTCAGGAAGAAGGTAATCACCTCACTGCTGAGTTAGCGCCGCACACGGCCGGCCGCACACATCATACGCACCATTTGTCTGAATGCTGTTCAATCTGTATGTGCGCACAGTTATTGCAGCAGTGACATTTAGCAGTGCTACTGTCTAAAGTGACTCCAACATCATGAGCCGGTATAGACTGGTCCTAACAAAGCTTTGAAGAGGTTCTCCAGGGTTCAGAACGTTACGATCAAAGAAATATCCCAGCCTTTTAATAGTCGTTTGTGGAACACAATTCAGGATTGTCATCCAATGATAACTTTATATACCTCCAAACAGTTAGGCGGTCATCTGATCTGTTTGTTTTTACGTTTTCTCTGTTTTATGAGCCTGGTGGATGTTTTGTTGTTCCTGGACTAAATCAGCATCTAATCTGCACAGATCCCGCTGCAGGAAAACGGATGCTATAGTGTCTCTTTATCAGCTTGTCAGCATTTCATGGCCTGACCCCTCTCACTGGAAAAGTACGGAAGCCTGTGGGTGCCAAAACTGAAATTTGAACAAACTGGAGAAATTAGGGCAGCACACATCAATAGTTCATGTTTTAGATAAATTATGCTTTCTGTAAGGAGTTAAGTAAAAGAAAAATAAAAACAAAGTTCTGTTTTAAATTCTCAGCGATGTGGATGCATCATGTTTAAACACTTTTACAGTAACTTCTGAGGCTAGAAATAATAAAATTGGCAAGATGGCTTTTTTGTTTTGTAGTTTCAGTTAAGAAAATTGAGACAGCAGGTTCATTTTTTTTTTTTTTTTATCTCCATATTTAAATATTAGCCCAGACTGTCAATTTAACAATTAATGTTGTCACAAAATACATGTAAACACATGTTTTAAATTTAAATTGGATAAAAATATTTTATCTTCTCACTTTCTTCATAGTCGAGACACATTTCTGTTGGTCTGCATGGATGTTAGCAACATTTTATTTACTCGCTGAACAGGAGGAAGGTGTTTGTTTTGGACCTAAAGTGAAGAGAATGTGATATGGAAAAAAAAACAAATTGAAAATCAAATATTTTTTAAAACTCAATCTGAAAAAAGAGACATTTTAAAAGATAAAATTCAAAACTATAAAATGTGTAAAACTAAACTGAAAAGAAAATTTGAAGAACATTTTAAGTATCTAAAAAATATCTGAAAAAACGTCAAAGTTTCGTTTTATTTTGGTTTTTTTTTTCCAATTTACAAACCTTTTTTTTTTGCTTTTAACAATGATGGAACAAAACACAAAAAACAGCTACAGCGTTGTTTACGAAGCGATAAACAGCTGTTTCACATATTCAGTCCTTAAGACATTGGCGTAATGTTCATGTCTGAGTTCTAGATGAAGGAAAATAAATGGCATAGTCAGAGCACTTTATTTCCTGTGAAAGTCAGATAGACGGTGAGCATTTTCCTGAAGTGGTCTTGGATTAGTATCTTTTGTGTAGGGCTGAAACCAATAACCAGATCAGTCGTGATTAATTTACTATTGTGAACTAATTTGCTAATCAGATCATAATTTTTATAAAGGCACACAGACTGTTAAACAGGCCTTTTGCTTAAAGAATAATTAANAACTATAAAATGTGTAAAACTAAACTGAAAAGAAAATTTGAAGAACATTTTAAGTATCTAAAAAATATCTGAAAAAACGTCAAAGTTTCGTTTTATTTTGGTTTTTTTTTTCCAATTTACAAACCTTTTTTTTTTGCTTTTAACAATGATGGAACAAAACACAAAAAACAGCTACAGCGTTGTTTACGAAGCGATAAACAGCTGTTTCACATATTCAGTCCTTAAGACATTGGCGTAATGTTCATGTCTGAGTTCTAGATGAAGGAAAATAAATGGCATAGTCAGAGCACTTTATTTCCTGTGAAAGTCAGATAGACGGTGAGCATTTTCCTGAAGTGGTCTTGGATTAGTATCTTTTGTGTAGGGCTGAAACCAATAACCAGATCAGTCGTGATTAATTTACTATTGTGAACTAATTTGCTAATCAGATCATAATTTTTATAAAGGCACACAGACTGTTAAACAGGCCTTTTGCTTAAAGAATAATTAAGAGCATTGTTTAAAACCTTTTATCAACCTAAATGCCACTCTAAAGTCCATCACCCTGCGAATTATAAACAAATAGGTTGCTCCTAAATATAATACATTTACGTAAGAGGATTAGGGCCACTGGAAAAAAAAAAAAAAAAAAAAAAATAGTTAACTGATTTTTGAATTTCATTTCAGTTTAGTATGGAGGAAAAAAAGTCAGAATTCTGACTTTTTTCTCAGAATTCCAACTTTCTTCTGTTTAAGTCAGAATTCTGAGAAAAAGTCAGAATTCTGAGAAAAAAGTCAGAATTCTGAGATTAAAGTTAAAATTCTAAGATTAAGGTTAGAATTCTGAGATCAAAGTCAGAATTCTGAGATCAAAGTCAGAATTCTTAGATCAAAGTTAGAATTCTGAGATTAAAGTCAGAATTCTGAGATCAAAGTAATAATTCTGAGATTAAAGTCAGAATTCTCAGATCAAAGTTAGAATTCTGAGATCAAAGTCAGATTTCTGAGATCAAAGTCAGATTTCTTAGATTAAAGTCAGAATTCTGAGAAATAAGTCAGAATTCTGACTTTTTACCCAGACTAAACTGAAATAAAATAAAAAAATTACTTAACTTTTTATTTCCAGTGGCCCTAATCCTCTTCTGTATAAATTAGAGAATTAAATTCCTGACATTTTAAATATAGAAAAAGATTAAAATGCAAAACGAAGAAAAAGAAGCGATTACATAAAGGTGCATTAATGATATTGTAAAGATCTACTGTCATGTTCTTGGTTCTGTTATGCTTTACTTTGCTCCCTGTTTTCTTTTATTGGTTTATTTCATATATTGTTTTTTCTGGATATATTTTAGTTCTCAGGTTTTTCTTTGTTGTCCTCTGTTGCCCTCTTGTGTGTGTGTTCCTTTTTTCCTTGGCTTCCTCGTTGTCTCCACTCACACCTGCTCCTTATCTGCTCGTTAGCCCTGCCTTTGTTCAGTCGGCCATAAATATTCTCCTCTGCTGTCACTCATTGCTGGTTCCTCGTCATCGCTGGTTCCTCGTCGCTGTTGCTGTTTGTTTTCCCCTGATGTCTCCATGGTTCTGGTTTGTTTTACATTTTAAGTTGGATTTTTGGATTCCTGCCTTTGTTTACCGTTTTCACCAATTAAACTGCAAGAAATCCCCTCAGCCTCTCTGCCTCTGCATTTGGGTCCTCAAACCTCAACCAAATTCTGACATCTACATATATAAACATCTTTTAGATTTTAAGGTCACTTTACCTACCAACTAAAATCAAGTTTAAATACACTCATTAAAAAAACAAATGTGTTGTTTTTTGTTGACTTTTTGCAGTAATGTCAGAATCTGACCTTTGATCCAACAAACGATTCGACTATGTTTCCCCCTCTGCTGGTAGACCGCATTTATTTAAAGTCTCATAATCACATTTCCTCAGACTGTCAGAAGATCGCAGAAAATGTACGTAATTCTCAGTTGCCAAAGTGTTTTTGTAAAATCCCTGATGTTGAAATGAACTCAGGCTGGTTTGGATCGGGCACAGAACAAGCCTGGCACCGTTCTTAGAAACGTCATAGAACAAATTATTATCCTCATAAAAAATGAGACTCTTCACTGTATGTTGCATCTTATATTTCACTGTCAAGTTTCTGTTTGCATCTTTTTTTTTACCATTAATAAGAATAAACCAGTTATCTATCCCTGCATGTTTTTCCATTTCTCCATCAGCAGCTGTTTTTAAAGGCAGGCGTTAAGACGGCTGCCGTTCATGTTCCTCTCTGTTTGGACGTCTTCTCTCCAGCTGCTGCTCTTCATGTTTCCAGCTGCTTATCGGTGTTTAGCCAGTCGCACCGGCAGCTCTGCAGGCAGACGGCTGACGTTTAGATGATTTAATGTCAGGCTGTTGTTCTTCAGACGCTGGGGGAAACGGATAAATTTTAATTTACGCAGATGGTTTAGTAATTGATGGAGGTTATATGCAGGATAAAGAGAAGCACAGTCCGGCTTCTTTGACTTGTTTTCATCCTCCTTGTTCATCCAAACCTGTGGATGACATTTTTAGGTTTCCTGTGTTAGATCGAAGAACAAAAGTGGGGATGAGGTGGAAAAAAAGCAGACTGATGCAGGACTTGCTGGGATTTTGACCAATGAATAAAATGCGTGCAACAGCAGGAGAGCTTTCATTAAATGTCCCTTTTCTTTGGCCGTTTGTCTGTAGGATGATGAAGCACTGATGATGACTGAGGACCTGTTTCGGGTAAGGCCCGTCTGAAAGCCCTCTGTCATGCAAGCACTCTGGTGTTGTTTGGTCTATCACCTTGATTCTGATCAGAAAAGTGATCAAAAGTTTAGATCCTTCACGGCTGGTGTGATGGTTTGGTTTGTGTGCGTCTCCATGTGGTGGTGGTGCCATTTTATTCATTTTGTGATAGTGGGTTACACTATCTGTCTGTNAAGAAATCCCCTCAGCCTCTCTGCCTCTGCATTTGGGTCCTCAAACCTCAACCAAATTCTGACATCTACATATATAAACATCTTTTAGATTTTAAGGTCACTTTACCTACCAACTAAAATCAAGTTTAAATACACTCATTAAAAAAACAAATGTGTTGTTTTTTGTTGACTTTTTGCAGTAATGTCAGAATCTGACCTTTGATCCAACAAACGATTCGACTATGTTTCCCCCTCTGCTGGTAGACCGCATTTATTTAAAGTCTCATAATCACATTTCCTCAGACTGTCAGAAGATCGCAGAAAATGTACGTAATTCTCAGTTGCCAAAGTGTTTTTGTAAAATCCCTGATGTTGAAATGAACTCAGGCTGGTTTGGATCGGGCACAGAACAAGCCTGGCACCGTTCTTAGAAACGTCATAGAACAAATTATTATCCTCATAAAAAATGAGACTCTTCACTGTATGTTGCATCTTATATTTCACTGTCAAGTTTCTGTTTGCATCTTTTTTTTTACCATTAATAAGAATAAACCAGTTATCTATCCCTGCATGTTTTTCCATTTCTCCATCAGCAGCTGTTTTTAAAGGCAGGCGTTAAGACGGCTGCCGTTCATGTTCCTCTCTGTTTGGACGTCTTCTCTCCAGCTGCTGCTCTTCATGTTTCCAGCTGCTTATCGGTGTTTAGCCAGTCGCACCGGCAGCTCTGCAGGCAGACGGCTGACGTTTAGATGATTTAATGTCAGGCTGTTGTTCTTCAGACGCTGGGGGAAACGGATAAATTTTAATTTACGCAGATGGTTTAGTAATTGATGGAGGTTATATGCAGGATAAAGAGAAGCACAGTCCGGCTTCTTTGACTTGTTTTCATCCTCCTTGTTCATCCAAACCTGTGGATGACATTTTTAGGTTTCCTGTGTTAGATCGAAGAACAAAAGTGGGGATGAGGTGGAAAAAAAGCAGACTGATGCAGGACTTGCTGGGATTTTGACCAATGAATAAAATGCGTGCAACAGCAGGAGAGCTTTCATTAAATGTCCCTTTTCTTTGGCCGTTTGTCTGTAGGATGATGAAGCACTGATGATGACTGAGGACCTGTTTCGGGTAAGGCCCGTCTGAAAGCCCTCTGTCATGCAAGCACTCTGGTGTTGTTTGGTCTATCACCTTGATTCTGATCAGAAAAGTGATCAAAAGTTTAGATCCTTCACGGCTGGTGTGATGGTTTGGTTTGTGTGCGTCTCCATGTGGTGGTGGTGCCATTTTATTCATTTTGTGATAGTGGGTTACACTATCTGTCTGTGTGTCTGTTTTCATCCAGATTTCTTTTCAATGACTTCTATGTTGTACATTTTGCCCCAAACTAATCTTTTTATCTTCAATGAAAATGAAAAACAAAACAAAAGACTGGCTTAAGGTCGGTTTCTGCTTAATGGGGCTACAAGATCAGCTTGACGTAGTCACCGCTGCGCTCCAGACCGCCTGCCCAAAGCAAAGCCTGCAGCCTCCACGGTTCCTCCCGCTTAATTTAATATGATGCATTTAAAAAATCCCATCAGCATTCAGCATATGTGCAGTTTCTGCCCAGATATTTTATTTTTGTTGTAGATTTTTGTAACTGGGACAAATGGGATAATTCAAAACTGCTTTTTTTATGAACTGTTTGTTCTCTACTATAAGATGATTTATTATTTAAATTTTAAAACATCTCCATTGGCTTATTTCAGTAGGATACTATCTAATCATCTTATTTTATCTGTAAAATTAGTCATTACATTGACAGATGATCTTATTTACATGCTTAAATTAAGGAGAAACACACTTAATTTTAAGACATTTTCACTTTCCTCCAGAGATGAAATGCTGCAAAATGCAGCCATGTTCCATGCAGAAATTACAACCGTACAACCGTAAACATGCCTTTATGCTTTCTTTACATTCATAGGTGTGTTTACAGTGGTTGCATGCGAAGAACACAGACAATCCTCATGATGTTTAAAGTGCATAGCTTTATAAATCTTTTTGGCTAATTGAAATTAGAAATGATGGTGCTGTACATACAGGCGTATACCATTGTGAGCTATATTGCCTGCAGAGTTTTCAGCATACAACCGTTATGAAGGGGTTACACTATTATTTACTAATCCATATCTGGAAGAGATTAGGTATAGATGAGGGATCTAAAAGCACTTGTTTCTTAAAAAAAAAATATTAACCATCTCAGGCTCAAATTAAGTTGTAGTTGCAGGAAAAATCTGATATGTGTAGAAAATGATTTTATGGGGTAGCAATATAAAATTCAGACTTTTATTTTGAAAGAGACCTTCACATGCAATGAATTCTGGGATGTTGCAGATTTGCAACAGCGACCCGGACTGGTAAATTAACACTGAAGACTGAATCTGATATGAACGTTAACTTTATTCGAATGTCACAAACAAAATTAACAAAACAAAATCCGAAAAAAAACTTTTCTCACAAAATTAGAGAACTTTTTTTCCACAGACATCTCAAAACCTCTTGAGAAGTCCGTTTCTGTTAAACTGTTGCTCAAAATATAGGCAAACTAGTAGATAAAGCATGTAGCATCCATTGGTACCT
>NW_015150573.1:961935-963832 GCF_000732505.1 Cyprinodon variegatus
TGTTGTACTTCTGAGTAATAAAGCTCTTAAAATATGGATGTGGAGTAATTAGCTTAGTAGCATTTAACTGTTGCAAATCTGCAACATCTGCCTGGAGAGGGTTAGCCTTTAAAACAATGTGGAGGACTCATGAATCAATCGTAATTCATCAACCTCTTGTCGCTCCAGAACAGGACTCCTCCAGCTGCCCTGCCCTCTGTTCTGCTACAATGTCTCTGTTTATTTTCACTCTTCTATCATAAGTAAAGTACAATTAACTCTTTAGAATCCAGGTGTGTTATGCTTAGTTGAAACCAGCCAGCAGCAGATGGGAGCTCCTTCTAGTTGATCATATAGTGAGGCAGCAGGAAGGGCGCTTAAAGATCCAGGGGCAATCAGGAGACACGCAAATCTAGGTTAAAATAATTTCTTTCCATCCATCCGTTTTCTGACACGCTTATCCCTGCTGGGGTCATGATGGGTGCTGGTTCCTATCTCCAGCTGCCAATGGGTGAGAGGCGGGGTATATCCTGTCGTCAGTCCATCGCAGGGCATCATTGATTAAGATATACATGATTAAGATAAATTTATTGGCAATATTGATCCATCGGTTATGAATAGTCCTCCTGTAAATTTTCTGCTTTTGACCTAATAAAAAACCCTATCCAGTGCACGGTCTACAGTAGTGAGAGAACGTCCCTCCTTATCTGTTCACCAATGTCGCTTATAACTCTGTAATCTTCCCTGTTTTCCTGCTTGAACTCATTAGCTCGGGTTACAGGGTTCTGACGACATCCTGGCTTTCCTCTTTATCTTTTTATACACGTCAACCTAAAGTCTGATTAACTTTTCCGCTTGCACAGACTTGTTTTCATGCTAAGCTGTTTGCCGAAATGCTAGGCTAATGTTAGCATGCTCATTTCCCGATTTGACACGACTTTGATTTTTTAAGTCTTTTGATGCATCTTCAGCTTTTAAAACAAAAGTTCATATAAAAGGTTGATTTCATGTCTCATCCATTTTTAAACATTCGTTTTGAACATCATAAAATGTAATAAATATAATTTCAGCTGCTTACCTCTTGTTTTATCGGCTGTGCAGAAGGTTTTACTTTTACAGGAGTGTAGCTAATTGCAAAGGGGAAATAACCATGCTGCTTTACTTTTTTGTGTAATACTGAAGGAAAAATGCACCATGCCCAATTTTATGTTTTTGCTATCCAAATCAAAACACTAAATATGTTGTTTTTTTTTTTTATTATTATTCTATTGATGGTTGTTTTTCCAGGAAATGATTAGCGAGACGGGTGCAGGTTAAAATTTGTCAATAATTAATTTATTTGACAGACAGGTTAGGAAAGACTTCAGGGAACAAACAAAAACGATATTTTAAGGTTATGGTGATTAAAATACTCAGGAGTATTAAACAATTTAAATATGTAGGGTAAATAATAGCGTACACAGAGTTTTAAAAGCTGGCAATACTGATTAGTTTTTGTTGAGACGCCATTTTTTTTGTCGCTTCAGTAGGAAGACTGTAGAGATTCCTTAGGATACTGGTGATGGCTGCACTTAAACTCTATTCTGCATTGATTGGAGTCTTTTCAAAATGGGAAAAACCCACTGTGAAATTACCAAAGCTCTGTCGTCATGGAGATACACATTTATTCTCTCTCTGCTGAACACCAAGCACATCTTATGAAGAAGCAACCTGTTATAACGTGCACATCCCTCCACATATGCTTTTACTTTGAAAAATAGATTTTACAATGAAGACAGGAAGTGCTTTTAATGGTTGTCTGGTAACGACGGCTGGAAATCAGGCGGGCTGTCACTACCCGATCCGTACCATCAGCTCATTTGTGCAAACAGACAGAGATGGCAAAAGTACTCACTTTCCATACTTGAGTAAAAGTACA
>NW_015150573.1:964062-969879 GCF_000732505.1 Cyprinodon variegatus
AAAATCTACTTGAGTACAGTAACGAAGTATTTGTACTTCGTTACTTCCCATCTCTGCATTATACATCCGGGTCTCCATAAATAATGTAATTATGGTACTAAAATTAGTTATTATCCTTAACTCACTAAAGAAAGCTATTACATCGTTAAAAAATGTTCTGGGACAATTTAATGCTTTCATTTCTTATAATATTAAGGTTTAAAATAAAAGGCAGCCTTTTATGTCTTAGTTTTTCTAATTAAATTTTAAAATGACCAAGTTAGAGGAACGAACCAGTGGTTCATTGTTTTTTTTCCTTCATTTTGAAACTGAAAACCAAAGAGTGAAACCATACAGGAATTTTACAGCCAACGCTTTTAGAATTTCCTGATTTTCACTAAAAGTTAGGAATCAAACTTTACAGATGAGAGATGATAGACCAGCAGAAATAATCCCTTTTTGGTTGCGCAGTCAGGATTTAGATTATTAGCTGTATTTTTCCCCTGCTGTCCATTACTGTTTTACCACTCCTGTACATGTTTGTAAATTTCCTCTTTCTGCTCCTGATGTAGGAGCCAGTTTCAGCTGCGACTCTCTCTCCTCCCGATCCTTCTTTCCATGCCTCTTCCCCTGACGACACAGCCAGCCAGGTAGGAAGCATCAGGTCCTGCAGTCTGCATGTTTTTTTTTGCTTGACCACCTCACAACATGCTTAATTGAACTAGAATAGCCATACATGCCCAAACAAGTTTTAAAACTCATCAGTTTAGGGTTAAAATTGAGAAATAATCAACTGATTCTCAGTGATTAACTGGATTTGCTCTGTCAGGTTTTCTGCTTTTATTGCACAAAGCATTGCTGCTAAAGCACATAATGATCGTCCGTCTTTCGTTATCATTTTAATTCCATCCATTAATGTCTGTAGTGTGTGGCATCGCAAAGCAAGCATCACACCGCCTGCAGCTTTTGCTTCTCATGCAGATATTTCCCCCATATTTTCATCCTCATTCGTTAATGTCGTCCTTTCTCATCCTTCCATCCATCCGTGTGATTGTGAAGGCCACCAGATCACCCAGACCCTTGCAGGTGGATGACAGACACCCCTGGAGAAGGAAGGTGACCCACTTAATAAACTTCATAGTGCTCTAACAAAGTCGACGCCCCCTGTTATGTCATTCAGCACTGATCCGGTTCTGCACAAATAGTCCCATAGCTCAGCCTGATAAACCAGACTAGTGTGAGGTTAAATGTGTATTTTAGTCTGGCCCTGATGAATGAGACATTGGAAGATTGTTGATGAGAACAAACAATGTCTGTGCCTATTGGCCGACGCTCTGACCAATGAGCGCAACGGACTGTGACGAAGTAAGTACGACAGAAAGCTGGTGGGGGGAGTGTAAACAGACTCTCGATTATGGCGAATACGTCCTTCTCAAAACTGACTGAGGGTAGAACCTCTTCCTGCTCACGTTTCAACGAAAACCCCAAGTCTAATCCTTCCAAAACTATGGAAGAATACGGAGCCCCTCTGATGACATGGTCAAGAAAAATTTTTAATTGTGGCCACGAAGTAGTATTTCGTGCGCACGTTATACTTATTGCGTGGCCACGCAATAAGTATATAAGCTCAATTTGCTTACCCAGTCGGTCTCCACCAGTAATGTGACAATTGTTGCTAAAACGCCATTTTAGGTGGAAAAGGCGTAGTGTAAATAACCGCAGCATAGCTAAACGAAGGACTAAAGGCCCGTTTACATAGCAGCCTGTCCAAGATAAGTCATTACAGTTAACATAAGCCTGAAAACAGGGGCGGATTTATTGATATTATTAATAAGTATTTCGTGAGCACGTTAAACTTATTGCGTGGCCACGAAGTAGTATTTCTTGGCCACGCAATAAGTTTAACGTGCGCACGAAATACTTATTAATAATCATTCCTGGACTACTGGGTAAGCAAATCGAGCACGCCTTCTTTAAGGTCTAAGGTGCGCTCGATTTGCTTACCCAGTCGGTCTCCGCCAGTCACGTGACATTTGTTGCTAAAACGCCATTTTAGGTGGAAAAGGCGTAGTGTAAACAACCGCAGCATAGCTAAACGAAGGACTAAAGGCCCGTTTACATAGCAGCCTGTCCAAGATAAGTCATTACAGTTAACATAAACCTGAAAACAGGGGCGGATTTATTGATATTATTAATAAGTATTTCGTGCGCACGTTAAACTTATTGCGTGGCCGCGAAATACTACTTCGTGGCCACAATTAAACATTTTTTTCGACCATGTCATCAGAGGGGCTCCGTAGAAGAGGATTAGGGCCACTGACAAAAAAAAAAAAAAAAGTTAACTTGCTTTTTACATTTTATTTTAGTTTAACATTGGAAAAAAAAAGTCAGAATTCTGACTTTTTTTCTCAGAATTCTGACTTTTTTCTCAGAATTCTGACTTTTTTCTCAGAATTCTGACTTTAATCTTAGAATTTTGGATCTTAATGTAGATGGGCACCATGAAGGTAGAGATGTGGGAGCACTCAGCTTCACTGACAAAGATGTGAGTTGTTTGAGGTGGCCAGTGACACATTGGTGGAAAATGACGGAATTAGGCAATTTTTTACGTTACTGAGTAGTCCCCTCATTAATGGAGGAGCAGAAGGTCATTAAAACAAGAGAGCTAGTCTCTAAAACAGACATGGCTATGGCTTGATGCTAACCTGTTTGTTAGCTGTCAGAATTCTGAGATTAAAGTCAGAATTCTGCGAAAAAAGTCAGAATTCTGAGATGAAAGTCAGAATTCTCAGAATTCTGAGAAAAAAGTGAGAATTCTGACTTTTTTCCCATACTAAACTAAATTAAAATGTAAAAATCAGTTAACTTTTTGTTTTTTTTTTCAGTGGCCCTAATCCTCTTCCGTACAAAACTGATTCCAAATCTGAGTCAAACGAGAACTGTTCAACAGTTGTTGCCATCTTCTTTGTTGTGTTTTTTTTCCAGTGTCTTGAAGTTTTGTCGTTGCACCGTCAAAACCCCGCCCCCTTTGCATCCAAAATTCGAAGAACATCTCTGCATTGTGATTGGCCCGCCAGTCCTAGGGCATTGATCGAGGCTAGACCACTCTAAGGCAATAATGATTTTGGCCACTGGCAGATAGGGGTAGTTTAGCTAATGCTGAAAATTCAATTTACAAATATTTTAATGAAAATCTGATGATAGACTGAATCTGAAGGTAGTTTGTCTGAATTGATTTTTATTCTTAAAATAAATTGACCCATTCCAGCCTCAGCGCCCCTGATCTAAAGCTTGGTTTATGCTTGATGTGTACACTCAGCCATTTTTAGCTTCCACCTCCGTCTATGCGGCGTCTGTTTGAAAGGAATTTCCACATGAGTACCTAGGTAAATTGCTAACTACACGGACAGATCAGCGTGGAAAAACATGGTTGTAAACATTTTGAGACAGCCTGTAAATCAGCCAGTATCAACAGATTTTGAAAAAATTCCAGGGATTTGCTCTTGGACAGCATGAAGAAGCTTTGGTGAAGTTATAAAAGACTGTTTCCTGTTATATCATTTAATGGAGTCGGGTTAGTGTGTAGAAGTGTAGAACACGCCCCCTGGAGCCGCAGAGACTATAAATGAGAGTCGTATCAATCAAACATAATCCAACCTACAGGGGCTACAAAATTTAAACTTGACTAACTCAATTTTTCCTTTAATAAGTGTATTTAGGTAAGACAATTTACCAAAGGAATAAGATGATGTACAGTGAAAATAGTGAGAGACTATCAAGAGCTTAATTTCAAATTATCTGATCATTTTTATCTGCTCAAATTAAGGCCAAATACACAGATTTTAAGAAATCTTTGGTTAATTTTTGATCAGTTTTTGCCGTGTTGACTGAACTGAAATCAGGGCAGTTAGGCAGCCAGCTGTGTTCGTTTCCAAATCAAGGTGGTGATCTGCTTCTGCAGTAAAACATTCATTCATCTTTACCAGAAAAGGCTTAAAGTGTGTAGTTACTCAGCTTAGAGTACAGTAGGTTTAAACGGTATTACTGGCTGCCGTACATCTTTTATTGGTTTTACCTAAACCGTTAAATGTTCTTTGTTAGAAACAAAGATGTGCGATCTAAGTTGTGTGTTTGCGTTCCTTTATTATGCGTTATGGAGTTCATGCGATGAGCTGTTCCTCCATATTTTTCCAGAGAACAGCAGAAGCTGAGACGGAGAGCCAGAGCATGGAGGCTCACATGTCCATCCAGGAGAGGAAGCAGCTGATCGAGGCTCAGGAGGAGGCCTGGAAGACCAAAGGCCACGGAGCCGCTAACGACTCCTCCCAGTTCACAGTGGCTGCTCGAATGGTGCAGAAAGGTCAGAGGATGAACTGAGCGTATAGATCTGAGAGAGGAGGGATTTTTTTTCCATACACCCAGATTATCACGCTGTTTTTAACCATCTAGATCTTATTTCTGCAGGGCTGGCCTCTCCCTCTGCTCTCCTCTCCCCCCTCCAGTCCAAATCAAAGAACAGTCTTGCTGTCTCCAAACCTCAGGAAGGTACGTTTTATTACCTATTAATGCTGATGTACTGAATTTCCTTAAGTTGATTTAATGGAATTAGTGATGCCTTCAGGCTCTGTTGGATAAATAAGAACTGTTGAGTCCTCTCCTGTCATTAGACACCTTCCAAAAAAAAAAGAAAATGTTCTTGTTGTTCATCTGGCTCTATCGTGGTTTACAAACGGCCTCCATTTTCCAGGAAAATCTGACTTGTGTTGTTCGATTAAATCGAATGTGTGTCTCTAACGGCTGTCTGTGTTCTAAGCAGAGATTAAGGCGGTCCCAGATCTCAACCTGGAGTCGGACACAAAGCTAGAGAAGCTCGAGTCGTTCCTTGGAAAGCTTAACAGTAAAGGTACGTCATTAATGAGATAAAGTTCTACATCCAGGTTGGTAAACGGTGCCTCAAAACAATGAAACATCCAAAAACTTGTAAATATCTATAATACTAAAGAATTTTACATTTTAATAGGGAAAACATTTTTTTATTTACAGCCCAGTCTATGCTGCATGGATTATATAGACTTTTATTTTATCAGAGAGATCCTGACAGTTTTTTAAGTCATTACAGCTTTATTAACATTTTTGTTTTCAGGAAAACAATCAAACCAGTGCAACATATCACAACAGATCTAATGAATATGTTTTTGCGATAATGAACATGTGAAAACATTCGTCTTGTCTGTAGGGTTAATTTTGTTGCATTATTATTGAAATCAAAGCACATGTTTTGTAAATGTAAATTAAAAAAAAGCAGATTTTGAGAATGAAAACAAAATAAGAGAGGCTATCCAGGAATGATAGCATGACTAAAAAAAAACGTTAAAAAAAATAACTTCTGTTTTCTCAGAATAATTCTTTTTCTATATATTTTTTCATATTTTCTTTTTCTTTTACAAAAAATTTTCCCCCAAGATTTTATTTTTTCATTTTTTTTATTATTATTACATTGAGTGAACTGGATTGTCCAATTTGCCTTTATATACCAGTCCTATTCTCTTCACTTTGGGTGGAGGGCTTTCCTCTGAGGTAAGGAACAAAGTCTAATTTCTATTGGTCTGCATCGACATTAGCAACTTTTTGATTGGTTGATTTATAGAGTTTTTGTATTTGACAGAAGTAAGGAGAATGCAATCTGTGAAATCCAATTTGAAAAGAGTGCAATTCATATAACTTGATACAAAAAAAGTATGTGTGGACTCTGTGGTCTTAATAATCCTGAGAAAAAGAATATCAAAATGTATATGTATATAGCTCTTAATGAGTAATCATCAAACCTGGATGCCTGGC
>NW_015150573.1:971850-974483 GCF_000732505.1 Cyprinodon variegatus
GTGGACCAACGTAGTGGGGGTACATTTTCCCATGAGACTGGGTTGATGCATCCATTTGCAGACATGTGGGATGTAGGACGTGCTTGTAATACGCAATAATTTGGGTTTTTCCATCTTATGTGTGTAAGCTAAAATCAGGCGGGTGGTAAGAGGTTAAATAATTTGATATGTACTACCATAAAAACCAAAATCAAACATTTGTCCTGGTTTGTGTCCTCAGTGCCCGGACTGCCAGAGGCCACCATCACTGTGACTCAGCAAAAAGTCAAGGAAGTGATGAGCCTTGAAGATGAAACCTTCTCCAAGTTCTACCGTCATGTGGAGGAACTCCCCACCAACGGCAACAAGGTGGAGATAGACGACGACTTCGACGCCATTTTTGACCCCGAGGTGCCAAAGTAAGCCTCGACCTTCAGACGGCAAAGATGAGAAGAAACACAGAGAAAGAGCCGCCAGTCCGAGACGCTCTGACCTCATATCTCTGCTCTTCCAGATTGATTTCAGTCATGGTCCAACACAAGAGGGCGGTGCGGCCGAACCGCAACGTTCAGTCCTCCAGGAACCCGCTGAAAAAGCTGGCTGCCAGAGAGGATATCAGGCACGAGTACACGGAGCAGAGGCTCAACATCGGCCTGCTGGAGAGCAAAAGGATGAAGGTGGAGAAGAGTAAGGAAAGATGAATCATGGCTTACTGGGAGATGGAAACAAAACTTCCCTTTTATAATCTGATTTATTCTAATTCTAGTCAGCATGCTCCCCTTGTCTGGACTATAATGCAGTGTTGTATAGTAACGAAGTAAAAATACTTCGCTACTGTACTTAAGTATATTTTGGAGTACTTTATACTTTCCAAGAGTATACGTTTTTTAGAGAACTTTCACTTTTACTTCACTACATTTACGAACTTAATTGCATACTTTTACTCCGATACATTTTCAATGTTTGGTTTAGTTACTAAGTAAATAAAAAAAACGAGCGAGAGAAACTCCAGTGTTTTGACCCCGCCTACTGACTACAAAGTCGGGTCTTGCCTGGGCTCGTTCATCAACACCAATAGGATGCGTCTATTTCGCAAAGCCAGTCTAAATTCATCCTACACTCGGTTGTTTATATTATTTTAAGGTAATTTAACCTTCAAAGTTTACCAAAATGTAAAAAAATGTCATTCTAACTGCACTTACTTTTTACTTATACTTTTTACTATATTACTTGAGTACATCTATTTTTACAGTAATTTTTATACTTAAGTACAAGCCATTTCAGTTACTTTAATACTTTTACTCAAGTAGCATCTCAGTCAGTGACTTGGACTTTTACCAAAGTCATATTTTGGAGAGGTACTCTGAGATTTTAGTACTTTATACAACACTGCCATATTGTATCACAAGTTAATCAGAAGCTAATGCTTAGACAGGAATTACCCTACTAATATAATCACTCCAATTGATTTTATTACCTTCATTCATTAAGCAAAACTATATTTCTATTAACTGTGATTAGGGATGGTAACGTTAAAGATTTATCAATGCGGCTACTCTTAACAATACTCCTCATCGATTCAATATTTTATTATTTTATCTTGAATTTTTTCATTCATCAGTCATTTTTTTAAATAAAAAGGCTCTACTATCTTTAAATACCAATTGTGATATACTCTGCAAAAAATAATATAAAGATAAATCAATTCTTCTTGAATATGTGTGCACTGCAAAAACTCTAAATCTAGATGGGTCATTTTTTTCTTAAAATAAGTGCATTTGTTCTTGAATTGAGGAGGTAAAAGAGCCATTTTGCCAATGGAACAATAAAATTTACACTTAAAATAAGAAAACACAATTGCATTGTCTTATTTCAAGTGCATTTTATCTATTTGTTATTTCAAGAGTAAAAATACTCATTCCATTGGCAAACTGTCTCATTTAACTACTCAAATTAAGGGTGAATACACTTAATGTAAGACATTTTTACTTATTTCTAGATCGTTTTTGCAGTGTATTTTCCCTTGTTAATGGATTTAGATGATTTACACCTAAAATAAGAAAAGGACAACTCTGTTATCTTATTTTAAGGACAAAAACACTCATTCCATTGGCAGATTGTTAACCTGCTCAAATTCTGTGGAAATATGCAGATTTAAAAATTTTTTTGCATGTTATTAGATCAGTTTTAACAGTATATAATTGTAGGAGAGAGATTAATACGCTGCGGAAATGATCCATATAACCAAGTCTTACATTCTACCCAAAAAAGTTATTTAGATTTTGTTTTCTGATCGATATACGAAGAGCAGATTGGTTGGATTATTAATCTTTTGAGAAAATTTACTCAAGTGCAACAATCTGGCAGTAAAGGAAGACTTCTGGAAATTAAGATATATTTATTCAAAACAAATTTGGCTCTTATTTTCACTTATTTTCTTCAGGAAAGGCAGGTAATGGTAGTTATGGAAACATTCAGGTGAATAAAAATGTTGAGCCAAATAAAAATGGTAAAATAGATCCAACTTCTTTAGGAATAGTTATCTTAAGTATTACAACAGTAAGCGTATAAATTTTATGGTCTCTGATTTTCATCCTTATTGGAATACAAGTGTTTTTCTCTGGGGAAGAAAAAAAAAAAAGTTAATTTCTTTA
>NW_015150573.1:975482-979068 GCF_000732505.1 Cyprinodon variegatus
TACACGGATTTGTCTCATACTGCTTTATCCAATGTCTCTGCTTTGTTCTCTGCAGTGAACAAGAACTCTGGGTTTTCTGAAGTGGCTCTGGCCGGTTTGGCAAGCAAGGAGAACTTCAGCAGCGTCAACCTGCGAAGCGTCAGGGTCTCTGAGCAGACGTCCAACAACAGCGCCGTGCCATACAAGAAGCTCATGCTGCTTCAGGTCAAAGGTCAGCCAAGCCAGGATGTGGCTCTGAATGCACAAATAAACCTGCACTGATAGCATCCGCTTGGCCTGCTGCTCAGGTTGATTCATCTATATAAACATCCTACTTTTCTTCCAGGTCTTTTATTATCTGCTATAAACACTTTTCTTTTTTTTCTTTCATAAATAGGCCTAAAGGACTGAGAACTCTTGCTAGCTTTGGTACCATAAACCTTAAACGTATTGACCTCAAAGGGTCGTTACTGTCGTTTTCAGATGATACGTAAAGGAGTGATGGGGCTTGCCTTATATAGGCGTCTGTTGTTAACAGCTGTGGCTTTAAATGATTCTCCCCAGGTCACCTCACGCCGTCCTGGGCGGCTCTGATCCCCCAAAGCCCCACGTCCGTAATCCCAATCAGCTCCAAAGCAGCACAGGCGCTACTCTGTTAGCTCAAACTTTCACAGCTTCAAATTTAGACCACTGGCTTCCATCAGGTTTAAGCTCTATAAATTGTCATATTTACAGCGTCGCTTCACGCCATGTGGGCCTGATGGTTCTGGTGTGATAATCCTGGCGATGAGTAGCAGCGTAGCCACTGATAAGCCACCTGTCTGTGTTTATGTGAAACCAGGGAGACGACACGTCCAGGTCCGGCTGGTGGAGCCCAGAGCGTCCTCTCTGAACAGCGGAGACTGCTTCCTGCTCGTCACTCCGCACCACTGCTTCGTCTGGATCGGGGAGTTCGCCAACGTCATAGAGAAAAGCAAGGTAAGAATTGGGCCGCAGAGCTTCGATCACTGCCTGCTGCGTGGACGATAATCATCCCTCCACTTGAAGGCGTCAGAGTTGGCCAACTTCATCCAGAGCAAGAGAGATTTGGGTTGCCGAGCAGAATACGTCCAGATGATAGACGAAGGCGCCGGCACACAAAGCCATGCTGTCCAGGAGTTCTGGAAGTGTCTCGGAGGACAGGCAGATTATCAGTGTGAGTTCAGGAATAAGTCTGTTCCAGAGGAGAACCCCTCCTCCTGAGATTAACCAGACAAACCGAGTCGTTTTGCTCTTCATCCTGCAGCAGCAGGAACCCCGGATGAAGACGAGCTGTACGAAGCAGCCATCGTGGAGACGAACTGCATTTACCGCCTGATGAACGACAAGCTGGTCCCAGACGATGACTTCTGGGCCAGGATGCCCCGCTGCACTCTGCTCAATCCCAAAGAGGTTGGATTAGGATTCTAATTAGATTATATGTTGATAAATCAAAGTGCAGAGGTGTTTGGTTTGTTTTTTCTGGTGATGAGAGCTCACCCTGTCTGCGGCAGGTTTTGGTGTTTGACTTTGGCAGTGAGATGTACATCTGGCATGGGAAGGAAGTGACGCTAGCTCAGAGGAAGGTCGCCTTCCAGCTGGCCAAGCACCTCTGGAACGGCACCTTCGACTACACTAACTGTGACATCAACCCGCTGGACCCAGGAGAGTGCAACGTACTCATTCCGAAGTATGGAAAAATTCGCAGGATGTCCGTACCCATACATCCTTCCTCTTTACTCATGCTGCATTCAGACTGAACATCAGGTTTACATGCAAGGTCTCTGTTGGACACTCAAGTTTTAGACCATGCGTTTCCAGCATCAGTGTTATGATCTTTCAATCGGCCATCAATTCTGAACATCTGTTACTCAACCAATCAGAGAAGCTGATCTGCAGGCATCAGGGAGACACATTTTTACTTAAATACAAAGAAAGTTTCCAGTGTCAAATGTTACTAAAAAAAAATAAAACGTAGTGAATAGGGGTGTAAATAATAATCGTTTTGTATCGATGCATCGATCCAACAGCCGACGATCCGATGCATCGACACGTCCGCAAGATAATCGATTTTATTTATTTTTTCCTCCGGTCTATTTTTATCCATTTGCTCCTGGGCGTAATTCTCCCTCCCGTGCTGCGGTGGCGCTAAACCTATTTTGCCCCCCTACCTCGCTTCCTGGTTATCCTCTTACAGCAGTGTGTTGCAGTGAGCTTGATGCAGACATTTTTTATTTATGCTCAATATTGAAGCGTGGTCTGAGCTACACGCTGTGGGTCTAAATACGGCCGAGGCGGTGAGGAAGTGGGGGCGAGTTTAGTCTGACGACGGAGGGACATGAGGGCCAAAAAGAGCGGAGATCCAGGTGGAAAAAGGGTCATTGATTTATTTCAAACTTGAAACTTTGTTTAGCCTGTAAGGTCTAAAAAAATAAAAATAAATAAAAATTAATCGATTAATCGAATCACATTGTGGTGTATTCTTGAGTATCGAAAATAATCGAATCGTTGGATCAGGAAATAGATAATGAAATGAATCGCCATGATGGATGTGATTTACACCCCTAGTAGTGAATATCTATTTAAATAAATTTTTTTGTGAGCAGAAGAAAATCCCTTTGGTCTATCCTATCATGGAATAGATAAGTTATTGTCCTAAACTGTTTTTTTTATAAAAGAACATAAAAAACAGCTGGTTTATGTAGCGTTAAGTCAAATTCTAATTGCTAATTAGTCATTGTAATTACTATTGATGTGAAAGGATGGAGTCACTGGAAAAAGAAAAGAAATGGTTGCAACTTTTTTTGTGTGTTATTGTTTGAAACTGCAGTTATAATTTTTAAAATCACTCTGTCCTAAAATCTCAATAAGATGTGCGCCTTTAATATCAAAAAGTGTCAGAAGCTTAAACGGTTCCTTTTCTGTGACTAAATTAACGGACTTTGTCGTCGTCCGTGTGTTAGAAAAGGCCAAGGCCGGCCGGATTGGGCCGTGTTTGGCCGACTGACTCAACACAACGAGACCACCCTGTTCAAGGAGAAGTTTCAGGACTGGAGCGACTCCAGGAAGACGCCCAGCCCCACCACAACAAACGATGTCATCGCCGACCACAAGGTATCAGATTCCTCCCATGAAAGTCCTCCTCCTCACAGCAGAAAACACAAACTCTATGGACTGAGCTCAAAATATACATTCTAGAAAACAAAACAGGAACATTTTCATGATCCCACTTCTGATATTGTTTTGGGGGAACAGTGGCTTAGTGGTTAGGGCACACAGTGGCCGCCGAAAATGGCAGCCCACTGCTCCCCAAGGGGATTAAATACAAAGAGCGAATCTCGTTGTGCTGTACTTGTGACGGTGTAATGACAATAAAACATTGGGAAACTACTTTGATTTTATTTTTTTTTCCCCCAAATGTTTTTATTTTATTTTTTCAATTTCTCCTTTCTTTTTACACTGCGCTTTACAGGTCAATTGTCTTCAGTTAAAGTCCGGTTCAATTCCTCTTAACGCGAACTTTACCAACAAAAATGTTGCTAACACCTACCTAACCTGACTCCGCCAGATGGATTTGCTCCGCATATCC
>NW_015150573.1:979908-981219 GCF_000732505.1 Cyprinodon variegatus
TTTGCCCGCACAGATCCCAATGGGATTTTTTCCTGGTGAAAACCTTTTTTTTTTTTTTGTTTGAGAAGTTTTTCAAAGTTTCATTATGGTATAAAACTTATTCTTTTCTTGCATCAAAAATGGAACAAAAATCACTCCATATCTTTTTTTTTTTCTCTTTTTTTCTGCAGCAGCCGACGTCTGACGCCCCTCGTTTGTTCAGCGCCTCCTTGATGCTGCCCCCCCACCGAGCTGCGGTCTGCACCGTCTTAGACGGGCTCAGCGTGGGCCGGGGCTACGGCGTGGTGGAGGCGGAGGAGTGGCGGAGCTATGTGGTCAGCACTCTCGCGGTGGAGGTGTGGCACATCCTGGAGTTCGACTACAGCCGGTTGCCTCGCCAGAGCATCGGCCAGTTCCACGACGGCGACACCTACGTGGTTAAATGGAAATACATGGTCAGCGCTGCAGGTCGGTACCCCCCCCCCACCACCACTGGTTGTTCTGTTACATAAAATAATAAAAAGTCATGTTTTTATATTAATTTCCTTCCATCAGTTGGAAAGAGACAGAACCCAGAGCAGCAGAAGACGGCAGGAGCTGGAAAGGAGAAATGCTGCTACTTCTTCTGGCAGGGCCGCAATTCCACCGTCAATGAGAAAGGGACGTCGGCGCTCATGACTGTGGAGCTGGACGAGGAGCGGGGAGCACAGGTGGGCCGCCTTTCTTATTTTAGCCCCTCCACGCTCACACTGGGAAAACTCCAACCTAAGTAGGTCAATTAATTGACTTTATCTCAGTTTGAACTGGTATTAGGAGCATATTCCATTACAATAAGAAGAAAACAAAAAACTTTATATCAAGTGAATATTATATATAAAACACTCGTTCCATTGGCAGATTTCATGTACCTGTTCAAACTAAAATCAATCAAACACTAACCTACATTCATTAGCTAAACTTATTTTATTCTATCCAGCTGCATTAAAGGTGTTGTGAAGGATTTTTTTAAAAGACTTTCTCTCCACTTTAAAAAGAGTGTGCACATGCAAGAGCATGCACAAGCTCATTTCTCTTTGTTAAAATGTCCTGTTCTCGTAGCTCATACAAGCTTACTGTCTCCTTGAACCCCAGTCGGCCTCAGCAGATGGCCGCTCACACTTAACCTGGTTCCGCTGGAGGTTTCTTCCTGTTAAAAGTAGGGCTGGGTACCGAACTTCGGTTCTTTTATGGTACCGACCGAAATGCTTCGGTTCTACCGAGTATCGAAACCAGTGGCGGCCGGCCCATAGGGGGCGCTGGGGCACCGCCCTCCCTGATAAGAAGAGAGAAACG
>NW_015150573.1:982726-984073 GCF_000732505.1 Cyprinodon variegatus
ATACAATATATATAATTAGGGGGTCCCCGCTCCATCTCGCCATCAGTTTGAAAATGTTGAAGACCCCTGTTCTAGAGAAGAACACAGGAAAGTGTGGACTCTGGGAGAACAGGAGCACGCAGCATAAATATGCGTCAATCAGGACAGATGCGTACTTTTGACCACATGCTCGTCTGGAGCTGCATTTTAACCTCCTGTTATTAATAGTCTCTACACTGCAAAAACCATCTGAAAATGAGAAAAATGTCTTAAATTAGGTGTATTTATCATGAATTTGAGTAGGTAAATAAGACAATTTGCCAATGGAATGAGTATTGTTAGTCTTAAAATAAGATATTTAGATAATATGCACTTGAAATAAGACAGTGCAATTGTGTTTTCTTATTTTAAATGTAAATAGTCTTGATCCATTGGCAAAATGTCTCAATTACCTCCTCAGTTCAAGAAAAAATGCACTTATTGCAAGAAAAAAATGGCTTAGTTTTCAGTTTTTCGCAGCGTAGATAATTTTAAATTTAATTTTTTTTCATTTATTGGGGAAATAATTGTTGGCATAGTCAGATAAACACAAATCAAATTAACATTTTGCCAAATAAAACAAAAATAAACTAGGCATCATAGCCAGCAGTCCTTCACACACGGCTATGCAGAGAGAGGGCTGCTGCAGACGGGCTAACATTAACCTGGCTGCCTCAGCCGCAGTCCTCTCAGCTTCGTCTTTTTTTTCTAAAATACGCAATAAATCAGTAAATTGGCCATATAGTGAAGCTTAAAGTATAATGTTCTCACCTCAAAAGATCTTAAAATGTACTTTTATTGAACAGCAACAGAAAAGAGAACATTTAACCTAATACTCTGAGCTCTGTGAGCGCTAACCTTGAAGCTGCTGCCACGGTGCATGCTGGGACAGCTGTCAATCTTAAGAACGGACAAGTCTGCTCTGATGCATGCTGGGTAAAAAGGGAGGGGCGAGAACAACATCCGGGGACTTTGTCCGTTTTCTGTCTTCTTGTGAATTGGACCAGTACTAGGGCTGAGGCTGATGCTGTTTCACGAGAACGCGCTCGCGTTCTTGTGAATTGAGAAACGGCCGATAACGATATTAGAGAGGAACGTTTTCATCAACCAATCAGATTTCAACTAGTGACAATCTGCATTTTAGATGACCTTTGGCTCAAAGTTTTTCTCTCCATTTAATATCAAAGTCTGATGCTAAATGGCGATACTAAGAATTCCTTCACAAAGACAGAAGGATGGATTTTATTTAGAAATAATCAGCATCTCTGAGCGTGATTTAGTTTATTTTCATGCTTTATGCGCCATTTTATCTTATAATTAGATGCATAT
>NW_015150573.1:985971-988049 GCF_000732505.1 Cyprinodon variegatus
GATATCAAAAAAGTACTCTAGAGTGTTGTTCAGCATGGGGGTGAGTAGAAAATGAAGGCTAATCATGTTTTGGGTGTACTATTCCTTTAATCTGAACAGGTCCTGATGTAAATATGGCAGAACTGTGGTTATAGAGGATTATGGTTGTTTTAATTGGGCTCCTTCTCTCACACTACAATCTTCTTATTGGTTATACCAGAGCTTATTACATTTCCTTTTTGAATACTATTGGTGATGTTATTAGTGATATTAGTAGGTTAAGTTGAGGGATGCCCGCTGAAGGCCTAGTTACCATGTGCGCCGCTGCTTCCTGCTAACGTTCAACTTCCTGTTTCAGGTTCAGGTCCTGCAGGGGAAAGAGCCACCATGTTTCCTGCAATGTTTCACAGGGGGAATGATTGTCCACTCAGGGAAGAGAGAAGAGGAGGAGGAATGCTCACAAAGTAAGGCTGGTTCTAACACATTGATCCAACTTTTTTTATATTTATTTTTAAGGTGATTTATTTGTTAATTTTTGTGACTGCATCCTGTCTCCTTTCTCCCTCACAGATGACTGGCGTCTTTACTGCGTGCGAGGGGAGATGGAGGTGGAGGGCCACCTGCTGGAGGTGGCCTGTCATTGCAGCAGTCTGCGCTCCAGAGTTTCCATGGTGCTGCTGGGAGTCAGCCAGGCCCTCATCTACCTGTGGCACGGCTGCAAATCCCAGACGCACACGCGGAAGGTGGCGTGTGTCGCCGCCAACAGGCTCAAAGAGAAGTGAGTGGATTTTTCTGCTTTCCTTCAAACATTTCCCAACGAGCCGTTTTGAACAGGTCCAGTAGTGCAGCTGGTGTTTTTCTCGCCCAGCTGTCCTCTGGAAACGGGGCTGCACAGCAGCAGCAGGGTGACCGTACGGGAGTGTGACGAAGGAGCGGAGCCCATTGGGTTCTGGGAAGCCCTCGGCAGGAAAGACAGGAAGGCGTACGACTGCATGCTTCAAGGTGAGCCAATGAAAACTGTTGCTGGTAAAAGCAATCGGATAATGGTTCTGGATTAGAATATGACCATAAAGGCCGTTAAGGCTGCAGGCTGGTTTCTCCAAACCTCTGAACATGAGAACATCTCTAATCCACTGCCCCTGTCAGGGGTCTCAGAATATTTTATCTCCGATTAGGATTAGTTCCGACTTTTTCTCTCTCTTCTTCCAGAGATCTACCATTTACGGAAACTTTAATGGCTCAGTGTAATCTTCAGCTTCCTGGAAAACATGTAAAACCTTTAGGATCAAAACTGATGGTTTCATCCACTTTTTCCCTCAAATGTCTTGGTCTATCACAGGAGTCTGCAACCTTTCATATCCAAAGAGCCGTTTTGCCCAGAGTACGACCAAATATAAAGTTGTTTAGAGCTGCAAAATATACCATGACTTTATCTAGAAAACCTTTTTTTTTTTTTATCTTGTATAGGAAATTAGTTGTTGCCATCTCAAACAATCAATTCATCTATTTTTTTATGTTAAAAGGGATCATTTTCAAGCTAATTCATAGAAAAATGTCTCCTAAAACATATTTCTGGTTCTTTTAATCTCATTATTTTCCATCTTATAAAAAACGCTAAAGCTATTGATGCCGGTATGTATTATAGTAAATTATTTAGCTCTTTATATACATTTTAGCTATTAAGAGCTGCTGGAGAGGGTCCAAAGAGCCATATGTGGCTCCGGAGCCACAGGTTGCAGACCCCTGGTCTATCAGATCAGGCTGCTAGCCATAGGGCTTGTTACACACACAGCAAGATCAGAGATTTGTTGTTTTCAAAGAGGAAAGAACAAGAAAATATATTTTTTCTATGTTAGAAAAAGTAAACTGGCTCCACAGGTGGCTCTGTGTAAGAAAGAAAAATGTGGAGCAGATGAGGACGTACAGTTAGTTGCATTAAAAGCTGAGCTCATAGGAGAGTAACGGGACTAAACACTGAAAAACAAGACCAACCCTATCATCTATAACTAAAGTTTGTTGATGGCAGCAGCCCAGCTGACTCCTCACTGTAAATAGAGAACTAGATTTAGCTAATATCTAAACTATAAAAGATTTAGCTA
>NW_015150573.1:989332-991343 GCF_000732505.1 Cyprinodon variegatus
TTCCAGCACCTTGTTGAATCTATGCCACCAAGAATTGAGGCAGTTCTGAAGGCAAAAGGGGGTCCAAATCTATAATTACAGTTTGTACTGAAATGGCATATAACAGAGAGGGTTATAAAACAAAACAGGCTTATTGAAACCCAAATAGGAGGGAAAAAAAGGACAGTAATGGTACCAAAGTATTTCCCTACTTCACGATCAAAGCATATCACAGTAAATTGTAATTGTGTAAAAATAGGAAACATCCTCCTATACTGAAATTAGTTCTCCCTTTTTTTTGCATGACAAATACATTTTTGATTAAGTCACGCTCACTCATCCAGGAGATTTCGTTTTCGTCTTTTTGTACGCCCATAAACATATTCTTTGGGATATATAAGTTCTATGACATTGTTTCAAGATTTCACTCCATGTAATTTGATGTGACTCTGGTAACAAGAAGCTTTAGTCAAAGATAATTGAACGTTTGTCACCTATTGAGTCTAGTAACATTGGAAATGGTTAATCTGAGCAAAATTATGTTTGTGTGAAGAATATTCAGTATCCTACAGAGTCTAAAAATGTAAAAGTCGCCAATATATTTATATGAAGGCTATATGATGCAGAGATGCGGATTGAGCACAATGTTTGGAAAACGTTGCACTTCTATCAACTTTTTTTTGGCTGAATGAAGCAGAGTGAGGAAAATTCATCTTCATGTCCTCCATCAGTCTAAGCTTATAGCAGCACTACTATACAGAGACTCTGTCACAGCCATCTTATTTATCAGATATGTTAGATCTTACTTCGGGTGTTATGCTGCAGCCTTGGACATCAACACTTGTAACATTTGTGTCTTAAAATAAAATGTAAAAATTTCTTTTATGCAAAAAAAAGACGTGTTTATTTTATCAAAAACAAACCTAGAAGGAAAAAGCGTGTGCAGAATCACGAAATGGACAAAAACACTGAGGAATACAGAAAGATTTGAGTACCTCACTGAAACAATGTTTGATAATTGAGCTTTTATTTAAAAGTTTACAGCCTTTAATTTAACACAATTTGATTAGTCTTTGATTACTAAAAGAATAATAAATAAAAACAAATGTTTTTTTTTTGGTTATTTTCCATTAACAAAGCCTGAACTTTGAACTGGACTCATGATAGGGGACCTAAAAGCAGCTGTAGCTGCTTTGCTGTCAGTCAGCCAGCAGATGGAGCTATTGAGCTGCATTATAAACACTAAGAACAACATGCATTGATTATACTAGCATCAGTCAGCATCCAGCCTGCATGAGTCTGTTACTGTCTACAAACTTTATTATATCAAGACCCATTTTGCTCCAGGTCCAGCTGAATAAAGGTTCTTTAAAGCTGCATTACTAGACTTTTTAATAAAACACAACTTATTACTTTTGTTCAACATATTCTATAATAAATATATTGGGTTTTTTTTTTTATACAATTTTAGTTTGTGTTTCTAAATAAAGAGGAGGTAAAGATTTTGTTTTGTTTTACAACTAATGAAAAGATAAGTGGATCTAAAAACACATTTCTGGTTATTTTAATGTAATTTTGTGATAATCTGATTTAAAAATTCTTTATAAAACAAAAGCTAAAGCTTCTAAGGCTGGAATTTATTGATAAATGATATTTATAACTTCATTCGTTATGGTTTTATCCATAGAGGGTCCAATGAATAAGGATAAGGAAATTAATGACGATGTAGAATCACAAGAGGTAATGGAGATGAGGGCCAAATGGAGAGAGTTTTTCTGGCGCTGCTAGGAGTTAGCATCTGTCATTATTGCTAGCAGATATCATCATCTTCATCACCTCTTGTGATTCTGCGTCATTAATTTCCTCATGGTCCGGTTTAAACTGCAAAGTTATGTTACTCATTTCTGTTTAAGCTGGACAGAGCTAGTGCTACGGGACGTTAGCATACTTCATTTATCCAGAATGCATTGCAGCGTAAACATTGTGACTAGGGATGCACGATATTGGGATTTTGGCCGATATCCGATATGCC
>NW_015150573.1:991984-993943 GCF_000732505.1 Cyprinodon variegatus
AATAAACATTTATATCAAAACTAAATACTTCCTAAATGAAGTTAAGTTACATTTCCTGATGGATCCTTTGAGGCTGATGCAGATAATTGTGAATTTGCTTTTCTTAAATTTCCTAAATGGCCACATTTATTAATCAAGAAAACAAAACATTATCACTAAAAGCAGTGATGATGCATACGCTTCATGCGATCTCAAGGCACAGCTGCTGTATGCACTAACGAATTGGCTAATGCCAATACAAGCAAATGTTGAGATCGGCTCATTAACTCTGGGTGTTCAGATCCCGGCAGGTTTAACTTCACGCCTCGCCTGTATCAGCTGACCAGCAGTTCTGGGGAGTTCACTGCTGTGGAGTTTCTCTACCCTGCCAGAGACCCCGAGCAGGTCAACTCCATGCCTTTCCTGCAAGAGGACCTCTATGGAGCCTCACAGCCAGGTATCCGTGAAGTTCTGGGAATCAAAGACGGTTTCTGTCATCGTCTGACTCTGTTTGTTCTGCTGTATTTGTCGTTCAGCTCTTTTCCTGGTGGACAACCACCACGAAGTCTACTTGTGGCAAGGCTGGTGGCCTCCAGACAGCGAAAGCACGGGCTCGGCCCGAATCCGCTGGGACTCTGATAGAAAGTGCGCCATGGAGACGGTGCTGCAGTACTGCAGAGGTATTTAAAGAAAAACAATCTGCAAGAGATGTTAGAAATGATGCCGTTTTAGGACTGCTCTGAACCGGTGGTGTTTGTTCATGCAGAGAAGAACGAGAGGAAACCTCCCAAAGCGTACCTGATCCACGCCGGCTTGGAGCCGCTCACCTTCACCAACATGTTCCCCTGCTGGGAGCACAGAGAGGACGTGGCTGAGATCACTGAGAGGGTGGGCTGAAGCCTCCCTGAACCAGAGAAACCAAACACCTGCTGAGATACTGAATGAAATGTCCTCTGTGTCGGCAGGAGGCTGAGGTGTGTAACCAGATCATCCTGGTGGAGGACGTGTTGGCCCGCCTGTGTCAGACCACCTACCCTCTGGCTGAGGTCCTGGCCCGGCCGCTGCCTGAGGGGGTGGACCCTCTGAAACTGGAAGTCTACCTCTCTGATGAGGACTTTGAGGTGAGAACCTGCGTTCTAACCCTAAATCACTGACGTTCATTTAGAAATCCTACAGATTCTTAGCCTGGACTTGGACTAGGCCACTCCAACACATGCATACGATCTAAAGCTTTTCACTGCAGCTTTGCCTGAATGTTTAGACCTAAAAGTCCAACTGGAAGATAAAGTGATGGATTGAAAATTCAAAGCTTGGGACATTTCTCTGTTGTCTAATCCTGCTTATACTCCTCCACTGCTTCCTCCCTGACCTGCCTGCTGTGCTCCTTCATTTATTCAGTAAAAAAAGGAGTTAAAAATAACAAGTCCATGGTTTGTGCTGGGGTTTATTTAGGGGAATCAAAGTGAAAGGGACTGAATTTTGTTAGTGCTGTAGCTTTTTGTAAACAGTAAATACATTCAAGTCTCTTAATATCTGACTATTTTCCCGTAATTTAAGCATCTAAATCAAATGATCTACCAATGGAATGATAGTTGTTTCCTCTAAAATACCATGATGGAGCTTAATGGTTTTTATTTGAAGCATAACTTATCTAACTATTCCAAATGTTCTTAATTACCTGCTTTAGTTAAGCAAACATATCACTAGATTGATCGACAATTAGGAGGACCACTTATTGAGATGATTCACCGGGAAATAAAAGATATTCTTCTATAGCTTTAATGTATATCCAATGCAGAGCTAACCTGACTCCGCCAGATGGATTTGCTCCACATATCCATCTGGAAACCTTCCATTGAAGTAATTTTGGGAAGGGGCGAAAATACTGGTTAGCTGATTGGCCTATGTTGGTGATAGACGGGCCAAATAAACCAATCAGATCAACGAAGCATTTGACGTACTAACAGGGTGACGACAAAA
>NW_015150573.1:996612-999130 GCF_000732505.1 Cyprinodon variegatus
TCGCCTGCGTGTGTCGCAATGATTGCAGATATGCCCCCGACCGTACTGCAGACACTCTGCTGCACCTCTCCAAAATTGTAGGTGACCGCTGACAGGAGGCCTCTGATTGGTCAAATCTACATTATTCGTATTTCCTGTTTGGTTCCTTACCAGCTTGTTTTGTTTGTATGAACGCCATTGTGGAAAACGACTCGTAAAGATGGACCAGCTAGAGGAGCGAGGTGCGCGAGAACGCTGGGACCCTTTTTCCACCTGGATCCCCGCTCTTTTTCGCCCTCATGTCCCTCCGTTGTCGTACAAACCTGCCCCTGCTTCCTCACTGCCTCAGCCGTATCTAGACCCACAGCTAGTTCCTGATTGTTCCGCTTTCATTGTGGCATGGAATAACAGCGCAGACAACGCTTCAATATGGAGCATAAACCAATAATATCTGCGACAAGCTCACTGCGACGCACCGCTGCAGGAGGATAACCTGCCCTTTAGTGGCCACAGGTTGCTGACCCCTGACCCAGACGCTGCTTGTTTCAAAGTCCTGATCTTTACTCCTGTCATGTTTCCCTCCCTTGTCTCCGAACTCACCTATTTCACTCATTTCACTTCTGCAGGGTGCAGGGGCTTATGGGAAGGTGAGTCCAACTGCCCTAGCATGGAAGACCGATTGGTTCCTCGCTTCTCATTTTTGCAAAATCACAAAAATTTCCATTAACATGTTTAAAGGAGCGCCTTCATCCGCATGCCACCTAACAGACATTCACCGATGCACGAGTTTCTCACTACAGGATTGTTTGCATTCAGGCATTCGATGTTCTGGGAGTTTTGGTTGGTCGGATAACCGTCATTTAAAGCAAAGAAGTCGATTTCTGGATTTGTTAATGAAATGAATAATTTTTAAGAAGTTTAGGTTTTTTGAGTTTTCTTTTCAACTCAACAAGAACAATTGAATTCAGACCTTTATCTCTGAGAATTTTAGAAATTATCAATACAGGTTAGAAAGTTTCTCGTTTCCGAAGCTCAAACCAAATATTCAACAATATCTGGGTACAAATCACAAAATTATAAGTTTGTGTCACAAGTTTGCAAGAGGAAATCACACATTTCTAAGTAGAAATCGAGAATTTAGAAATGGTAATTATGAATTTATGAGTATGAATAACAAGTTTGAAACATGGACTTAAAAATCTGAAATATGTGTTTACAAAACGTATTAAAGCTTGAACCAAATTTATAGTAGAAATCTCAAATTATGGAATTAGGATTAAGAATTTCCAAGAAAAAATCACAAATTTAACACTACCACGAAGATTTACATTTGAAATTCAGAAATTTGCCCTACAAATCTACAGAAACTCATTCCGTCTAAAATCGTTGTAGATTTGGGATTCATATTCATAAATTCATCAGTTTGATTTCTAACTTAAGTTCAACATAAGTTCTCACAGATAAAGATCTGATGTTACATGAATCGAGCTGCATTGACAAGAAAAAAACACAAATCTTAAATGTCTTTACGTTATTGACTTTTATTCACACATTCAGACATCAATGCATTCATTTTTTGTTATCCTGATAGTTTTTTTTTCCCCACAGAGAGCCCTGGAGATGAGTAGAGAGGAATACGGCGCTCTGCCTGCATGGAAGCAGGTGAAGCTGAAGAAATCTAAAGGACTCTTCTGAAAGAGCAGCATTCAGGATTTCTGTTGGGTTTTTTTTAACAGCGGAAAGTCAGAAGCAGCTCGAACGTTTTGATGGAGAACCTCTGAGATGTGCAGTAGAGGTGTGCGAGCTTCTCACGCTGCGGTGACGAGTGGGGAAACGTGGGTGTAGGAACCTTGTTTATGGTTATGATTGTACATAGCTAGCATAAAGAAAGCAGCCATCTGCTGGAGTGAAGCAGGTCTGTAAGCCTGCTGGACGCTCCTCTCTGCTCATGTTTGTGCTACAAAAATCATATTTATATTAAATCCACAGAATTATATAAAAAGAAATAAACTTTGTCTAATAAAAACAAAAATAATTGAACTTTATTGATCTCACATTGGAGAAATTAACTCTGCTTTTAATCCATTTAATCCATTCCCTTGGCCACACAATGGCAGCCCACACAGGGTCTTGCTCAGGAACCCATAGCGAAGGCTGTGGGGATCAAACCAATTACTGCTCCAACCACTAGGCCAACACTACTCCAAAATAAAAGTCCAATGATTAATGTGAAGAGAACGGCCTGAAGAGGTGCCTTCAGTGTATAGTGCCTTGCTACATGTACAGTTTATATACAGAACCTGTTCTGGTTTGTCAAGAGTTTTACGATGAAAATAAACCGATAGAGAAATGAATAAAGTTTGATATCCATGCAGTTTGTGTTGCACCTTATTGCTCTAAAATATGAGTTGAGCTGGTGGTATAAGGTTTTATAACTGGTTTTCACCCAGTTTAACCCATCAGATGGCAGTTTTCGGCTAAAGGTTTTTACACTGCAAAAACTGGTTTGAAAATAAGTTTGAATATTTTAAATTAAATT
>NW_015150573.1:1001949-1003694 GCF_000732505.1 Cyprinodon variegatus
ATCTCCAGCATCTATAAACAAGGGTGTTGATGGAAGCAGCAACCAGGTGCATTGCTTTTGCATTAAAGTTTAAATCATGCGACAGCTTGATGCTAAATTTCTTCCGGTGTCTTTGTCGTCAAAAAAAAAAGATGGTAAATCCAAAAATTAAAAAAGCTTTGCCATCATTTTCTAAGTCTTAGTGTTATCTTGAAATATACTTTCTTTTTTGTTTGTTTTCCATTTTCTTTTAGGTTAAGTTTTTATATTTCTCTGCGTCATGTACCTACCTTTTACACCAATGACTCGGTACTTGAATCAGTGACATGGCATCGACTCCACTTGGAAATATCTGATAATCTACTCCGAGTTTAAAACCCCTGTAATTTGTGCTCCATTAATTCACTCATCCCATATTAAAAATGCAGACTTTATTTCTGTATTTCCATACTCTGGACATATGTGTGAGTGAGCTGCTGGACAGCCAATCAGATTGACTCGGCTTTAGGATAAAGCCTACTTACTTGAGACTTGCAAAGCAATGACTTGGTCCCACCTCTGCTGATTTTACATGACTTTGTGCACATTTATCACAGACTCCAAGCGAAAACATCTGAATGTTATTTTACAAGCTGGCAAGCAGCCCCACCAAGTAGTCAAGCAAACCTGGGAGTGGATAAACAACCAAGCTGCTTGCAGATTTTTATTTTTTGGGGGCTTTTTTTCTTTTTAAAATATCATGCGATTCCCGGAGGCTGAAACATGTTTAAGGAACCGCCGCAGGGATAGAGGTATGTATATACTCTTCAGGTCATCGGCTGCATGAATTGGGTGAAACGCTCTGATGCCTCCATGAAGCAGCAGATGAAAGCTCCATTCAGCACCACGAAGCTGAATTTCCAGGCCCCTTTCCAAGAGTTTGCACTGAATGCTCTCAGATGTTCCTGTTGTGTGTGTTTACTCCCTGGCCCATCTGGAAGAACAAGCACAATTAGAGGAGATTTCATGCAATCACAAAGGAGCAATATACAGATCTTTCGTGTCCATCTGCAGGAGGAAGGAGTCGGATGCTAAACTGGGATTATTCTGTTTCACATCCCACCTCTGAACTCCTCTGGTCTGTTTGAGGAGTTTGATGTGGCAAAACGGAGCAAATCCACCCACCTCCTCCTCCAATCCCCTCTGCATCTCCAAGGTGAAGGTGGGATGTGCCGTATTCGTTACTCTGGTGCGTTTTTGACTCTGAGCCCAGTTTCTTTGCAGAGCTCCAGCGAGCTTTTCTCTTCACACATGCAATCTCTTTGTAGGACACGGTAAAAGGAAATCAGAGAAACACCAACACACCCATACAGTATAAAGCCAATGTAAGATGATTTTATGCATTATTGGTTAGAAAAATCTTAAAAGCTCTTTAAAGAAAAACAAAAGAGGATGGCAACACCTATTCTAACCAAAGGTTTAACTAAAGGTACGTAATAAAAAATAAATTTGAGAAGCTCCTGTAGAAACAATCATCCTTACCAGCCTCAAACATCTTGTGCTACGTTCACACCTAAAGCAGCAGAGGCAACAGAAGCAGCTAGTTTACATGCAAAATCAATGGTTGACGCGCGTTTTAAGCAGCCGGAACAGGGCAGCTGAAGCAGCGCCTCACAAGTTTCAGAGCATCTGATGCGCGTGACGTGCTGTGAAAGCAGAAGCTGCTCGAGTTGGAAAAATGTAACTTTTGCTGCTTGACGCGCCGCATCAACCAATCAGAGAGCTGA
>NW_015150573.1:1006174-1007680 GCF_000732505.1 Cyprinodon variegatus
GTTTGGTGAGTCAGTCAGTTCATTGATTCATGTAGACACGATTCAGTGCGTTTTTCCCTTTGCTGGTAGTTCAGTGGGATTCAGAGGCAGCAGTGAAGATCATCTGGAGATGCTAACCCAACAACAGAAAGTCTGCAAGGAAGCTATTGTCCTTTCTTCTCATGCTTTAGACAGCATCCCATTTATGTTTTTGAAACTGAAATGGCATGCTGTCTAAATCATCCACAGCACTTAATTTATTGTAATCTCATTGGTCTGTTCCTATATTAGTTGATTATAGCAGCCTCTCCCCAGTGGTCCTGAGTTACAGGTAGCATTTTTTCTTTTGCATGTGTTATGGGAGCCTAGGCGGAAGTTTCAGCTGAAGAAACTCATTGCTTTCCTACATCCATCTACGACGCAACCAATCAGCTTTGAACCACACCTCCACGAAAGCCAATCGGCATCCAGAGTTCATCTTAAAAGGCAACCGATACGCACCTGTCTGCTGTTTAGCGCAGCCCACCTCCAGCCTCTCCTCCACCTTCGTAGCTAAAGCTTCTTCAGAGCGTCATTCCTCCCGGACTCTTACTGCATCCCCTGTCTCATCTTAACCGGTCTGACAGAAGACCGCCATGTTCTGCCAGAGATTTCTTCTCAACGGGTTTTTTTTTTCTCCACTGTCGCCTCATGCTTGCTCATCATGGACAGATTCTCTTAACCTGTGTTATCCAACTGGACTTCCATCTTCCAGGTCCCTGAGTAAAGCTTTAGTATCAGCTCACACTGTCCACTGGATCTCCAAATAAAGCTCAGCAGACCGTCTCGCTAACCAGCAGTCTACAGACTGACCAACTTCATCTATCTCCATCCACCACCAGTTTCAGGCCTGGGGGGGAAACAGCCCTATTCTCTGCTCCTGTTCCTGCATATCTATCAAAATTCAGCGCTATGTTTCCTGCAGAGGTCTGAGCGCCAAAGACAAAAGTAATTGTATCAATAAACAGGGGTGGAAAGTAACGAATTACATTTACTCAAGTTACTGTACTTGAGTACTTTTTATGAGTAATTTGTAATTTTCTGAGTAGTGAAATATGTAATTTTTACTTTTAGTTGAGTAAATTTTAACCTAAGTACTGATCATGAAAAAATTAAATGCGGCCGGAAATTTAAACCCCTGTGTCACGGAACCAACACTTAATCGCCATTAAAAAAGAGAAGACATTTGACTTTTAACAGCACTTTATTTACACAATTTAAACATATAAACAATTGAAGTAAAAACAAGTGTCAGTTAAAAATCACTATTAAAGTAAAACAAGTGTCAGTTAAAAATCACTATTAAAGTAAAACAAGTGTCAGTTAAAAATCACTATTAAAGTAAAGCAAGTGTCAGTTAAAATCACTATTAAAGTAAAGCAAGTGTCAGTTAAAAATCACTATTAAAGTAAAGCAAGTGTCAGTTAAAATCACTATTAAAGTAAAACAAGTGTCAGTTAAAAATCACTATTAAAGTAAAGCAAGTGT
>NW_015150573.1:1011111-1013629 GCF_000732505.1 Cyprinodon variegatus
AAAATCACTATTAAAGTAAAACAAGTGTCGGTTAAAAATCACTATTAAAGTAAAACAAGTGTCGGTTAAAAATCACTATTAAAGTAAAACAAGTGTCGGTTAAAAATCACTATTAAAGTAAAACAAATGTCGGTTAAAAATCACTATTAAAGTAAAACAAGTGTCAGTTAAAATCACTATTAAAGTAAAACAAGTGGCAGTTAAAAATCACTCAAAGTAACTAAGTAACTTTTACTCAAATTACATTTTAAATGAAGTAATTTTGTATTTTTACTTGAGTAAATTTTGAGATGGGTAATTTAACTTTTACTCTGAGTAAAATTTAGGCAAAATAAAGATACTTTTACTCAATTACAATTTTTTAGTACTCTTTCCACCTCTGTCAATAAATTTCTCCTAATTGTCTTTTTTCTTTGTGTGAGTTTTTCAGAGTAAATTATGTTAGCAGCATGTATGTATTTGCAGCAGGATTTTTTTTTTTTCATTTGTGTGTTCATAGCATTTTTGCATTTGAAGGATTTTATGAAATTGCTTTCAAATCCCGTATTTACAGGGTTTGGTCCCCTCAGCCACTCTACCTGCTCCATCACAGAGATATTACAAATACTCTCAGTCCATCTCAGAGGCCTTTTCTGGAGTGTGCACTGGAAATCCATACAGACTGGACTTTATTATGGAAAAACTGAGCCTCACACAGGACTTTATTTGACTCCTCTATAGTTGCCATTAAAAAGATTGCATGAAAGTTGGACAGAGATGTCACACCTTTGGCTGTAATAGAATAAGTCATCATTAGTAGGTGATTCTGGAGGCCTCTAAAGTGGCGCTGCTGGCGTAGAGGTGAAACACTAATGTTTGTCATTCGTTATTACATTATGCAGAGGGTAATTAAAATATCCATCAATATTTGCTGGGCCATATGCCACAGCTTCCTCTGCTGAATTCTAATAGCCAAATCGGGGGTGAAAAGCGGCCTTTGGCAGGTATCTCCCTAATGCTCTTAACCATCTGTAGACGCTCAGCCCGCCGCCACTCTGGCATAATGTTTTGTTTATGATAACAGTCTCCATTCAGCGCCGGCTTTGGTGCAAAGTGGCAACGTTGAGCCTCAGCCCTGTTTTTATTCTTTAATATTTGCAGCTGGCAGCGAGCCCGCCCAGCAGCGCTCCTTCCTTCCTTCTCCTCGTGATGAGACCAGCAGACAATGAGGGAGCAAACTAAGCTTAGCGCATGTTCCCCCTGCACGCGACATGTCCCTATTTATGTGTGGATTATTACATATGTTCCCTCTCTAGGCTGGAAAAAAACCTCTAAGCTCAACGCTTCTTGTCCAAAGTCCACAAAAGCCACTTCAAAGGCTCATGGCTCAGATGATTTATAGGAAATACATTTCCAACAGAAAACTTTCCCCCGTCTTTTCTGCTGCCCTGGGCTCTTAGTGGTGAGCTCTGCTTGTTAACCCAGATTTAAATCTCCATCCTGATGGAGCCCATAAAAGAATCCTAGATTTATATAACATAGGTTGCAGCCACGTGCCTCAGGTCTGTCTCCTGTCCAGTTTCCAGTTGGACGGTGGCTTTAGGAGCCAAAAGGAGGCTCCATCAACACCTGGGGCTCCTCATGATTGGACCACACACGCCACAGGATGAGATGTCCAGAACTTGAGACTTCATACTTTAGATTTATGGCGGAATTAACTTTCCTCCTTTGCAGACAATTTGACTTTCAGATGGAAAGTCATAGACGCAGAAACTTAATCCACAGAGTGTTAGCTTTTATTATCCTATCTGATTTCAAACTGCTTTTAGTCCTTGTTTCATGGACCAACACTGAAACCGCTGACAGTGCAGGAGTCCCACTGATGTTCCCGGTTACAAATATTAATGGGGAAAAAAATTAGATGTAGTAAAAACAAAATCAAACACTTTTGCAAATGAACTGAAACATGAGCCACGCAGATCCTTTGAGCTGCATCAATTAACTCCTTAAATTGTCTTTAGAAGTTACCTGATTCAATAGTTGAGACTAAAAGCTTTAATGATAGAGCTGAGTAAGATGGTGATAAGAAGTGCTGCTGGCTCCTCCACACTAACCCTGGACAGGAAACAGAAAAGAGGAGGCCGAGGCCCACTGACATTCTGGATTAGCCTGAATGCATCATTGCCGCGGCAACACATATATGATATGGGACTGCTTTTCCTACAGGAGCATTAGGGCCATTGTTAGGTTTATTGAAGACAGTTAGTGTGTGTACATATGAAACATTGAAGACCTGCCTCCAGCTGATTGCTCATTCTGTCTTAAGACAGAATAGACTGCATAAAAGACTGCTGTTCTGGTGGGGGGCAGGAAGCTATGTTTGAAAATCCCTTGGTGTGCCAGATTCATTTTTTGTTCTATATGAACTCACAATTTTTTGAAGCTAACAGCCATACTAAGACTTTTTTTTTAACCATGAGAATAAAATAAGTATATCTCATACATTGCATTATATTATATAATATTATTGTTATAAATT
>NW_015150573.1:1015685-1017196 GCF_000732505.1 Cyprinodon variegatus
TTTTTTCATAGTTTGGTTACTATGACTACTTTAACTTGTGTAGTTTTCCATTAGCTCTCTACTGTGCAGATAGTTTTATATCTAAGGAAAACATATTCCAGAATATTACAACTTTTTTCTTTTTTTTTTCTTAATACTTTTTTTGTACTATATATGTCTTTTTTAGTGTCTGTCATATTTTCTTATCTTTAATGGCATCTTTCTTTAACTCTTTGTTCTCTATATAAGCTACTGTAACCAGGAGAAATCCAAGGGATAAAAAAAAGTTAATTCTAAGTCTATTAAATCATATTCATTAAACAATATATATGTCAAAGAAAATCAACACAATTACAGCTTCCTTTAGCATAGACTTGTTTGAAAAAGACATGAAAAGAACTAACAAACATAGAAGCAAATGTTTTACATGTTTTACTTTAGTGGATTTTAGTTCATTTTTAAATAAATAATAACATTTTCAGTTATTTATAGTTTTTTCCCTCACAGTTATTGGATTATATTTATTTCAGCTAACCAAAATGTTTCCTCCCTTTTAGTTTTTGTTTTTTCATTAATTTTAGCTAACTATCATAACCCTGCTGCAGATGCATCTTATCTTACCAAATTTTTTCCTTCCACTCAACATTTTATACCCATATAATATTCTAATTTCCTCTCTATTTAAGGTCTTTACTATAAGCAAGCCCTGATCAACACACAAGTACCAAAGGCTTGAGACATCTAATATCTGCGTAATCATTTAGTTTATTTTATGAAAACAGCAACAAAATAGAGTCAATTCTTTTTTATTTAAATTCTCTTTCTTTTTAGCTGTACTTGGAAAAACAAACAGACATTTTTGAACTAAAATCTGCCAAAAGCAAAAAAGCCTTGAAAGTGGGTCAGAGATTCACCATCCAGCAGCTAAACCAACCTAAACACGCAGCCAGACCTAGAGTGGAAAGATTTAGGTAAAAGCTTTTTTCATGTGTCAGAACGACCCAGTTCTCAATTTGAAGAATGTGTGCAAGACTTTAAATGAAAAAATGTAAAAATGGTCGACTCTTTAGTTTCTGGGTGCAGCTTCACCACTTCCAGGGAAAAGAGGCTGCAGTGCAGCATCATTCGCTCTGCAGAGAGCTGCAGTCTTCCTTCTCTTCAGGATCTGTTCACCTCCAGCAGGTCAGATTGCAGCTGACCTCTTTCACCCTGAACACAAACTCTCCTCTCTGACAGGAGGCTGCAGTCCATCAGAACCAGAACCTCCTGCTACAAAAACCTCTTCTTCCCGTCTGCTATTAGCCTCATAATCAAGGCACGGGTACTCCTCTGACTCTTTTCCCATTAGAGCATAAAAAAAATTAAAAATATCAATCACATTTTATTTTGTACTGTTTAATAATGTCGATATGAACAACTGGCATTTGTTATAAGTTTTTATATTATTGTTTTTGTTGCAGTGGAGCCTTCAGAAATGCTTCATAGGGGTGGCCACTAAAAATCTTGGGGTGGCCACTGAAACTAAAAGCCCT
>NW_015150573.1:1018595-1020026 GCF_000732505.1 Cyprinodon variegatus
CAGTGGGCCTCAGCAGATGGCCGCTCACACTGAGCCTGGTTCTGCTGGAGGTTTCTTCCTGTTCAAAGGGAGTTTTTCCTCTCCACTGTCGCCACAAGCATGCTTAGTGTTAGGGATTGCTGAAGAGTCAATGAGTCGATGCAATCAACTGGTTTTCCTTAGATAGAAACTTTGAATCAATTTGGCTGAATGATCTGGTTGAACTGGAAAGTGCCTCGAGATGACTTGTGTTGTGAATTGGCGCTAGATGAATAAAATTAAATTTTTATTCATTCGTTAAATTGTTATAATTTATTGGTAAATTTAATTGGTAATACAGTTACATTTTATGATTTAGTGTCACATTACTGTAATATTTGGATAATTTATTTTAGTTTCTGGTATAATTATTTGTGTCATGGGAGAATCACATGTAATAATTTGTCACCCTAAATACCTCAGGGATCTCATCAAAACAATTGTGAATCTCATCCTGTGACCCAGACATTGCGTTTCGTGACCCCCCACCCGGGTGTTCTGACCCCCGCTCTGGGAACCCCTGCCCTACAAGGACCCCAACTTTGGGAATCAGTGCCCCACCTGACGGATAAAGCTCTATTCTGCTGGACATGTGAGAATAATTCAGATATTTAAGGCAGAAAAAGTTTTGCCTGTTTCTGTACTGTGAGGGAAACGTGTTGGACGAGGTTTCAGGGTCAGGTGGACGATTTGAGGCCCTGCGGATACAAACACAGAGAGGAGAGAGTGAGTCAGCCTCGGGACTCGCTCTGCAAAACCCAAAAAGTTGAGGGGGAAACAAAACCACAGCTTAACTCCAAACCTGATTCACTGAACTTTAAACCTGAACCCAGCAGCACTTTTCTATCCATGTCGAAGCCACAGAGAAAAACAGGATCATTTCTAAACATATAACCCCTGATACAAACGCTGGAATACATGCTAACCAGGCAGGAGGCGCTGTATGCAAACATCTGGCTCCTGTCATAGTGTAATTAGCGGTTAATAAAAGAGGCTAATAAGGACGTAGCAGTGAGGGGCTAAATGAAACGAGCATCAGGAGTCCCAGATAACAGCTTTGACCTACAGCTGCCTTCTAAAGCTGCTCCAAACTTTATCTTCACTGCGTAAACCGATGGGCTTTGTGCCGCATGCTAACAGGTTAGATATTTTATTAGTTAGTTAGTTAATTTAGCTCTAACTGCATATGCAGGGGCAAATTTCATTGCAACATCAACAGAGAAAGCCGGTGACCCAACGAAGCAGAGCCGATGAGTAAAAACTGCATCAACCACAGGGTTGGAAATCAGTTTCCTTTGAGATACTTCAAATATTTTTTTTTTTTGAACATTCTTTATTTAAGATTATTAGGAATCCAGAACATATACATATGTATATTTATGCATGTACTTACATAGAGAAAAACAAAACAAA
>NW_015150573.1:1021638-1022903 GCF_000732505.1 Cyprinodon variegatus
TATACAGATAATTTGCTTCATGAGGCGACATTAGAGGAATCAAACTACAAACCAGTCATGTTTGTTTGCTTCCAGGCTTGGTTTTACCAACATCAAAATAAATACTTTTGGAGTTTTTTTTTTTTTTTTTTTTTTTAGTAAATTGTTTGTCCACAGATTAAACTCTTGAAATAAGGTTTTACTGTTCAAGCTTTTGTTTAAATTGTGCAAAAAAATCATGAATCTGAAATTTTCCGTCTTAATCAACAATTGAAGACGTAGAAATGATCAAAATTCTTAACTACTCAGATCTGGATCTGAAACCTGTCAGGTGTGAAGCAGTAAATTAATATTGTTTTTCTAAAATCTCAGTCAATCCGTTGATTTTAGGGTCAAAATTTGCTTCTCAACATCAGAAACCATCTGGATCTCCTTCCATTCCAGGTCAGAGGAGGTTTGTCCTGCTGGTTGAAACTCCACCTCAGCTTCTAGTCTTTTTCTGCCTGGTTTTCATTAGGGATTGGCTCCATTTAGCTTCATTTATTTTTCTTCCCCTGCTCAAGGAAAGCATCATGATATTGCTACCACCATGCATTACCATATGAAATATTCACATAAAGGTTAATGCAGTGTTAACAGACCTATAGAGATGGGCGGGGGCGGAGCTAGAACGAGACACTGCATCCCCTCCTCCCCTTCCCTCTATCATCCAACTATCATCTCCTATCATGCAGGTGAAGATTCTCCATCATCCAGGTCATAGTCATTCCAAAAAAGTCACACAAAAAAAAGCAATCACTGAACTTTGTTTCCAAGTTTGAAGACGTTTCTCTTCAATTTTTTAGAAATGTATTTAAAACTTCTCTGACAAAAATGTTGACATTAGAGTAAAAGAAACCCAGGAAGACGTTCTCTAACGTAAGCGAGTCCAAAATAATTAATTACATTATTTATTTATTAAATACATGTTTTAATTAAGTAAACACACATTTAAATTATTTCATAAACTATTAATTTATTGTAATGCGCCACTCAACACACTCCATACATTTGTACGGAGCCCCTCTGATGACATGGTCAAAAAATTTTTTTAATTGTGGCCACGAAGTAGTATTTCGTGGCCACGCAATAAGTTTAACGTGTGCAAGAAATACTTATTAATAATATTAATATCATTCCTGGACAACTGGGTAAGCAAATCGAGCGTGCCTTTTCTAAGGTCTAAGGCGCGCTCGATTTGCTTACCCAGTCGGTCTCCGCCAGTCACGTGACTTATTAATAATATT
>NW_015150573.1:1024735-1027076 GCF_000732505.1 Cyprinodon variegatus
TATAATATACAAGTTTCACTTTTTAAATGGAATTACTGAAATCAATCTACTTTTTCATGATATTCTAATTTTATGACCAGCACCTGTATATCTAATGTTTGAAAATTCATGTTGGAAATAATAACAGAGCTCCACCGCTGCACATGGAGTCTGCATGTAGATCAAATAAGATCAATTACATCTGAGGAGAAAACCTTCTCTCACATGTTTACCTGCTAATGTAAAGAAGTTTATTAGACATAAAGACTTTTGTAAAGCATGGCGACATACGTTTCAGCTCATAAATTCATCCGACTGAGGGTCTCTCTCAGTTTCCCGGACATCCAGGTATATTTAGGTTTATACGCCTCCCAGAGAAAGGATCCAAAGTCTTTGCATTAATAACTGTCCTGCTGGGTTTATCATCTCATGTTACGCAGCCAGAAACCCCTCCCCCTACCTAATGTTACCCTAACGATCCTGTGTAAGGATGACATCAACTATATCGACTCCTCCGAGGTCTCATCTTTCCGTTTGTGCAGCCGCCGCAGTCCGACATGAACCTGACCCCGTCCACTCCCCTCCGTCCTCAGAGACTTCCTGCCTGTTCTGTGTGTGTTCGGCTCCACCTGCGCCCTCGGTTTCTGCATCCTGAGGAATGACTAACAGACCACAGGGATATAGATTTAAAACCTGCAAACTCCTACCAGCCATAAAAATGATTAAAGCCCCTATTTTGGTTAACTGCATGCCCTCCCACCACAACTGGCTTTGATTTGTCAGTGGAAACCAGATGCAGGTGATGTTCCTCTCTCTGTTCCAAGAAGGCAGTAAATCTAAACCAGGTCTGGATCAGATGAGCTCTGCAGCGAACCTGATACCCACTCAGGTCCAGGACGGTACCTGCAGAGGTACCTATCAGCTCAGAAGAAACCCGTTTCCCCTGCAGCAGGGATCTCGCTGCACCGCACTCAACCTGAACTCCATGTTATAGCTCTCAGTTGTTTTATTGCCACCTTGTAAGCACTAATTCAGCCAAGGATGCGAAATGATGCAAGCCAAGGCAATCGGCTGAGTGTGGGTAGCTTTCATCGCATTTCCATTTAGCAGATAGCTGTGATCCTGCCCTGTCAGCTTAAAAAAGCTTATCAGGTGGAGAGGCACCGGTGCACCATTGGACTCGACACACAAAGAGTACAGTTTAATAGCCCTGCAGGTCCTGCCTGGCAAACAGCTCATTGGATGTGTTTTTATTTTTGGATTGCTTCATTTTACCACGGAAGATATAGGAATTTCTGTAAAATCAACAGGAGTGTATTAGGAAACCCACAGGAAACTCATTTTCTGGTCTCATGTTGCTTTTGCATGCCTGTAATCCCACAAAAATTCAGTAAATTCCTGTAAACCTGAATTTCCTCTCGTATCTAAAGATGTCAGTTATTGTCATAACCTTCAGGAAGGAGGAACAGGGAACTATACCCCCTCATGTTTTAGGCTAATTTATCAGCTTAATGTAAAAGAAAAAATATATAATTTGCCTTTAGGAAAAAGTCTTTAAACCGGTTGGTTTGCTTTTGGTTAAATATATTTCCGGTTACAACTTTCCGTGTACCATGAGTACCCCTCTCAGTCAAAAGTATTGATGATTGTCCAAAAGTGGAATGTACAATGACCTAAATAAAGACTATTTTACTTAATCTTTTAATCCGAGCATTTAATAATAATAATAAAAAAAAACATAAATATTTTGCCTAGATGTTAGTAAGGATTCAAACAAATACAAAATAAAATCCTTTTATTAACCTGTATGTCAACGTGGGGGTGGAGGTTGGTTGAGGACCCAAATGCAGAGCTGAGTTTTGCTTATTTAATCAAAAAAATCAACAGAAACGAAATTTAAGAACCAAAATACGGGAAACCAAAAACCAGGAGACATCACAGGAAAACACACATGGAGATGCAAGTAGCAACAAGAAAAGAGTAAATAGTAACTGAAGAGGAGGGAAAGAAAAGTTGACTATTTAGCTGATATGGAGCAGGTATGGATAGAAGTAACTAGAAGGGAGCTAGGGGGAAAGGAGACTGGTACACCGGGGCAACAGAGAGTAACTCAAAAAATGCAAAACAGGTCTAATATAACAAAAAAATGGAAAAGAAACCAATGACCAAAAAAACAAAATGACACAAATAAGTGAAAAAAAGGGGAGAACCATAATGCTGTATTTATAAAATTGGAGCTCCTCTGAGTAACTTTAAACTTGATGAATTGGGAACAAAATACTGAACAAAAATTACAGTCAGACTGACTTGATTAGTTTTACTTTGTTTTCTTTAAGACACCTGAGCTGCTTTGTTGAGCTCC
>NW_015150573.1:1027543-1038844 GCF_000732505.1 Cyprinodon variegatus
AGCTAACCAGTATTTGAGCCCCTTCCCAAAATTACCCCAACGGAAGGTTTCCAGATGGATATGCGGAGCAAATCCATCTGACGCAGTCAGGTTAGTAAGTCTCCACAATGGGAGGTATTTGACAATACACTGCTACCAACTGTAGCTCAAATAAACCCAGTGTAGTTCTCTACATCGTCAACTCAAACATATAACAAAAACGTACATTTTGGTGAAGAAAAAAGGCTTGCATTATTTTTTAATTGGGTCAGCAAAACAGATTCCAGGGCTATTTTATTTTAATACCTAAGAAATAAAATATTTTCATGTACCCACTGCAATGTACTCACGGACCACTAGGTGTACGCATACCCCCAGTGGGGATTAACTGCCTTAAAACAGGAACTGTCCTATATTAAGAAATGAGATCATAGGGTCACATTTAGCTCAGCTTCAAATTAAATTTACACACAAGAAAAGACAAGAATAAATTATTTTAATCAGTCAAGTTGAGGACAATGCCTGGCCAAGAAATGTCCCTTATTTCATTTTCACAAAGTTGGAAACACTATAAGTAACAACGATGGCTTTTTAATCAGCGAAATCTAGAATTGCTATTATAAATATACATTTTACAAAAGTCTAAAAACATCACATTAAACATAAAAGCATTATCATAGCTTAGGATTTTAACCAAGAAATGTAAAAGTAAAAAACTATGTCTTATTTCTGCTTCAACCCTTTATTTCTGTGTCCTTAAGTAAGTTGTACGAAGTTTATTGCTTTTTTTTAACCTGCAAATTGTAATTTTATATTGTAATAACATAAATAACCACAAGAAATAGAACATTAAATTACTTTCCATACACAAGGTCCAAAAAGAAGGATCTAATATACAAAGTGGACAAACAGATTTCTCAAAATGTTTATTGAAAACTGCATCAGAGGAAGCAGCGATGGCGTCTAAGGCAAGAACCTCTATGGGTGGAGACAGCAGGTTAGTGACCACGTCTTTGTGGAAGTGGATGATAAAGAATGTGTGAGTCGCTATCCTTGTCTTATAGTTCAGTCCATGCCCAGAGGGTGAGGTTAGCTTCTGCCAGTTGGATCCAGTCCATCTGCCAAAGCGAAGCGGTGGTGGTTGCTGGTTGGTCCCAGAAGCTGATGTATCGGTGGTCGGAGGAAAGACAAGAGATCAGAACAGAGCAGATGATACAGAGGGCGAAGCCAAAGCCTATTTTGGTGATGTAGAAGGTTGTCAGAGCCAGGAGGTCAGAGATCCGGTGAAGCGCCGAGGGCGAATCCAGTTCCAGGTACGGTGCACAAATAGGTAGAGATCTGGCAGGAGTCAGAAGATAGGTCAGGGAAAGATATCAGACAGGAACAGGCAGGCTCAGAGGTCAAGAGGCAGAACAGGTCAGGATCAGGTAGTCAGAACACAGGTACACTAGAATAAGTCTCACCAATGGCTTGAAATAATCTGGCACTGATGACTGGTCTGAAGGCTGGTTAAATAGAGACTAATACAAGAAGATAAGATAATGGGTAATAAGAACTGGGCAGAGTTAAGCACTCTCTTCATTATCTATTATCTAAAAGCAACACTGTCTGATATTTAGCCACTAGGGGTGCTAGACCTGTAACTGGCTACATTACACAGTCTCCCTCCGTTATAGCAGTACTTTAGACTACAGGATTAAGAAGTCATGGATTTACTAGTAAAGATCAAGTTACAATAATACAGATTATAGATTAACTACTCTATCAGAGAACCATAAATAAGTCTGATGGGGTAAGGGTCATACTGTCGCCTATTTTAGGGGGATGCAACAGAATTCTTTCTCCCCCTTCTTGATATTTTTGCTTTTGTTTGTTTTTTTGCATGTTTGTCACACTTTTGTGTTTGTAGAACAGCTAAAATATTAATCAAAATATGTGAAACCTGTTAATAAATTACTGTCAACCTGCTTTCCCCTAATTAAAGACAAGAGATGCTTTGCTAACGTCGCTAGCTGCAACTAAGAAAACAGTAGAGGCAGGATTTCCAGAAAAGTAGCCAATCAAAGGGAGTTTATTCTCCCAGCTTAGTTCCTCCCTCATGACAAAAGTTGACATGAGGACACAGAAACAGATCGATATGCGAGCAGGAGAGAATTTACTGGAGCATAAAATACTGGGGGCCTCATGGTATGAATATATTTCGAAATGCACTTGATGGGTAGTTCAGGTGCATGTGTTTTAAATAAAACTGCTCATATAACGATGTATTATGTTCAGATATGGTAAGTTAAATAATACAGCATTTTCTTGTACCACAGGGTAATGGGTAAATCTATTTCAAACCTGTCCAGGACAGAACCACTGAATCTGGGGAGGGTAGTGCTGTTGCTTTTTTTGCAGATGATGTGTTTCTATTTTGGCCATAATCTTCAGGGTGGACCGTAGCGATGCACAGCTGAGTGAAAAGCAGCAGGAGTGAGAATCAAGCCTGAGGCCATAGTTGGCATTACTTTCTCTATTTACCTTTTGCTGCTGTAACGCCACAATTTCTCCATTGTGGGACAATAAAGGGATTTTCTATTCTATTCTGTCTATTAGGATTCATTTTCTACATCATCACTGCTCCAAGTAATAAGGCAAGTTACCCAGATTAATACTTACATTTTCATAACAAACCAAATGGCTCTTATATTGATTGAAAAACAGACCAAATATACAGTGAGCTTAAATGATAAGCTTCAGTCTCAAGCTTATTTTACCTTTGGTTACTTCTCTAGTCCAGATAAAAACTCTCTTAAATATAAAGGTAGGACTAGCATAGCCCTCTTCAAATGAAAGTTAAACAAAACCTGGAGTTAAAGACTTCCTCTAAGCTGTACATCATCAATGAGCAGTTATACAAGGTTTATAAAAAACCTGCAGGGGATCTTGAGGGTGTGCTGCTCAGCTCAGTCTAATTGGAGAAATCCTACATAAAAGAAAGATGTCAAACTGTTCAAAGGAATCAGGAAGGTTTCCAGGATCAGAACCCTCCAATACGAATCAATCCTGTTCCTTTACCTGTTTCTGACATGAATCCCTGACTCAGCCTCAGAGTTGTCCATCAAAGCCTCATTAGATATTTACTAAGACATATCAGATGATACATCAGACACAGTAAACACTACGGCTTCCTGTAATGAAGGAAACGAGTAACAAGGAAACGTTTCTAAAAACATGTCAGTGTGGAGAGAAAAAAACAGTTTAATGCAAAATGACAGAGAACTCCTCAGGCGTTAGAGGCAATAGCATGCCCAAATTAACATAAGCATCACTTTGCTTGTCAAGCCTACTCCCCAATTCACTGGTATTTTTAAGTCAGGATAAACCTGAGGAATGGAACAACCATCAAAAACAAACAATGACTCTGTTTTCTCTGGCACTGCGCTGTGCTTCACAAGAAACAGAGAAGGGAAATAAAACCAGCGCAGCTGCCTTTCTGGCATAGGCATTAGATGCACTGGTAGGGAGCCGAGAACGGCGTCTCATGCCAGCACATCCACATGTCATCTCTGTTTAGACACACCTTGGAGAATGTGACCCCTTTCCAAGCTTGGCCTGGCAAGCGGACTGCAGAAAGAAGGAGAAAAAAACTTGTATTGTGGTGAACCTGCGCCAGGAGGCTGCCTCCCACTGTGGGCATGTATTAATGTGTGCGCTCATGAGTCACTACAGAACATGCATGATTTGTGCACATATGCATGCAAGATCGCAGTTCAGAGACACTGGTTGTGGAAAGTACAAGGCTTACTGGATTGAGGATTTATGGTTTCTTGGTGGACCAGGACATTATCTGCTCATCTCATTTTCCAAATGCCTTCCTTGTACCACTGTAAGCTCACAATCTCAGATCGAGATGTTTTGTACTGACAGGTTAAAGTATTGAAATTTTGACATGCTTAGCGAAAATCGGGATTTGAATCTGATAGAGAAGCTCTGAAGAAAGCCGAAGATCAGCCTAAAAGAAAAGAAGTTCCTCCAATCTCTGTCCCCATTTACTGTAAACAGTTTCACTGATTATCGAGAGGAGAAAAAACTACCAATAATGTAATTTTTTGAAATGTTGGGTAAAAAGATAAATGGTTTCTCATTTTTAGGGGTTTAAGAAAGAAATTGATTCTGTCTGACACAATATCTATATTGGTTAAAAATACCAATATCACAATATGTTTGTTGACCAATGTTGGTGTTCCTTTGTAATAAAAAGCTGAGATGCACACCTCCCTGCACACCTGCGGCTCATTGGGTCACTACCAGAGGAGTATTTGAGCAGCGGGCTGTCGCCACCTCGACGCCAGAGTGTTTGCCAGTATTGGGTACTCTAGCTAAACTGAGATTAGCAGAGTCTAACCTTAGCATTGCTTTTGTTTTTGTTCTTCGGCAGGAAGACTTCCTGTGTTAGTGGATAAGCCTGGACCTTCTACTCCTGGAAGGATTTAGAGTCTCACTGAGTAAGGGGAAAACCTCCACATGATCCGTTCAAGTCCACTCCTAGAAAACCAAGTGACAGTCCACTCCTTTACTCCTCTGGGTCCAACATATGTCTGCCTGTCTGCTCTCCAACGAGTTCCCTCTTCTCTGGATTAAACCCCCACAAACTGGATCCAAGGATAAACCAAGAGCCCCCCAAGAGTGAGTGCCTCTACAGAAATATTCAAGCCTCTTTTTTCCCACTGTCCCTGAACTGATCACTGTGATCTTCCCTTACAAGTTTCTGGTTCACCAGTCCGCTGAGTTCCAGCATTGTTTCCCCACTGAGTTTCTCCATCAGTGTTTGCTAACCTACAATAAACCTGTCAAACTTTTACCCTTTTACCCTTGGTGAGTGGTTCTCTGCATGTGGGTCAGATCTTTAAAGCCTATTATGACAAGATGAGAACATTCAGAGACCTCGAAACAGTTAGATCATTTTTCTATGGAACATAGAAATGAACAGGGAGCCGTTGGCTTTCAAAGAGAGGAATTAACACTGTTGTCAGCGTCCAGTTTAAAAGTGAACTGTTGTTTTTTTTTTTTTTTAACAATATCACTGCCGATATTCTGCTATAACATGTGAAGTGAAGAATAAAATAACAACGTTCATCTTTAAGATATAACATCTCAGGTGTCACATTTAATAGGTTGGAATTGAGGCGGAGTGAACTTGATCAGCTCTTCCTACTCCGTGCTCGCTCCAGGCGAGGGGATAAAAATTCTGGCGGGGAGAACTATCTTGGCATGACACCGACAGGAAAGTTTTCTTTTGGCATCGTCTTCCTCTTCTAAATAACCATGGGTGGAAGTGTATGGCTATTAGCCTGGCAGACGAGAACTACGGTAAAGGATGACTTCTCATTCCCTGTGCTGCGAACATTTACTGTACGTGGTCCCGTTTTATCCACAGTGGTTCACAGGAATATCAAAGGTGAGTGGAACCTCGTCCATGTTGATGGTGTCCTCTGGACGGATTTTGCAGAAAGAAGCCAGTTTTCCTTGATAGTCTTTTGGCATTTGTTGCAAAACAGTAGTTTGTGTGCGGATGGAGAAATAACTTTCTTCATAAACTGAAAGCACCAATAAGGACCGCCTCTAAAGTCTTTGACGTTGAATTTGCAGGCTAGCACTGTTGCCTTCATTCGAATAGTTACTGTTGAGACACTTCTAATTGCTGCTCTTTGTTCAATAATTCGCTGTTCAAGTTTGTCCTCCAACAGTCTACTTTGTTCCTTCGGAAACTCTATTTAGTCTCATTTACTTGGAACAGGTCCTCTTCTTGCTTCCACTTCCGCATCATTGACTGATTAATCTTTAATTCTCGAGCTGCTGCTTTATTCCCATGTTTTACTGCATAACTGATGGCATTGAGTTTAAACTCCACGTCAAACGTTAGTCTCTTGAAAAGAATTATTATTGGGTCTTAACAAACAAATGGAAATAAAAATTCCCTGTATGCACCGCGCACTATTTCTTCTACGGGAGAAAACTGAGTTGGCAGCTGCTGCCCGTATTTGCGAGAACTGTTGAAGCTTAATCTTAATCTATACATAGGGCGCACTGGATTATAAGTGTAATGTTTCTAATTTATATGAAGAAACTTATGTAATGAGTCAGGACGATACAGGTATACCGTGATATGTTCATTCTTCATCTACTCATGACTTGCAACACAAAGACACACATTAGGAGAGTAAATCATATCTAAGGCCATCTGGTGGCAGGGGGTAAAACTGCAACTCATTAACTTATTATCACAATAAGGCGCACTATCGATTTTTGATAAAATTGAAGGCTTTTAGTCCCGTCTTATAGTGCGGAAAATACAGTATATATATATATATATATATATACACACACACATAATATATTCATGTCTCCTCTTTACGGAAGAGGATTAGGGCCAGTGGAAAAAAAAAAATAAAGTTAACTGATTTTTACATTTTATTTCAGTTTAGTATGGGAAAAAAGTCAGAATTCTGACTTTAATCTCAGAATTCTGACTGAATTCTGGCAATAAAAAAGTCAGAATTTTTAGAAAAAAGTCAGAATTCTGAGAAAAAAGTCAGAATTCTGACTTTTTGCCCATGTTAAACTGAAATAAAATTTAAAAATCAGTTAACTTTTTTTTTTTTTTTTTCAGTGGCCCTAATCCTATTCCGTACCTCTTTTGTTAATGTATCAGGGTAAATCATTTTATGACATTAGGGGCAGCTTCAATATTGCCCAAGACAATGTTGTCTTATTGCATCTGGACACAATTCAAAAGTTAATTTAATTAGTTAAAGTTGCAAGATGCTGTATTATGTAATATTTAAACATCTAGAAGGGTCTGTGTGAGTTTTAGGATCAATAGCTGCAACACAGCATGTTGTAACAACATTGTTGCTGCTATATTGTCTACTTACCTCTTCTTTGGCCCTGTCTTTCTTCCTCCTTTCTGAAAACTGCTCTCAATGGCGTTGATCTTATTTCCATCTTTCTCTTTCAATCATTGAAAGGTGTAAAACATCAACAACCAAGCCTGACATTTTTCCACGGAGGTAATAATGTCATCTACATCCCACATCAGTCAAAACAAGCTTCAGATTCGGAGCAGTCATACAACCGGATCAATGTAAAGTATTTGAATACTGATGCTTTATTTTTATGTATGGAGATTTTATTTCATAATATTTGCAAACATATTTTTTCCCCCTTTTATTCTGCAATGATGTGCTCTGTCCAGCAGTTGGTACCTCAATTTGCCACCTGTGTTTCCTGCAGGCAGAGATATCATATTGGCAAATTCTTGCTATTTCACACTCCTTATAATGTTTTAGTCTTTTGCTATTTTCTGGGAGATATTTTTCTGATTTTGAAGCAGAAACAAAGTTTACTGTGAACAAAACTCAATGTTAATCTAAACCTGTAAAAGGTTCTATATAGTTTAGGTCTTAACTGTCGACCTTTAGCTATCCCTGATGGGCCAGTGGACTCTTAACTAAATCATTCACAGAAAATGTTGGGAAGTCTGACCTGTATGTTTTGCAGGTCTAGACAAATTAGAGGTAAATAAATTATTATGCCCTTACAAGAAAACATCCTGTGTGTATAAAGTTCCCCAACTAAAGCCTGTTTCTATGGGTAATCTCTAAGGTCTCTCAAAAAACTACCATTACACCCTGAAAGTAGAACATAATGTGACGTAGCCCCCTAAAATCTTACTCCTATTTTTTTCCCAAGGCAAACTGATGTGTAGAACTGATTGACGATCACATGAGCTGTTTAACTGAACCACAAACTCATACAGATGGTAAACATTTTCGGTATTTGTTTATTTTTTTCTTTGCTCTATTTTAAAATCACCACATTATGGCCATACAGAGACTTGGTGATTCATTACGCAGATGACGTTTAAGTTTATCCAACTGAACCACAGGTTTCCATTTCTGCCCTTTTGGAATTCATCAGATTCTTTGGTAGCATATTTGGGTCTAAAACTCAGAATGCAAGTGTTATACAGTAGACTTACTTATTTTAAAAAGCATCTTGTTAAGTCTTGATTTTTACAGAGTCCTGTCCCCTTTTTACAAAGCTATGCCTCAAATGGGGGTCCTGACATGATCAATTGTACTTACCTTACATCTTGACCTGTTGCGTTGATTTTGTGCCCTATAAAAACAGACGACTGAACGCAGTGGAGGTTGCCTCTAAAGATTTATTTTAATATAGGGTGACCAAACGTCCGTATTTCCCGGGACATGTCCGTATTTCACGTCCTGTCCAGGGCGTCCCAGGTTTTTTTTAGAAAGTGAGGAAATGTCCTGTTTTTTTAAATTACCTTCATTGGACCATTAAATTTTCAGGCACTAGGGCACTGCGCACGACGCTGCGTGTGACGTAATCCCTGAGCCGCGTCAGTGCGGGCAGCCCTGTGTCATATTTGGCTTAAGGTTCCTAACCCACATGCAGAACACACTGAAGCTGGAGAAAAGTTCAAAGGTTTATTTAAATAATTCTGTACAAAGAATAAACAGATCCAGGACTGGTCACGAGTGGGTTCACTGCAGAGGGGGACAGAGGAGTTAGTGGATGTCCAGGTAATTTGCAGGATGTGAGAGAGCAGGGCAGTACCTGTTCTGGAGTTTGAGCTGAGCGGCTGAGGGGGGGAACCTTGAGGGTCCAGAGGCTGTCGGCAGGCTGAGGGCTTGACGGAGGCAGAGCTTGGTTTGAGTGTTTGCAGATCACAGATTTGAGTTTCCCTTCCAGATTCTTCAAAGAGCGGGCAGGCAGGTCTTTGACAGGAATGATTCTCCAGGGTTCTTCAGAGATCAGACAGGCAGATTTCCAACAGAGAAACTCTTCAGGGTTTCTGGTTTCAGGCAGGTTCAACCGTAACTGGCAAACACTCTGGCACTGGAGAGACATCCTCTGACTCCTCAAATACAGATCTCCTGATGAGCAGATGAGGGACAGGTGGTTGCAATCAGCTCCGGCTCTAGGAGATCTAGTACGCCCTCTGGTGGAGAAAGTGGACAGACCTCCAAATCCCAACACCCTGTTCTTAATCAGAATATAGATAGCGTGGCTGTCAGTACGCCAACAACATGCCAAAGAGCAAATGTATGTTTACCCACGATTTACAAAAGAGTTTCCCCGCTTTCAGACCGGGTCGAGACAAATGGGAGGCCTTGTACACATATGTCTCGGTGTCCAATGGAAAAGCCACCTGGACACCGAAAGTAAAGATATCTATTGATATGTTTGTTCGTTTTTGGTACATTTTGAGTTATTTTTGCTACACAAGAGGTATTTTTTTGTTAATTAGCTCATTTGTTAATTTAATTTTCCAATAGCCTACAGAACAGACATTATTTTGTTCATTGCTGAGGCTGAGTATCATCTGTTATTGGGAGTTGAGAGTTATTGTTAACTTCTATTGTTAAGTGAGGGATTTACATTATTTCTTTCACTGTGCTATTCATTCATTACAGGAATTGTTAAGCATTTTTTAATAAATACATTTTGAATGAAATTATTATTTGTTATTGGAGTTATTGCTGTTGACTTTTACTGAAAAGCATTTTTAATAAACCAACTGTAAATATCATGTTATTGTAGGATTACGTAGGTCTATGTTAAGTGAGTGCATGCCACAGACATCTCTATGCATGGGAACAGAGATCCCCAACCCCCCCATCCCCCCCGCTCCAAGGTGTCCTTATTTTCCCAAATGAAAATATGGTCACCCTATTTTAAGATCAAAAAAGCTTTTGCATTATCTGTTGTCTTCTTTGTTATTTTATGTTGTATTTTTGTATTTTTATGACAAAAATGTCAGCTTCCTGACATTGTTTTCATTTATAAGCAATTCTATATTTGTTTCTGAAAAAAAAAAGGAAGTTCAAACACATGTTTTGTGGTCTTCAGCCCTTTAAAAAAAAAAAAAAAAAAAAAAAAAAACCAGAAAGGACCAAAAAAAAATTCAATCTCTTAACATAATCTCCACAAAAGGCATGAAGCAGGCAGATGAAAATAAACTATTTTAGTCTAAAACGATGGAAATTCTAAAAAAAAAAAAAAAAAAAAAACCAAATAAAAACATAAGAAAAGTGAAATCTTAAGCTTGAACTCTTTAGGCTCACAAAGAAGCTGCAGGATGTCGGTGCGGAAAGGTATGTCTGTTAATTAATGAGTCACAATTAATAGGTCCATTAACTGTGACTCAATCTAATGTTAACAGATTGATCTATAAATCTTGAATATCAAAGACAGTATTTTCTGTTTTATTAGACCACTGTCCTTCTATCCATAAATGTTTGTGCTATTTTGAGCTTTAGGTACCCCACAATCGTGTTGGACTGGTAAAATTCCCGAGTCGAGATCATGTCAAAAATAAGCCATCACAACACAGAAATTCAAGATGACAGATCAGCAGCAAGAGAGAAGCCTGAACGTTTGGAGGTTGTGTGAAAACCGAGGGGGGGGTGGAGGCGGAGAGGAGACAGGCTGGGGAAAAAAGACGTTCACCTGTGTACAGGAGGGATAAGCAAAGCCGCCAATCAGACAAAGCATGGACGCAGCAGAATGCTACTCCCCGCCTGCCGTTTGGCCTCAGGCAGAGAGGAATAACTGAATTACAGCGGCAGCAAAAAGCTAATCTCGCTTCCTCTGCGGGGGTCACATGTGGGTACACTTGTCATCCTTTCTGTAGGTTGTTCTGTGCGCTCCTCTGTTGGCCTGTGCACATTTGCTCAGGCTCAGCATGGCTTTTTGAAAGCGTGTCAAGCTGACGGTGAGAGAGCATGTTTACTCCACGAGGATGAAGGCTCAAATCCAACTGTCCTGCAGGGAACAGAAGGTGAGCAGTAATAGAGGTGAGAAACATCAAAATGGTGTGTGCTGTTCGGGTTTTATTCAGTACGCCTGTTCATGTGTTTATGGACCCCTGAGTTCATAACGCAGTCCGACAAGCTGCCATCCAAACAACACATGGAAAAAATAAAGCATTTTAGAAAGGAAAAGTTAAGGATAAGCAGAGACATTTTAAAAATTAGTATTTTAGAGATTTCCTTTTAGCTTAACCACTGTGGCATTTCTAACTCAGTGATATTTTCATGATAGATATTGGTTTCCATAGTATTAGGAAGGAAACATCAGCCAGCCTTGCTGATTAACTCATCATTATCAGCATGGGAACCTTTAAGAGAGCAGGAAGTTTAGAGATGTATGTGAAAACAATACCGAGCAGGAAAGCATTAGCTTAGAGGCAAGGCAAGTTTATTTGTACAGTATATCACATTCTATTAACAAGACAATTCAAAGGGC
>NW_015150573.1:1041119-1042259 GCF_000732505.1 Cyprinodon variegatus
ATCTATCAATCGGCTCCTCTTCGTCGTCGCTCTGCTCTGTCATATGCTTCGTTGATCTGATTGGTTTATTTGGCCCGTCTATCACCAACATAGGCCAATCAGCTAACCAGTATTTTCGCCCCTTCCCAAACTTACTTCAACGGAAGGTTTCCAGATGGATATGCGGAGCAAATCCATCTGGCGGAGTCAGGTTAGAAAGTCTCCATAATGGGAGGTATTTGACAATACACTGCCACCAATTGTAGCTCAAATAAACCCACACAAACACTCTGATCTTCTTATACTGTATTGAGGACCATGTGTTGACTCCCATTGATTTTCAGTCATTTTCAAGCCTTCCTGTGCTCTAACCCTAAACACAACCCAAACTCTAACAGGTTTCATGTCAAACTTTACATTTTGCTGACATTTTTGGTCCAACATGACTGGAATTTTTACCATCAAACAATACTTTTCCTGTTTATCATAATCTGGTATATAACATCCAGCTGCAGTCTCAACCAATCAAGATCACCGTCAGTCTTTCCTTTAATCACTTTTTGTAACCAAGAGAACACAAATAAACACATGAGATTTGCTTCTCTTTCAGCCAAAATGCTTTAAAGTTGAGCACGTTTTTGTTTTATCCTACATTCACAGCTCTTGTGTTTTTTCTTTTTCTGTAGAAAACGGTGTTAAATGCTCATCTAATAGCACCAGTTGTATACTTTGGCTGTTCAAAGATTTCTAAGGAAACCCTGCTTAAATTTTTTTTTTTTTTAAACAAAGAAAACTGGACTCCTAACAAAAGGGCATACCTTTCATCACCCCTCCTTTGGCTCCACTCTCACCTTGGAGCTCAGACAGAAAAGTGTAGCTGTTTCCCATCAGCAGCATGTTAAACGCTGGCTAACCGGGTTAGGCTGGAGCCCAGGTTTCTTCAGCAGATACCTCAAAAGCGTAGCATGACGGCAAGTAGTTTATTCCTGGCATCCTGGTGGGTGGATGCCTCTTCTGATTAAGACTTGGACCCCTAAACTACTGTATTTCTTGCACCATGAGGCGCACCGGATTATTAGGCGCACCTTCAATGAATTGTCTCTTTTAACATTTTTTTTTTCATATATAAGGCACACAGAATAGAAGCTACAGTAGTGACTG
>NW_015150573.1:1044778-1046728 GCF_000732505.1 Cyprinodon variegatus
CTCTGCATCTGGGTCCTCAAAGCAACCTCACCACCCATTGTTGACAAACAGGGTTTTTCTTATTTTAAATGTAAATTGTCTTGTTCCAATGGCAAATAGTTTCACTTACCTCCTCAATTCAACAAAAATCGCACTTGTTTTAGGAAAAAAGGACTTATCTAGATGAAGATTTTTTCCAGTGTAGAACATATCTATACGTCAGAGCTTCTGTATGTTTGAACCAGAACCAGAGCCACCTTGAAATGAAATGACCCCCCCTAAAGTGGGGGCCCCGGGGCCCAGGACACAGAGATCAAACACATCTGCATTGTGGTTGCACGTGTTTTAAATGTAAATATCACCTGGAATGCCAAGTCATTTTTTAAAGGATTTATCTTATCATTCTTTAACCTCAGAAAACTTTAAATACTTTAATACTTTAATAATCCCAGAGGGAAATTACTTTTGTTACACGCTCAAGTTACAGTTTTATATAATATATACACACATCCAACTACACAATACAATAAACATAAAAAATAAGAATAAAAAGAGATAAAATATATACACATATAGCTCTTCTGTATATATATATGTATGTATATCTATGCATATGTAAAAACTAAATCCAAATAAAGTGAAAATCCAAGTAAAGTGATAAATCCAAGTAAAGTGATACGGGGGGGGGGGGTTCTGAATCAATTGAGGGAGGCGTTATAGAGGTTAATGACCACAGATAGGAATGATTTCCTGTGGTGGGTAAGAGGAGTCCTCACAGATTTTTTTAGTTCAAGATGGTCAGGCTATCATTTTAAAAATGCAACGGGAAAAGAAAATCTGTTACAACACAGCAAACTTTTGCACCTACACAAAGTGTTACTTAACATCCCAACACAAGTACAATAGCAGCCATTCACAATGGCCCTTCCCAGTCTAAAGCCAGCCAAATGGCAGCAATATCCCCTCCAACTTCCAGCCACTGGCCTTCTCCTGGGACAGCTGGGTCAGATTATTATTTTTTTACTCTGATTTCACCCTTTCACTGAAATACAGGGTCTGACCAGGAGATGACGCTTCTCTTTAGATCTTAATGCCCACAATTCATGACAGAAAGAATATTTTAGATGTTTAAAAAGGAACTATTGGGGACCAGCCAAGGGCACATCAAGGAAAGTGGGGAAATTTTGAATGGGTGCAACTGTACTTAAAACATTATGTAAAGACAGCTCTAAGTTTCCATTCTTTTCAACCAAACCGCTAACCTCTACCTGACCTCTGACGGGGACATTCTGTTGTTCACAACTTTCTTTATTTCTATAGTGCATTTCTCTTTATCTTGCAGTCTATTTTTAACCATTCATTTCTCTTTCCAGCCAAACTTTTTTTTACAGTCACAGTTCCTTTCTCCAGGAGCTGATAGCAGCCAAAGAGTTTAGCTCACAGAGGCCTTCTGTGTTCTTCAAACATCCGGACTGAACCCCGTGCAGATAAAAAATGTCCCGTTAATCTAACCTTGAAAGCCGCAACGGAGGGGAGCCTCCCCCTCAGAAAGAGAAACAGGCAGATTATTTCCATTTGAAAGAACATGCCAAATTACACAAAATCTGTTTTCAGACGCTCTTTTCAAAAGTGGCAACAGATGGAGGTCGCTGTGTGTTGCAGGAAGGTTGGAGATGATGGTGTGCTGCTGCAGAATGCTGCGTGTTTATCTGCACACACAGGTAGCCCAAGAACCCATTATACGGAGCACAGATCTTATTCATCCAAACACTATAAGAGATAGCTGCCATCTTTCACACATTTTTTTTGTTGTTGTTTTGTTTTGAATACAGCCAATGGATGTAGCAGCTGCTGCAGAACTTATCTTTGTTGTGAGTGTGGAACAAAAGCCAACGAGTGATTAAAAAAAGTAAGGAGGGAAGTTTTTTGAGAAAACTGAGAGCTGGGAGCATTCGTTTAAATCCGTAGGTT
>NW_015150573.1:1052685-1054182 GCF_000732505.1 Cyprinodon variegatus
TCATTCGATTTCATCCTGGACACTACAGAAAAGGGGCTAAAAGTGTTAAAAACCGAACTTCTCCTTTAAGGGTGCCATTATTTTCATCCTGGCCTGTTAAAAAATGTTTATTTGTTTAAATCATTCTGCTGAAGCACGACTGAAAAGCTATGTCTTACTCTCATTTGCTCATTTTCATAGACTTTAAAAGTTTAAAAAACAAAGCCCTGTCTATATAAAGCCTCAAACTCACTGTGAATCCAGACATTTGAATTGAGAAAGCTTCCTGGATGGGAAGCGAAACGTCTTCAAACCTTGGAAACCAAGTCCAGTGGATTGTTTTTAAAACTTTCTTTTCAGAACTCATGAAGTAGAAAAGTATTTCACCTGGTTTGATTTCATAAAAAAGTCTTCTTTAAGGAACCTTTGGCTATCTGATTATAAATCGATTGATAGAAATAATAATCGAAACTAATAGATTTGCAAAATAATTGTTACTTGCAACCCTATTATTTATTATACTTTTCTCAGATTATTATTATTTCTTAGACTTAGACAGATTTATTTTGATTTCATTTTTTAAACTGCTGCCTTGAAAAACAGTAATAAATACATTAAAAAATAGTAACATAAACATATGACTGTATATTTACAGTTCTAACATTCATTTTTTTTTTTTATCACTGTGAGTTTTTCTTTCATTAAATGACGGGTGCCGACATTTCTGTCCAGGTGTGTTTATGAAAGCAGAGGTAGAAACAGAAGCTATCAAACTGATCAACTCAAAGTGTTAGAACTTTGGCCCAGACATTGAAGGAATAAAAAAATAGCTGAAAACTTAAAAACAAAAAGCAGCCAGAGAACCTAATGTGTGTTGCTGCTTTATTTTGGTTCCTGTCTGTTGATCTGAACTGAATCCTTTTGCAGGCTGATTGTGTTTGCTGCTCCTGCTCAGGCTGTATTCTGCCACCACAGGGTGTCTCTGTGGTGCAGCCCAGGAAGCTGCAGAGATGCATCAGCTGTGACCTCCTTCCTCTCTCTTCCTTATCCGTCCATCAGGCAGGAGACTTCATTGGACAAAACTAACTATTTATACTTAAACCAAAGCAACTAGTACAACAGTACAATAAATAGATTCTAATCAACATAGACATAATTCACACCGGCAAATTCAGACTTTTTTCACCAATAATTTTAGTTTTAGAGACGACATTCCTTAAAAAGATAAAAACCATTAAAAAGGAAGCTCAGATTTGAAAATAAAACAAAACTGTCCTGGTGTTTGGTGATAAACTGCACTCATTGGCTACTGTTTGCAGCTCTAAACTCACCTGAATATAAAAACAATAAAAAAGCATCATGTGCAGCACAGCAGTAAATGCAGAGAAATAGGAGTTATGGTTCAAGTGCCCAACAGTCACCTGTTGTTGTGTCAGCGGGTGCTGTGTGCGAGAGGAGAGGAAAACTCTTTAGGCCCCGTCCACACAAAGTCAAAACGAACACGAAACGCTAATATTT
>NW_015150573.1:1055995-1057343 GCF_000732505.1 Cyprinodon variegatus
GGAAAGTCCCTTGAAATGACGTGTTGTGAATTAGCGCTATAGAAATAAACTGAATTCAATTGAGTTTCCCTCACCTTGATGTTTACCATAAGCCTTTCATTTAGGCCTGAGTAAAGTTTGACCTCTGTTTATTAATGAGCTCTATGAATGAGTTCACTCTTCTTGAAATAAGTGAACAAGTAAGAAAATTAGCAGCAGTATTAAATGATTTACACATAAATAAAAGAAAACAACTCAATTATCTTATATTCAAGTGCATAATGTGTAATTATCTTATTTTAAGGGAATAAAATACTGGTTCCATTGGTTAATGATCTCATGTACCTGCTTAAATGAAGGGAAAATACTAATTCTTCAGGAAAATGTTTAGATCTGTTTGCTTTATTAATCTCCCAGCTTCTATTCAACTGCTGCAGTTTCCTGCTAGGCGGCTAAAAATCTGACAAATTAGATGAAAAGTGAAGTCAAAGTCACATATTTTGAAAATGTCTCATTGGTTACGTTGTGCTTCACTGTGGAGCCGTTAGAACTTTCCAGAGCTTCGCTTTCATTAGCTTGTTTTTGAAGCAATCTTGCATTTGTCATCATGTCGTTTAAAAGGGCTCCATGAAAAGAGTGGAAACGTTTTTCAGAAAAGTTGAACCCATGTCCAGTTATGTCTGATTTAAGCATGTTTTCTGTTTGCCATGACTTGGATTAATTAGAATCAGCACAGGTAACCAAAGCTTTTATGTTTAACGTTAGCATAAGTTGCTAAATTTGGACACAAAATTATATTTCAGATGCAAAACTTTAACTATTGTTTCTACAAGCCTGCTGACAGATGTCAGCTTTGCTAAGCTGATTTTAATTGTTAATCAAATCAGTAAATAATTGTCCTTCTCGCTCTTATCTGCTGGGTTAAGGGAATACCAATTTACATCTTCAGTTAAGTTACATACTTGTTTACATCTGAAATCCTTTTACTAACATCTAATGCCATTTTTTACTGTGTTTCTGCTCACTTTTAAGATGTGAGTAATGAAGTAAAGAAACTGAAACTGGTGCTTTGTGATTTTCTAGAGTTTGGCTCCAGTTTCCCAGACTGGTAGAAAACAGGTGCGGATACCAGTTGCTCTTTGCAGCATAACACTTCTCCCCGACTGAAAGTGGAGCCAACACCTGTTCGCATTCCTCACTGGTTGGGGTTGGAAATATAGAAGAGGGGAAAAAGAGACCTGGTGGTGAAATACAAATGACGAACAGGAAGTTAAAATCTTTAAATCCAGTTATAGGACTGTCAACATAAGAATTCACTAACGGAATTCACTCACTTAAGTAACTGCTAAAACTCTCTCTCTCTCTCTCT
>NW_015150573.1:1059704-1062504 GCF_000732505.1 Cyprinodon variegatus
ATGCATCTACATGAATGGACACATACACACCTGAGCAGTGGGTAGCACTACTGCCTTGCAGCAAGAAGGTCCTGGGTTCAATTCCCGGCCTGGGTTCTTTCAACATGGAGTTTGCATGTTCTCCCTGAGCATTTGAGGGTTCTCTCCGGGTACTCTGGCTTCCTCTCATAGTCTAAAAACATGACTTTTAGGTTAATTGGCTTCTGTAAATTCTCCTTAGGTCGAAGTGTGTGCATGAATGGTTGTTTGTCTTTGTGTTGCCCTGCGAAGGACTGGCGACCTGTGCGATCAGCACCCCCGTTTGGGATAAGCTTGATGGATAAATCAAAACAGGCCTCAATTAAGTATTGATTTACAGTTATTCTAGCTTTTTTTTTTTTCCTTTACCTTTTTTTCTAAGAGAAAGCAATAAAGTTATATATTAAATATCAATGATTTTTTTCATGGAAAACTATGTTGAAAACATGTTTATCTAATGTAATATAGCTAAAAAAACAGCTAGATTTGTAAATATTAGAAGAAGATAACTTTAATTAGAACAGTAAAAGAGGTAAAAGAAAAGTTTAACTTTTTCACGGTTGATTTTTTGCTCTTTTCTTCCAACAGGTTTTCAAGTGTTGACTTAAAAAAATGTACTAAATGTCTGCAAACAATTAAACAGGGTGGTGCTGTGGTAGTTAGTGGGCGATGGTCTCATCCACATGTTGGCTACTAAATCATCCTCTGTTTTGGGCCCCCTGAACCTTCGGCCGGCCCTGTGTTTATGCCTGGGTGAGCGCAGGGTGGGAAGCACATGGAATGACAGTTATGGTGACTTAATACCGCTTGATATTTCATTGTTCACTTTATGAAGCTGGCCTGGATTATATAGCAGGACGGAGTCCCGCCCAAAGGGACAGCTGAGTGATGTCATGCAGCTCAAGCACAAGTTGAGGAGGAGTTATCGTTAAAAGCTCAAATGAAGGCCTTTCAGTGGTTTCTTTGTCCCTGTGTTTTATCCAGAAAGAATATTTTAAGTTTTATTCTGAAATACTTCTCCAAATCCTGGTTTTAAAATATGAGATAACTGGAGTAACAGATTGTACTACAGACTTGAGCACATGTAGCATGAGTGTTCTTGTTTCCGAGGGTTATGAGTCATGCATGGTGCTAATAGACTGTTGAATGTGTATTATGCCTTTGGATGAAGGCTGGAGATTGTTACCAACCCCCACAAGGCTATGCAAGGATAATTGGTTAGAGATAATAGAGTATGAGCTACAAACTTGGGGTAGTTAGCCTTAGCCATGCCCAGGGTCTTTAATTTTGGAACTTTGATAGAGTTTATATCAAGTAAATGTAGGTATAACAGTTGCTTTATTGAAATCCAACCCATTGTGTTAAAAAAAACAATAAAAAAACAGAAAATCTACCATTTTAAACAATTATTCAGAGTACCTTATCCGGGGCCTCAGTTTGCCGGTAAGCTGAGTCAGTTGCATACATGTTTGTTTGTGCGTGCATGTTTTCCGTTTGCACCCATTAATCTCTGTCTCCAGCCTTAATGGATAGAATCAGGTTCTTTCCTCCTCTCCTGCTGCTAGGAGAACAAATGCTTTAGCATGCAAGGCCCTCTCCTCCTCATAAGACCCTAAATATGGAAACGGTGATTGGAAATTGTTTAGACAACCTGAAATGGTTTATCCCGAGGCTGTGCTCAGGCTCCCAGATCAAAGCGGAGGAAACATGAATCATAGAGAGTTTCTGTGCGGAAACAAACCCTTCGCCTTTCTTCCTTTTGACACACACACTGCCACAAATGAGAAAGTGAAGGAAAACAAAGGGAAAGAAAAGACTGTCTCTCTCAGTACTTGTGTGAAGAACTTCTCTGTTTGATCACAGTCTACATGACATGCTTCTGCTGCCACTTCACTCCCACCATTAAGCTGTCTTGCATTAATAAAGAGTGCACAGGCTCCAGTCCTGCTTGTGGAAACTGTCAAAATTCTTCAGAGAAAAAAAATAGACCCTGAAATCTCCTATGGAGCAGATTGTTCATCGTCGCCTCGGAGAAAACTGATCCATCGTCTAAAGAGAATCACTGCAGTCTTATCCGGTCTCTCGGGATTGGGTGGAAGACATTGTTCACACGACGGATTACAAACCGCTAAAAGACAAGCCCTTAAGACAGTTTGAGTGGGCCAAAGTATGACAAAGTGTGAAAAATGTTTCTCTCCTGCTCTGCAGCCCTGACAAAAAACCCTTTCTGTCTTCTTCTATGGCTTGCATTGACGTGGTCCGCCCTGTTTCAGAGTACAGTGCTGTGGATAACACTCCACCTTAAGAAGTTAGTCATAGAGAAACTTCAATACCAGACCTGATTTATTAAAGGTAAAAAGTGTTATGCAATTAAAGGCTTTTTTTGACGTATGTGATTTAATTAAACAACTTCCGGACTGTCATATGTTGTTCTTTGAACACACACCTAACTACAGTAGCAGCCATTCAAAACTTCCCCAATTTCCTTGATGGGCCCTTGGCTGGTCCTTGGTTGGTCCTTGGCTGGTCCTTGGCTGGTCCTTGGTTGGTCCTTGGCTAGTCCTTGGCTGGTCCTTGGCTGGTACTTTGTTGGTCCTTGGCTGGTCTTTGGCTAGTCCTTGGTTGGTCCTTGGCTAGTCCTTGGCTAGTCCTTGGCTGGTTCTTGGCTGGTCCTTTGTTGGTCCTTGGCTGGTCCTTGGTTGGTCCTTGGCTAGTCCTTGGCTGGTCCTTGGCTGGTCCTTTGTTGGTCCTTGGCTGGTCCTTGGCTGGTCCTTTGTTGGGC
>NW_015150573.1:1063661-1083202 GCF_000732505.1 Cyprinodon variegatus
TGAAAATCAGGTGGAGTTAAAGGGGTTGGAGTTCTCATAACTGAAGCTACTGTATGATTTCTTTTTGTACAGCTTTCATGACATTTCTATTCCGTAAAGTGCAGCAGTGATCAAATGTAAACAGTGTGGGAGAAGAAAACATGGTGCAAAATAAACCCTGCATTGATATGGAAGCTGACGTATAACTAACTGGCCTGGATAAGATAACAAAAAAAATGGTCTGATAGAGTACATGTTTAACCTAGAATGATTTGACATTTAAACAAGACTTCCCTACGACTTTAAGGGAGCCCTTTGGTTCTTTAAATGTTGCTCTGGGGTCTTTTTTTTTTCTTACTGATGATTAAATAATGTGGGTAGATTTTGTAGTGCCTCGTTTTTTTTAATCTGTGGTAAAAAGATATTAATGAATTTGTTTCTCTGTTCTTTAAGTTGTTTAACGAGGGGAAAGATTTGTTGCTTTTGTTGACTTCTTTTAGCTTACTTTATGTTTTCAGCCAGAATCAATTTAGCTGATGTATTGACAGTTATGTGGTTGATAACAGGTGAGTCACGGTTTAGATAAGTGGGGATTTTACTATTACTTATGAGTCCAGGAATTCTGTTTAGTGATCATAAACATTTCAATGCGACAAGAAAAGTAAATCTAGAAGACATTTGCAGGCGAGCAGACACTTGAATCCAAACAAACAAAACAAAAAAAAAGAAAGTAATTATCTTTTTGTTGACTGCTTCGTTTGGATGACAGTCGTTTCTATTACCTCTCCCCACCGACAAATGGATGGGAGTGGCTGACTCACTGTGTTTCAGGGAAAAGAAGCAGCGCTGATGTCATCCTGACGGACACGGCGGTCCAGTAAACCCAGCGGGGGTGGCGTCAGGCCCCAGACGCATCACTCTCTGCTGACAGAGGTGCCAGGTGATGTCAGCGCGTGATGAAATCCTGACGCGCAGACTTGATCCGGCCTGTGATGTCAGGAGAGCCCTGACATGACTGAGCACTCTGGAGAAATTTCCACCCAGAGTTACACCATAAATAGGCTGAAACCTGGAAATATGCTATAAAGATGTCTTGTTTATTCATATTAGACAAAGAGCTGCTTCCAAAGTACAATTTCAACCATTACTTTAATTTTTAGGATTAGATGCGACAGAAAGACAGAAAGTAAAGACAAAGTTTACAAATTTTTGCAACATCTTTGTTTTAAACCTACCCAACTCTGATTGCATTGATTAAAAACAGTCCAATAAAATAATTTTACAGATTTACCTTAATAGAAAAACCTTAAGAAATCAATGCAGAGTTGGAAATTTAAAAAAATATTCCAAGATCCAACCATTGTTTGAAAACAGAAGCAGAATGATAAACGTGAAAAGAGCTAAACTGACTGCCTGGGGCGGTAGAATAGAATAGAAAATCCCTTTATTGTCCCACAATGGGGGAAATTCTGGTGTTTACAGCAGGAAACAGATTATAGAAAAAATGGCGACACAAATGTGGACCTTAGAAAAAATGTATAAGAATAACATAATAGTGAAAAGTTTAAAGATAAACAATAAGATACTTTAGTGCAAAGTATAAAACGTATAAAAACAAAAAATGGACATTTTTACAGTAATGGATATTTGAAAATAGCAGCAAAATGACATTAGCATGTTATCTAAGTAGAGCACTAATTAGAGAAGCAGCCAAGAGGGAGACGGTAACTAGTGCACACAAGTGCAAACATCACCACTAAAAAACATTGCAGTATGTTCGTGCTCATTGGTGGCGCTGTGAAACTACCGAGACATGTGGTCAAGTCCTGTGAGGTAAACATAGAAACATGGCGGCTCAATGGAGCAAACAGGTTACAGAGAGAGATGATCTATGACATCATTTCAGAAAGAAAGCACATATGCATGTAAAACACATTACCGTGTTTTGAAATCTTTCCACTCTGGTTTTAAAAATTATTGTTTATGCCCTTACAGAAAAATCCTAGTTGTTTTATATGTGTTAAAACATTTTTTTAAATTTCCATGTGTGGATCCACATGTGATAAATTTGATCATGTGTTTTACATTGTCTGTAACTTGAGATCATACATCTCTGAAATGTGCCCCACATATAATCTGATACAAATGTGTATCTCATGTGAAGCTGATGTTTTCACATGGGAGTCTTAAATGCAGATCACATTTATTTATGTGTAGTTTTATGAAAATATGTCATCCACAGTTATTTCCCATGTAAAACCCGTGTTTTCTCGCATTAATACACACAATCATATAAAATATTTATATGACCTACATGTGTATCCAGTGTGAAACCCATGTTTTCTGAATATAACTCTCATTTAGATTCCACATGTTTAATTTTGTGAAAATATGAAATCCACATGTCCAATCCAATGTAAAACCAATATATTTCACGTATGATTTAAATGTGCATCACATTTACACATGTGAAATTTTGTGAGACTATGTGATCAACATGAATTCTTCCAAATCTACCTGTAAATATATACTTTTCATGTACTGTAACTCACATAAGTTCACATGCAAACATTGGTGTGTAACATGTGAATATTACATGTGGTACATGACCTTGAAATAAAATTTTCAAATGGGAAATCGATATTTTTCTGTAAAAGTGAACTCCCAAAATGCTGTTTTATATGAGCGTAGAAGGTACAATTTATAAGCTAATATTTTGGAAGAATAGGAGGTTGTTAAAGGAAGCCATGCCGGTCGACACCTCAGGGAAATGAAGTCATGCATATATTTGTGGTACAAAACAAAGACTGGAACACAAGAGATCCACATTAAACTATAATCGTGAAAAGCTCATGATCTGGAGATCAAGTTTTTCAGTGGGAGAAAGAAGATGGCTAGATTTTACACAACATTTTGTTGGAGTAGAACAGTCCAATAACAGGAAAGCTATCTAAATTCTTGAATGTTTTAGAACATAAAAATAAACTGCATCATAAACTGCATAAATAACTAGTTTGACTTTGCAGTAATTGAGCTACTAACGGTTACTTTTTTGGACGACTGGTGATTATAATTAGTTACATTTTCTAAGCAATGTTCCCAAAACTGGAAAACCTCCCAAACATAAAAGAGAAGCTGAATTAAATAATATTAATTGATTAAAATGGCCTAGTGAAATTTAAAAAGAATATCTGTTTTTCATCTGCTCTCCATCTAATCTGGCTCAGCTTGGATGAAACTAAAAAAGAATGTACAAAAAAATCTATGCAGACAAGCTGTAAAAATTAGAGCAATGTTAACAAGGAGTATTGAAAACTTTAGCACATTTTATAGCATGTCTATTTTATTAATTTATTCATTTTCTATTTTTTTTAGCGTCAATACAAGCAAGATTTACATAGAAATGTTGTAACGTGTTAGTATAGCTCAAAAGCAGCAGGTAGAAGTTCAAGAACTAATATGAACCTACACCAAGTTACAAAATTCATGTCAACTTTAATGTATAAACAAAAAGAGACATTACAAATTAAAGTACAATATCACTGAAACAGAGTTTCTTATTTTGAAATACAAAGTCTTATTTTGAAATACAGAGTCTTCTTTTGAAATACATACCTTCTTATTTTGAAATATAAAGTTTCTTATTTTGAAATACAGAGTCTTATTTTGAAATACAGAGTTCCTTATTTTGAAATACAAAGTTTCTTATTTTGAAATACAGAGTCATATTTTGAAATATAGAGTTTCTTATTTTGAAATACAGAGTCATATTCTGAAATATAGAGTTTCTTATTTTGAAATACAAAGTTTCTTATTTTGAAATACAGAGTCATATTTAGAAATATAGAGTTTCTTATTTTGAAAAACAATGTTTCTTATTTTGAAATACAGAGTCATATTTTGAAATATAGAGTTTCTTATTTTAAAATACAAAGTTTCTTATTTTGAAATACAGAGTTTCTTATTTTGAAATACAAAGTTTCTTATTTTGTAATACAGAGTTTCTTATTTTGAAATACAGAGTCAGATTTTGAAATATAGAGTTTCTTATTTTAAAATACAAAGTTTCTTATTTTGAAATACAGAGTTTCTTATTTTGAAATACAGAGTCATATTTTGAAATATATAGTTTCTTATTTTGAAATACAAAGTTTCTTATTTTTAAATACAGTGTCTTATTTTAAAATACAAAGTTTCTTATTTTGGAATACAGTGGTTATTTTGATTCATCTTGGCAACATTTTGTGAACTATGTTTATTTTTTATCCACTTCACAATTATCACACATATTTGAAAATAAAAAGTCTGGAAACATTTATGAGATGACAATAATTTTTGCAAAGTGATTATTCTATATTATAATAACTCCTTCTACTTTAACAATCCCTTTGGAGTTATTAAGCAGATAAATCTGTAAACATTTGGAAAGCAGTGAGGATGAAGATAAAGGACAGCAACTAAAATGTTTACTGGTATCCAGTGTTTCTAACAAAAGAAATGACAAAAACAGTAAATTACATTAATACCAAAGTCCAACTCTCTGTCCAGGTGTTTTGTTTTTGTAATTTGAGCTTTACAGTTGTTCATTTCTGCCAGTCCTTCCATGCACATTTATTAGTGAACTTGAGGCTAAGCTGTTCAGCTCGAGGCATCGCTGCAGATTTTACCCAAAAGAACAAAAAAATATTTATTGTCCCAAAAAACCCATAAAATCCTCATTCCCACAGGATACACTCCCACCCACAAGCCACAAACATCTGGCTCTGGTCTGCATCTGTATGTCCAGTGACTCTGCAGCATTTCCAGGTAGTGCTCCTCTAACATGAAATCAGGGTGGACCCTTTAAATTTTATCCTGTTCTCTTATCAAATACCAAAATCCTCATTATGTCCATATGTAACTTAAATAAATGTGTCACAGCTGCACCACCGATTCCATAAATCAACTTTGTAGAACTTAAACATATTTCAATCATCATTGAGTTTAAGGAGACTAAAATAAAGCTGCTTGCTGGAACACTATTACCCTCCTACAGCGCGCTCTCTCTCTGCGCTGTTTACTCACCCTGCTTGATTTATTCATGCTGATTCACTAACAAACAAAAGAGGAGTAATATGCAAAGGGAGTCTGAAAGGATTATCAACATTTCTGATTATCCTTAAAACATGCAAACCAATCTCAACCTATTTTTCCCCCCTGTGCTTTTATTCATGTTTCCCCATGCTTGCACAGATGTACAACACAGATATGGACCTATATATTTAATATAAATATGCAAAGCTGTTCAGGGAATTATAAAAAAAGACCACCTCAGCCTCTTCTCCTTACATATTATGGTCTTATCCCTGATTCAGCTCTTCATTTAGACTCTTTCAACACACTTCTTTCCACTTTTAACAGTATATTTTATAAAGAAACACAGAAAATACATTAAACTCTTTTTACTGCATTGTGTAGGGTCTCCCTGACAGCCGTGCAGGAACTAGGGTTCGAACCCTATGTTGTGGGCAATGAAGGCATCCACTGAGAAAATGTTGCCAAGTCTAATGACCCCTTGTTCCTAGCTCTTATCCCTTCTCCTTACTCAGGGTCAACAGCGCAAACACTATCCAGGGTAGGTTAAGAGCGCCAGACTGTGGGCTGAATCCAGACAGGCGATAGACTGATGGACATTATTAAGCAATGAACACAGAAACTATGCTGGCCAGATTGGGATTACAGCCCTATAGAATACAGTAAAACTACAGCAAGAAAAGTTACACATATAAACGGCTTAAGCTTATAGTTATAAAATCCAAAACATTAACGGTGTTTAGATTAGCACACAATAAATCTCATGAAATAAGTTTTTTTCACTAAGCTCTGTGGGGTAGGCTGTACCTATACCTCCTGTCGTGCCAAAGATTATGGACAACTGTATAGCTTCTATCAACAGTTAAAAATGTCAGCCTTAAGGCCCATTCATACCTCACGTAAAAGATGGATACGGATACGTGTGGAGTGTTTCATACGTTCTAACCGTCGATTTCGTCCGTACTTTGACACGAAAATTGGGAGCTTACGCTTACGGACGAAACGGATCAATACGGAGCAATACTACCGGAAACGGTGGGGGCGCTATTGAGTTTTTAGTACAAAATGTCAACAAAATCACAAAGAAGGTTAGAATTCTGGGATTTAAACAATGGCAGGATTCGAGGAACGACTGTCGGAGCTTGTCCGCAACTATCCACATCTATACGATGTGGATCTCGTTTTTTACTTTTCTTTCGCTTACGGAGCAAATGCAACAGAATCAGGTCTTGGACCATCGCCATGTTTTGATCAATGACGAATCATTGGCGCCCAGCACTGCCACCTAGAGGAAATACGGGTTATTGCGCACCTCAACGGACGGAGGTATGAAGGAGTCAACGGATAGAACGTACGGACAGAAATACGGACGTGCAGGCCAAACGTGAGGTATGAATGGGCCTTTAGACCCACTTTCTGCATGGCTTCAGCGTCCTTTAGAGATTGAAGGTATTTGAATCAAGCCTCACTGTAGAAATCCCTGATGGGAGCAGCCAAACACATTCATCAGGGAACAACAAAACTGTTTGTTCAACTATGGTGCACCAAAACAAATCTTGTACCCTGTAAAAGTCCTCATTTGAGCTTTCTGATATTCTATATCTTTGTTTCTCAGTCATTCTGGTCATGGTCAAGCTTAAAAAAGTTCAGTCTAGGCAACTAGATGACAAGTTTTCTAGAAGACGTTTAGCCTTTCATCCTTCAGTTCTAACTAGTGGTGGAGAGCGCTAAGATTAATATACCGTTTTTCAGTGTAGTCCTGTTTCTCTGACTGTGACTGGCTGGATGTGCTCTCTTTCATCCTCTGACATGGGAGCTGGCTCGGAGCTGGTCTGCCTGGCTGTGTGTTTCCTGGGCGGGGCCGCCTGTGAAGCCGATTGACAGTTGCCTTTTGTATCTTTCCGTAAAAATTCAAAAATATCCACTGGACTTGGTTTTCAAGATTTGAAGACGTTTCGCTACCTTTCCAGGAAGCTTTCTCAAGTGAGTTTGAGTCTTATATAGACAAAGCCTCGTATCGCTTTGTCTATATAAGACTCAAACTCACTGCGGATCCAGACATTTGAATTGAGAAAGCTTCCTGGAGAGGTAGCGAAATATCTTTAAATCTTGAAAACCAAGTCCAGTGGATATTTTTGAATTTTTACGGAATGGCTATGACCTGGGTGACTGAGAACCTTCATCAACCTTTTGTATCTCTGCTTCTGTCTCCTTGAACCCCAGTCGGCCTCGGCAGATGGCCGCTCACACTGAGCCTGGTTCTGCTGGAGGTTTTTTCCTGTTAAACGTTTTTCCTCTCCACTGTCACTACAAGCATGCTTAGTGTGAGGGATTGCCTTGGAGTCAATGAGTGGATGGAATCATCTGGTTTTCCTTAGATAGAAATCTTTGAATCAATCTGACTAGATGATCTGGTTGAACTGTAAAGTGCCTTGAGATGACATGTGTTATGAATTGGTGCTATAGAAATAAACTGAATTGAATTATACTGTAGGACTAACAAAGAAATGAGAAAAAGTGGCTTAGATGCCTCCCCTGGGATTAGCCAAGGAGGTCACCTAGGGGATGTTAATGGTTGTTAGGCGATTCTGATGAGTCGTCAACTCCCTGGTCAGAGTGGTTTTGATAACATGACTAATTGAAATGGGAGTCAGGTGAGGGCAGGTGAGAGGTGAATCGTCTGGTTATTGTTCCTCTAAGTGTTTTGTACGTACTAACAGACAGCCTGACAGGCTTGTTTAGGAACACCTCCTCTGCTGAGTGATCAGCATCTTTCTTCCTTGGCCAGAATATGGATGTTGTCGTCCTCAAACAAGGTTCCTTTAGCCTTCAGGTGTAGGTGAACAGCTTTGTTCATTTTTAAACATCTAAAATATTCTTTCTGTCATGATTTTGTGGACATTAAGATCTAAAAAGAAGCGTAATCTCCTGGTCAGACCCTGTAATTCAGTGAAAGGATGGAGTCAGATTAAAAAAATATGCAGGACCATGAGAAGGCAGGTGGCTGGAAGTTGGAGGTGATTTTGCTGCTATCCGGCTGGCTTGACTGCGAAGGGCTATTTTGAATGGCTGCCACTGTAGTAGCATAAATAGTACTTTTATTTTCTTAATTTCCTCCCTGCTCTAATATTCTTCACACAAACAGAATAAAATGAGAGGATCTAGTTTATACTGATGTAATGATGTGGCTCAGACTTGGCTCTAAGCTTATTGGAAGAGCAAACTGGTTCTTTTACAGAACCATATTGGCTCTAAAGCACCGACTCTGAATTCGAACTGGAACCTTGTATGGGGAAAAGCCCTATGAGAGCACTAATTCCATAAAAGTTAACACCCAATCTCACAATCCTCCTTTCTTCATCCTCAAAGCTGCAGTAAAGTATCCCGTAGCCCGAGGCTGCAATTTCTCTAGGAGCTCTATAAAATATTGGGCTCTCCGTCTGCAGGAACATTAGCCACACTTCATTTGCATAACACAATGCAATAACAAATGCAATATGACAACATCGCATCCACAAATAAAGCACGATGAAAATATACATCATACAAAAACAGCTTCTTTAAAAGGGTTTGGTATTTATTTATACGACTAATACCGCTTCTGATTAATGCCTGCACACATAACATAACCTGTTCATACTGCGGCATATTTTTTCTTTGTCCTTTCAAAAGGCTACAACAGAGACAACACAAATGAAGAATAGTCATATTACAAAATGTTTTTCTCTTTAGAAGGTATTACTTCTCCTTTTTAGCTGAAGCAACGTTTTCAGTATCAAACTTTTTCAGGATTGCCTATAATTTATGAGTGAAGAAGAGTTTCAGAGGAAGACAGAATGATCTAATGATCTAATCTAGTGTCATGTCCAAGACCAAAAGTATTTAGATTTCAAACCAACCTTAAGAGACTACACCATGGAAATAAACAACTATAATAATTACTTCAATTTGTAAGACAGTCAATCCTTCTCTTTAAAAACTTGTCAATTAATGATGTGATTTTTGATAACAAGATTTATTTATTTTTTGTGGATTATGTTCCAATAAAAGAGAAAAATTCCTCAAATAATCTAGATTTTCTCATTCCCTGAATGAGGATATTAATTCTGGCAGAGGAGGATACCTTTACAAACATCTTTCAATAAATCAAATAGAGTTTTCCAAGGCTAACTCATACCTACAATCAGTGTGCGAAATACCTATCAATATTTGGGGGGGTCCCCATCTCGCGATTGTTTCGCAATACCTATCCAAATTTTCTAATATGCAGTAGGCCTATAACATTTCAAAGTCAAAGTCAGCTTTAATGTCAATTCTTCACATTCACACACGTACATGTGCTGCTTTAATCCAGATTCTGACGAATGAAACTGGGTCGAATTTGTCCAGAGGAGGTCCACAAACAGGAGTGAAGACCCGCTGTCTTCGCGCAATCTGTTCCGCGTTGCCCGTGTTATTAACTGCGGAAAAGCACCTGGCTAATTTGCATACGCGAACAGGATTGACTGGCTCCACTTGGTAAAAAATATTGTGAATAAAGGTTTTGAATTTTAATACTGGAGCTTAAAAACATTTTAGTGACCATTAGTGACAAAAAATATTTTATTTTTAATTTGTTTGACACAATTTAAGACCCCCTTTAAATTTTGCTTTTGAGGCTCGGACGCCCCCATATTTCGCACTCTGCCTACAATATTCAATTAAGTTCAATTAAATTCAGTTTATTTATACTGTGCCTATTCACAACACATGTCACAGGAACTTTACATTTCAACCCCATCTTACAGTGAGATTGGTTTAAAGGCTTTTAACTAAGGACTAAACTAAACTAAAATCTACCTACCATTTACTCTGAAATGTTGACATTTCACTAAGGACCTGAAGCAATAAGACACTTGTCACATATTCTGCTCCTCAATGACCTCCTTCCTGCTTCTTTTACATTTGTTTTTGATCATCTACATCAAATCCTGCCACCAGCATTGAGAAAATGATCCAAAAGGAGTTAAATATTTCTTAAACTAAGAGCATCTTCCCTAAATTTGACCTGATAAATTATATGATCTGCAAATAGAATGAGTATTTTTTATATTAAGATAACTACATGTTACACTTGAGAAACATAAGATCATAAAGTGTTTTTTCTTACTTTAAATGTAAATCATATAATTCCATCAGTAAATTGACAAACCAATTTTTGTGACGTGTTTAGCTAAAGCCAACATGCCTTATTTTAGTCTTTAGGTATGCAGTTAGCTTTAGTTTGAGCTCCACTGTTCTTACAGTTTGATTTGAAAATAGCTGAATGCTGCAAAAATAAATGTGTCTGTTTTATGAGAAGAAGTGGAAGGCCTCAGAAGAATAAAATAAAACCAGAGTGTATTTGGGAGATTCTATTACATAAAGACAGAAGAGCAGGTAGGATGGTCTTGCACATGAGCAGTTGTTCAGAAAGTGACTGGACTTTTTTTTTTTAACCTACATTTCCAGAAAAAAAAAAACAATAATCTAGTGCACCTTTAAGCAAATATGGGATTGCATAATAATAATCTACACATTAATTGCATTTTTTCCCAATTGTGTGTCAATAAATACGTTGCAAACGTCCCGCAGACCAATAGAAATGCTGCTTCGCTCCTCATTTCAGAGGAAAGCTCACATCCAAAAGTGAAGAAAAATAACTGGAAAGAATGCTATTTATAAAACTCAATCTGAGAGAGACATTTAAAAAAACAACTGTTTTAAAATATAAAATCTTTAAAAATAACTAGAAAACAATCACATATAAAACAAAACAGAAAAATACATTTTAACAGAAAGCATCTAGGTAAACATTAGAGTTACTCTCAAAACTTTTTTTTATAATAAAAGGTGGTTGTTTTTTTTATTCCATTGAATTAAGTTTAGTTTAGGTGATCTATATAGTCCAAATTCACAACAGATTAATTCAAAGGTACTTTAAAGAGACAATTCAGTCAGATCGTACAGTCAGATTGGTTCAAAGTGTTCAATGAAGGAAAACCAGCTGGCTGCATATAATTGGAACAAAGCACTGATCCATAAATGCTTTCTATGTTAGAAAGGGTAACGGTAAACTGGAGCCATAGGGGGCAGATGAGCTCTGAGCTAGTTTTAATGATAAAGAGGACGAAAGCACATTTAATCAGTCACAGTAAAAATCTGGCCCATAGATATGTCTTGGAGAGAAACAGACCTAATCACCGAAAAACAGGCCCAATTCTGTAATCTAAGGTGTTGAAGGCAGCAGTAAAGTTGAATTCTCTCCAGGATGGAAAGCAGAGAGAGCATACAGTTACAGGTAGAACTAGCAAGTACAGCAGAATGGGAACATAGAGATAGAATGAAGCATAATTGATGAAAAGGGACCCCCATGTCCTCCAGCAGTCTAAGCCTATAGCAGCATAAATATAGAGATAGCTCAGGATATCCTGAGCCACTCTTACAATATACTTTTTCAAAAAGGAAAGTTTTCCTCACAGACTAAAGCTGGTAGTTGGTTCCTCTGGAGAGGAGCCTGGTAACTAAAACATCTGCTTCCAATTCTACTTTTAGATATTCCTGAAACCACTTTTTACCAAACGTCTCTCTGTTTGCAGCAGTACTAGAACCAAATTTACTCCATAACAGAGCGGCAACCATGTTACTGCAGACAAGGCTTCTCTCCATCCTTCTACATACTACTGCATAGGTGAGAGTGCACTCTAAATGCATCAAGTTCTAAAATTTCAGCAGTTGAAGCATAATGAACAATAACAAAGCAAATGTGAATGAAAAATTTGGCTTTCATGCTCCACTCTATAACCCTCTTAAAAAAGTAAAAAACTCTCCCAGGGACTACTACATTAAAGGATTAAACAGTCTTAAGTGAGCACCTATGCTTGAAATAAAGCTTAGTAAACTCGAGAAATATTTAACCAGCATATACATAAGATACACACATACATATATAAAGAACTTAAAAGAGCTAGTCAAGTGCAGAATATAGCCTTGTCCGCTGTTGCTATATCAAATAAAACACAGGTTTTGTGTAAACACTTTGAGTAATTCAAGTATTTCTTGTCCCTTTGCATTTCCTGCTGGGCTCAGGCTATACTTCCCGACTGCCCACCATACCATATTATGTGTCACTTTAAATACACCTCTGTGGACGGTTCATTTCATGGTCACTTGAACATACAAGGCGTGTAGGATTTAACGCCTTATTGTGTCACTTGCTGTGTAGCTCAGACTGGCTTAGTGGAGAAGTGTTCCTCCTTTACCCTCCATGTTTCTGAGCTCCTCAGAGGGCAGGTGTGTGAGTCGCCCCCACTCCTCTGCGCCTTTAAACACCTTGTGCACACACGATCCACACAAACCCCTAAAGGTGCTCAAGTTGCTCGAATTAGAGACCGGTAAAAGATCTATCAGCAGGAAAATCACGAGGTAATGACATACTTAACTCCCTGGTGTGTGTGCTGCTGTGTGTGCCGGCACATTCATGTGGGCTTTCTCTCATTCTCACATGTGCACAAAATACTGCCAAGGTAACCCCCCGTCCCCCTTCCTTCCCCATCAACGCCCCAACTTTTGCCTCGCCTCATTTGCTTCGCGGTGAAGGGGCTGATTAAATATTTAAAGTATGGAGTGCTTTCCCTTGGCATCAGGTGTAATTCACCCCTGTAATCTCGGATAGCCTGGTGCACAGCTCAGTAATTATAGGAGAGTTAACAGCGTGAGGTGGAGAGGGGGGGGGGACCCTACGACAGGCAAGGCTTTGTTGTAAATGTGGGCTTATGGTTTTATAGGCCGTCCCTGACTTCATTCTATGCTGTAAGAAGGCATGTGACCTGTCTGATGTTGTGTTTGAAGGTGGAGGATTTTTCCAATAGTTATTGAACATTAGAGAAGGAATAGATTCAGTTCATTAATAATTTACGCTGCGATGGATGTGCAGCAAGCCCTAGATGTTTGATCTTCTCTTAGTTCAAACTCATAATACTAAATTTAAACATGTTCAAACATGTTTTCAGACAGACAGACAGACAGTCAGATAGATAGAGCACAGTAATAGGGGTCATAGAATGCAAAACCGAGTTTCCATTGTCATAGATGAATAATGATAGTTCATTGGGTGAAATGGACGTACAGAGAAGTTCAAACTCCATCAACACCTAGCCTCGTGAGACCATCCTGATCTCGCGAGCTTTCAAGGTTTCACTCGCAGATCAGTCTGGAGACTCTCCGTTAAAGAAAATTTGGAGCCGTTCACCAAACGAACGTCCAATCAGCGTTGGCTTTGAGGCGGGTTGAGGTGTGACGCAACGAGAAGCGCGACAGTTCAGTCTAAAGAACATGGCGGCTTCAGCCGATGAAACTAGCGTTAGCGTGGCTATCGAGCAAGTTTTATCGGAATTACAGAGTATTTCTTCACTGGAGGCTTTTCTCAGAGGAAAAGATGTTTTTGCTCTTCTCCCAACTGGTTTCAGCAAGAGTAGCCTGGCTTGTGGTTTCGTTGTCGCTCTGTTAGTACGTCATATGCTTCGTTGATCTGATTGGTTTATTTGGCCCGTCTATCACCAACATAGGCCAATCAGCTAACCAGTATTTTCGCCCCTTCCCAAAATTACTTCAACGGAAGGTTTCCAGATGGATATGCGGAGCAAATCCATCTGGCAGAGTCAGGTTAATCAACACCTCCTTTCTCTGCAAATCTCACAATTCTAAACTTCCACCATAAAACGGGAGAATCCAAACAAAGCCCAGAGTTGACGTAAACTCGGGAATGTTGCCTTTTTTGGTTCTGGCCTGTACTTTCATCACGCCCTGAAATTTACATTCAGACCAGCCCACTGGTTCACTGGCCCAAGAGAGGGAGGGGGGCTAAGGTCCGGTAAAGCAGGGGGAGGAAGCACTGATATTTTTTTAGGTATGAAATGTAGGACATGTCCGGAAAAAAGAGGACGTCTGGTCACCTTAACATATCAACAATTTGATGTTTCAGTAAGTGAGTGCTTGTTGCTATGATGCGTCTTTGCTCAGCAGCTTTGCTCATTGTTGTCAGGATTTGGTTGTGGTGTGAGGACCCAAATGCACAGCTAGGGAGGCAGAGGTGAGTTTCTTGTGGATTTAATGAGGAGTTAACAAACAACTGAGGCAGGCATCAAGAAAAAAAGTCAAACAAACCAAAACCAAGAAGACATCTGTGGGAAATGATCACGAGGAGGAAGACTCAATGAGATGGAGTTAGAAGAAGTTTGACGAGGAACCAGCACTGACGAACTACATAGAGAGAGTTTTTATGGGAGACTGAAACAAAGAGAGGGCTAACGAGCAGATTGGGAGCAGGTGTGAACAGAGCAGAAAAGGAAAGGAGAAAGGGAAAAAAGAGAACACAAGAGGGCAGCAGAGGGCAACAAATAAAAACCTGAGAATTGAAAATAACTAGAAAATATAACAAAATAAGAATTAAACCAATAAAACTAGAAAACATGGAGCAAAGAAAAAACTAATACTCAAAAGAAAACATAACAGAAGCAGAACTATAACAATTGGAAACCAACCAATCGGTGCACAGCTCATCTAAATATTCATGAACATACCATAAAAGGAAGAAACCTGTCCTTTCGTTCTAGTGCTTTTAACCAACAAAAAAAAGGGCAAGTAGTAGATAGAGCCCGCTCTTGACTTTTCTTCATAATTCCCACACTTCTCAGGGAGGTGCTGCCTGGCTTAGCCGCTCTTTTTGCTTCTTCCTTGCACATATATGCAGTATTGAACCTACAATGTCATTTCAAATTAACACAAACAGCTTTATTAACTAACAAACTACACACACAAATCAAACAACTATGACATTTAATTTACTAGCAGCACATGATAGTTATTCAGACAAAAAATATCTAAATTAAACTAAATGTCAAATCATGTGACTATGCAACTTTAAACGAAAAGTCCTGTCAGTAAAATAAAGGATATAGTGCATTTGTGATATAATGATTATATAGCATAAATCATTCTTGATTACTGCTAAAAAAAAAAAAAAAAACTAAAGCTAATTTAACAATAACCTTTAAATATTTTCTTTTTTTATCTTTGCTGAATTTCTTTTTTTATCAGATGCATTCAAGTGAACCTAAGGAAAGCTGATTTAACTTCTTTTGTTTTGTTTTTTTAATATTTTCTGGTGTAAGTAGGGCCACTGGAAAAAAAAATGTAATTGATTTTTAAATTTTATTTCAGTTTAATCTGCAATATTCTGACTATAATCTCAGAATTTTGACTTTAATCTCAGAATTCGGACTTTTTTTCTGAGAAAAAATAATTCTGAGATTAAAGTCAGAATTCTGAGATTAAAGTCAAAATTCTGAGAAAAAAAATCAGAATTATTTCTTTTTTTCCCATATTAAAATGATATAAAATTTAAAAATCAGTTAACTTTTTTTTTTTTTTAGTGGCCCTAATCCTCTTCCATATAAATGACATACAGTGGAAGGATGTATTTATATCTGAATGTTGAACAAAAATAAAATTTTCCTTTAGATTTACTAAACAAACATTTGTTGGCATTCCATCAAAAAAGGGACAGAGTGCGAAATTAGTTAATGTGACTCTTTAAAACTAGAAATAAAAAAAAAAATTAAAGCTGAATTTTCTGTTAAGTATGTTTGAGAGGTTTCATCTCTAAGATCAATACCAAGTTGATATTGGTATCGCATTGATACCTTAAAGATAAGATCAATACTTACTGTTAAACACTCTGCTGTTTCATCAGAGAGGCAGCAGACAGGTGACTGCTCTGTCTTAGCAAAAAATGGAGGAGCCACAAACCTCCCAATGTTCATTTGGGATGCAAAGGAGGAGAGACCCACATTAAGGCTTTTTTTTTGGAATTATTATCTAAAATCTGTTACCAAATTTTTAGAGATTTGAAAATGTTGTAAGCTCTCTTTTTTTTTTAACATGCAATAGATATCTGATATGTTTTTACCTTTACTTGCTTTTATTTTCCTTTTATTTAGCACTTTAAGCTGTCTCTGTACTGAAACCCGCTATGAAAATAAACTTGCCTTGCCTTGCCTTGCCTTGCACTGGTCTGGTAATAATAATCAAATCGTTTTTTATTAGTTTTTCATATTAAACCAACAGACATCACATCCAGGGCATACAAAACAAAACAAAACAAAACAAAAAGACTCCATATTTACATCACACAAAGAAAAAGAAAAACATAGACCAACGATCAACAAGCGAGTTACTACACCTGCACATACAACCCATGTTCCAGACATCCGTGGGTTGAAAACTAAAAACATAAGTATGAATAACAATCATTATGATAATAATTCTGCCAGACAAACAAAGAGAAAAAAATAATAACAATAATAAAAAATACTGCTGATTATGATGAAGCAGATGCACTGGAAAAAAAATGAAATCTAGATAAGTCATTTTTTCTTAAAATAAGTAAATTTGTTCTTGAATTGAGGAGGTAAAAGAGACAATTTACTCTAAAAATAAGAAAACATCATTGCATTGTCTTATTTCAAGTGCATTTTATCTAAATATCTTATTTTAAGAGTAAAAATACTAATTCCACTGGCAATCAACTCAAATTAAGAGTAAATACACTTAATTTAACAAATTTTTACTTTTTACTAGATCGTTTTTCCAGTGTGGAACTTCAGAGCACTGGTCTGGTAAATACTTTTTTGTACATTGTAGTTTATTAATTCTCTACCTAAAAAAAACAGTTAGAAATCTGTTTTCTGTCGTTCCTCGTGTCATTGAATTTCTTCCAAACGATGGAGAAAGTTAAAACTACAAAAAACACCTAAAGCTCAAAAGTTAATGAGAAAGCAAACTTTAAGTAATACCTGTGCTGTATTTACCTGGTATTGGATCCATACCAGAATCACCTCTGATACATAATAATCTGAAGAAAACCTAAAACTTTTCCTCTTTTAATACAGGAAAGTGAAACAATTTCAAGAAAAAAATAACTTAAGCCAGGTAAGGTGGAATGCTCCCAAAACTACTTTAACTAAACTTCCACAATATACGCGGTGAATCTCCACAGACAGGCTCCTTTAATCTGTGAAAACAATGCACTTCCAACCATACAGCACAAGCCCAAGAGCTTTAAAGAGAGGAACAATAGATGGCAGTGTTAGGCACCTCCAAATGTTTCGAGCTATAAGCTGCACCGAACAGACAATTCAGCAAGCTGGAAGAAAGTCACAGTGGGCGGCTGGTTCGACATCAAAGCGCACAGTCACAAAGATACAGAAGAGAGGATATATGCCTAAATGTCTGTTTTGTGCAAAGAGCGAATTGTGACTTTAATCCATTTAGGTGCATACCTCCTCCAAAAAGAATCCTCTCAATGTAAGATGAGTAATAAAGCAAAAAGGAACCACATCCATGCTTTACCTTAATCCCACACACTCATTTCTTGTCACTAATCTGACAGATTTACACCCTTTTATTACCTGAATATGCCGCCCTCCGCATAATTCACCTCGCGGAGAATCCTTTTGGAGCATGTTTAAGTTGTGGGAGCCTTTCTTTGTGTTTTCCCAGAGCACGTTATCTGAGACAACAGCTGAATAGACTTGGGAGGAAGAAAAAAAAAAAAAAGGTGAAAGGCAATCTTGCAGAGCAGCAGAAGGCTGTTCAATGTTTAGACCGAAAGTTTGGTCCTAAGTAAAGTTTAGGGAAAGCATCAGGATTTTTAAAACACAACCTCTATGATTGCAGCATCCTTCAGAGGGATATGCATGCAGCTTTATTCTCAGGAGGAACAGAATGGGTTAGTGTCACTTCGGAGGAACTTGGTTTAAATAAGGTTGCAGGCATATTCCGTTACACAACATGGGTCGTCCTTTTCTTTCTATTCTTCTCTTTTTGCAAACTGATTTGCTCATTTTCTCGGTTGCCAAGGATATTTATGAGTTTCTGGCTGCCGTTGCACTCAAATAAACATTCTGCAGAAGGGAGAGCAGCTCCACGTTGTATCCTAATGATCAATGAGGGCTTTAGCCTCCAACAACACGGAGGTCCCCCGTCATACGGAGGCCGCTCATTAACGCGGCTCGCCGGGGAAGCAGTTAAAGATAAAGATTCGGCCTGTCGTGCTTGATGTGTTTGTTTTCTATCATTCTGGATTGATGAACTGATTTGAGGAAGCGGAATTTGCTGAGCAGAGAGGCTTCGCTCATGTAGGTGTTTTGGCGCCGGCTCCTTTCCGGCGGGAAATATAAAGAAGGTTTTCTTTTAATGTTTTACTTTCACCTCTGCTAGCTTTCAGGGCCTCAGATGCACTCAGAGGGGCTGTTTTCACCGTGCGGTTCGAAAAAGAAAAACCTCTCTGGTTGTATTGAGTGGGCGGGAAGAGGGTGATTTTTTTTTTTTTTTCCGTGCTTGTTTTCCCTCAAGTCTCCGGGGGATTTCCCTCTCATCTCGGTACTGTAAACCAGCATCATCACAGCGCTGATGGACGTCTCAGTTTGGCAGGTGCTCATATATTTGGCGCCCACTGTTGCCCAAAGCGATGAGGCTGCCAGGGCAGGATGCCTTCCAAGCGTGCAGGGGGAACATTATATTTCACATTATCTTAGAACAATAGGTCATTTCCTGCTCGCTGCAGGCCAGAGAGACTGATCAAGGGCTGCCAAGCTCCAGGAAGGGAGCAGAGAGTGCAGGAGCGGTTGGCGTCTGAGGAGGGAGAACTGCTGGAGCTGATGAAATGTTCTCAAGGTGCTTTCAAACCTGCAACAACGGCGCACATTCAACCCAAAACTGTGCGTCCGAGATTCAGAAAAGGTCTCGCGCATTCCAAAGGATGAGCCCTGTTGAGCGTGTTGATCCCCAGACTTCCTGTGGTCTTTGATGAGATAGCAGTGAGATGAGCATCACAGACAGTGTTTCATTTAAAGCCCCTTTAAAAAAAAAACAAAAAAAAACCAACTCAAGCCAGGAGTTAGGCACCTGCTGGCCATGTCTGTCATGTTACTGAAGGCATGGAAGTGGCAAAGATCACAGCCTGCTGTTACGCCTCTAAACCACCATGTGAGGTGGTGACGGCCCGTAACGGTCAATTTATGAAAAGGTTAGGCCTCCTCACAGCTCTAGGTTTGGATCACAGGCAGCTAAAATCACGCTGGCACTGCAGATATGATGCACTTCCTTTTGACTTTAACTCACACTAGATGGATCACGCTGGAACCCATCAAGAAAGGACGGAGGATTTGACTTTCTGGAGTTGTGAGGCAGTCATCCAGTCCTGAGACACTTTTTTAAATACGTCACAAACTGCGGATGCGAAGTATTTTAAACTTTAGATGGGTAGAAGTCCACCAACGGTGCCTCTATTGATGTTGCTTCCTTTAGTTTGTCCATGATAAAGGAAGCAGGAGACTAGGGGCGTTTCTCAATATGCGTTCTTGAGCGTTCTCGTGTACTCGTGACACGTCATCAGCCTCAGCCCGAGT
>NW_015150573.1:1084312-1086129 GCF_000732505.1 Cyprinodon variegatus
TATTCTCATTATCAGTGCGTATGAAATCGTACGAAAAGTTATGCACACTATTTCGTACGTTTTGGACGTTTTTCCTCCAAAAACCACATCAGTGCGCATGCGCTGGCAGACAGAAAAAAAAAGCAGATCCGCGGACGGACTTAAAACTGGGAAAAACAGTGCAATCATCACGTATTCATGTCTCTAACTACGTTGCTTGCTGTTTTATATCTTAGGGTTAGGGTCAGGGTTAGGGCTAATTGTAATTTATATTCTAGATTCGTGAATGGTGCATCAGATGCGCATGGGCATACGACGAAAAAAACGTCCAAAACGTACGAAATTACGGTGCATAACTTTTCGTATGATTTCATACGCACTCATAATGAGAATAGGTTGAAAAATATGTTGCGGTGTATGATGGGGTTTTGCATCTTAAGGCTAACGTTTCCAGTCTTACGTGCATCGTTGCCAGGTTGGGATGTTTCCCAATCTGGCAGTTTAGGATGGCCGTCTATGGGTAAAAAATGTTTTTCTTTAGATTTATGGCTTAAGAGATGAATAGACTTGGGTTCAAACTGGGCAAGATTTCATATCTCCAGGCGGTTTATGAACATTTTTTGGGCTGGAAAACGTAAGTCAGTGACGTGTGCTGATGTGCTAAGTGGCGCTGGTGGATGTCTGGCTGGCTTCTTGCATGTGTGGACGTTACGCAGCAGCAGTCACTGTCATTCCGCAAAAATTCAAAAAAATATCCACTGGACTTGGTTTCCAAGATTTGAAGACGTTTCGCCACCTCTCCAGGAAGCTTTCTCAATTCAAATGTCTGGATCCGCAGTGAGTTTGAGTCTTATATAGACAAAGCCTTGTATCACTTGGAAACATGCAAATGGTAACCGATGAGTGAGTTGTTTGGTTCCATCGTTAGCCTGTAATACCTGAAACCTGTCTATGATTCTGAAGGTCGGTCATTAAAGGAGGGGGATTGCCGTTAAGGGGGGGATTGTCTCCTGTAATATCTGAAACCTGTCTATGGCATTACAGGCTAACAATGGAACCAAACAACCCATTCATCGGTTACCATTTGCATGTTTCCAAGCGATACAAGGCTTTGTCTATATAAGACTCAAACTCACTGCGGATCCAGACATTTTAATTGAGAAAGCTTCCTGGAGAGGTGGCGAAACGTCTTCAAACTTTGAAACCAAGTCCAGTGGATATTTTTTTGAATTTTTACGGAATGACTATGACCTGGATGACTGAGAATCTTCATCAGCATACGGCAGTCACTGTCCAAATATAGAAGTCTTGGTGATGGGTGTCATGTGATGCTGGAAGATAGATCGGTTAATCCACAATGTGTATTCGTATTGTGTTTCACATTAGAGACGCACGTGTTTGACTGTGCTTCTATTATTTTTTCGGGGGTGTGGGAGGAATCCGTAGGTGGGCGGTGTAGATGGAAAAAGGCCAGGGCCGACAATCGTTCCCAATCTGAGCCTAATCCTGATAAAATAAGGTTATATGCATTGAGAGTACGTCCTGTTACGGTCCGGATACTCCTTTTGAGTCTAAATAGAATTCCAGCACCATGTGCAATGAGCAGATATGAACAGGCGCCATCTGCTGGTAGCGCTACGGAACTATCAGAAAGCCTGACGGCGACTACTATATAGAGCCCGACTGTGTTTGGCATGGTTGACATCCAACTGATGGAATGACAGTAACTGTAAGTTCAAGTGAATCCTTCCCAGATTCTGCTCAGAACATCAAGGAGGATTTATATAGTGCCAGTTCACCACTACTCACATGTCATGTCAAGGCAATTTACAAATCAA
>NW_015150573.1:1087101-1089692 GCF_000732505.1 Cyprinodon variegatus
CCACCTCTCTCATTCGGAATTAAATTTAGATCCGATCGGACCGAATCGGATTAGAATCTTCAGTCTGACATGTTTACATGAAACATTTTTGATCTGATCAGGGCTTCAATCCGATTAGTTGTGTCCATGTAAACGTAGCTATTGAAAGACGCAGTCTGAGTACACAGGTCTGTGATAATCCTGGGCAGTCTACGTATATTGTTCACCTTTCGCAATTAATTCAACCATTGCTTTATAGACAGAATAAAATGTTAACATCTGTTCTGTAGAAACAGTGAATGCACTGATTTCAGAAGGGCTCTGATATCACTGAGTTCACTAGCGTCATTCAGAGCTCTGACAGCAGCATTTTGGATGGGAAGCAGCTGCCTGAGGGATTCCTAAAGGGACCAACTCCCCTTAAACTGTAATCTAACATACTGAGAAAATGATTGCGTGCACAAGTTTTTTCTGTGTTACAATGTTTAACAAGAAAAGTTTTATTCTGGTAAAGTAGTACAGATCATAATCGATAATTCAGTAACAGACTTTTTTATCAAGTGGTTTTAGAAATAAACTGATTTATGGGTTTTAAATCTAAAACATTAAAAAGATGTTTTTTATGTTAAATGATTATTTTGTATTAGTACGTATTTCTATCCTGGTCATTTTTGTACCAAAAGCTGTTACTAAAGTCTTTTCTCCATTTAGAGACATAGTTACATATTTATCTAATGGCGGTTGGCTGTATAAAAAAATATAAATAAAGTAGTTCTCTAAATTCTGTTAGAGAAAACCTTCAGATGTAAATTAAAAGTGGGCCTAGAATAGAACCTTGAGGAGTGCCACAATAGATTTTTTTTCTTTTTTAGCATAAAGGGATACATTTGTTCTTATTGTGTCTTTTCTATTGTCTTCGCCAGAAATGTTAGTCTAGATATTAACCTGTAATTAGTTAATTTTGATTAATCTAGGTTTGGCTTTTTAAAAAGAGGTTTGATCACAGCTTTTATCGATTAATTAATTCAAATTATACCTAAAACTGTAGCTTTTGTGTGTACTGTATACAAATAAACAGTTTCTAACCAATTTAGAATATATTTGACAGCAAAAAACATCCAATTATTCTTTTTTAATTAAGTATTTAGACAATATGAGGTTTTTCTGCCTCATCACAATTCAATAGACTAACCTTATATTATATTTATTTGGTCATTAATGCATTTTTATATTTCTAAGGGTAAATATAACTTATTTGGATGTTATATTAATTGTTCAAGATTAAAACATAACGATGATGCCATCCTATAAAATTAGGCCACGCAGATAATGATCTGTCTTTAGCCAGTCACACTTGTCTTTCCTTTGTTTTTGAACAAAAAAAACAACAACTAACTGTATGGCAACAGTTAAAAACTGGATGTAGTCCATGTCGGCTTGCTGTTCCCATGTTTTCCTGATCTTTGAGGTCATAATATTTAACACGAAGCCCTAAAAACTGTAGCTTTACTAACTTACCTCAGTCTGTTTATCCCAGCTTGTTTGGAAGAAGCTGCTAACGAACCACATTGAGTTACTGGGTAAATCTAAAAGATTTCAACACATTCTTATTGCATGTAAAACAAACTGGAGTCCAGTTAAGGTCACTGACCCACCCTCCACCCCACCCAGATCCATCTGAGCATTAAGCCCAGGCGCCAAATGCTGCGCAACCTCTGGAAATACCTTCCCACTGAGTGCTCTTTCTCCCCCTCTCAGGCCTTTCTTTGGGTTGCGTAACCACTCCTGTGTTGTATTATTGAAACGTTTGGCTCTGATTAGTGCAGCAGATGAAAAAGCTAAATGCTAATGTGTGATTTCCCAGGGGGCCGCCCCGGCTTCATGGGCTGCAGGTGTTTGCGGAGGAGGAGGAGGGCTTTTAAAGCGCATCAGTGCCAATTACGCCGAGCATTGTTTGTGTGTTATGTTACTCATCGGGGCAGGTAAACACCCCAAGTCTGCCTCTGAAGGGTTTCTTAAGGTGACTGTGGATGCCAGGTGGTAGTGAAACAATCCTCCTCCACTCTGCACATAAAGTGCGTGAGCTGTTAAAGTCAGTCAGGCAATAAACATAAAAAAAAATACGACATGTCTTTTTCACTCTGGTCTTATGAGTAACATGGTATTGATTATCTTCATGAATTGTTTTCATCTTAAAATGATACCTGAACATTTACTTTGACATCACAGCATGGCAAATCCAATCTGATTCTGATTTAATATTGGACCCTGTGTGATTTACAGTTCTGGCTCCCAAAATCAAGCTATTCTGTGAGCTAACTACCTCAGCTGACTCCAAGACCTTGAAACTTTCTCACGCTGTTTAACATCTTCTATTCTGTCCAATTTCTTCCATTCTGACTCTCAGTCTACATTAGATTGTAATTTTATTTTTTACTTACCTTGTCCTTTAGGCAAGATAAGATAGATATACTGTATACAGGGGCGGATTTAGGAAATTTGGGGCCCTAGGCAAAGACAGGCAGGGGGGCCCTCTGAATCAACATATTCTAATTATGAAATCGTACGTAAAGTTATGCACACTATTTCGTACGTTTTGGACGTTTTTCCTC
>NW_015150573.1:1095267-1096672 GCF_000732505.1 Cyprinodon variegatus
TATACAACTCTCCACACACATTTGTAAATAATAAAGCAACAATTTTGGCCCCATACATTCCCCTCATTGGCACACTAACAAATCTGTCAAATCCAAATTTCCTGATTGCTCTCTCTATGTTGCTTTAACTGTAGTTGAGGGATAGAAGAAATGAAGAGGATTGCTGGGCCTCCTCAAAGTCAAAATCTCACTTCTCAACACAACAGCCCTCCTCCTCATATTAGTCCACGCCCTGGGCTCCTTGGAGCCAGACTAAATAAATTAATTACACATTCTGATGCCTGCCTACTTGCTGACCTTGTTAGCTTTTTTTTTCGTTGCATTACAGCAAACAGAAACCTCCTTGTTTGACTGTGTGTGTGGATTGTTTATATTAATGGTTGTTGGATGTGTGCGAGGACATCTTCCAGCAGCCCAGATTCATTTACCTTTACACATAGGAGTGATCAGTAAATGTAGGTTACAGGCAGACGTAGATCCCTAAAGGCAAAGAGTGGGATGAGCATCCGGTTGTTTCACCACATTCCCTGGAGCTGAAATGACTACAGGAAGACGCTCTCTGTCTTGTCTGACTTCTGCTGGAAGACAGGACAGGCAACTTGACCGGTTGTAGGTGTTCATCAGCCATAAAGGAGCACAAAAGTTAATCTGACAGAAACGAGGCTTTATGCAGAGCACATCAAGGACTTGAGACAGTGAGTTATCGGAGTAGAGAGGGGAGGACGGGAACAGATGGCAGGACTCCCCCTGGGGCGGACGGCGCCCAGCCTGCAGAACGCTGGGAGCTCTTGACCATCTGGACTCAAAAAGGCAACGAGCAGAAACCCTGTAGCGAGTTTCCCATTGAAGCGTCATGGAAAAAGGAGGTCTCACTTCGAGCAATGTCACCCTCAAACACTCCATCAGCTCTCTGTAACAATAGGTCGTCCCAGTTACAGAGTCTAGGGACCACAGTGACACTGCAAACCAAGTAGACCTGATGCTCCAGCTGCACAGGAATCAACGCAATGTTTGCATCCGTCAGTGTTTTCAAGCATTGCTGAAGGATGATTAGGTGTTGGAAAGCTGGGTAGAGATCTCATAACCCCATTTGACATGACCCTGTAAAGCCAGGCTCTGTCAAGACATCCACAGAGTTGCCAAGGGAGGCAACAGAGTTAGCATGTAGGTGTGGAAAGTATCAGAGCAGTACTTTATTCTAGAAGTGCACCACTTAGTGAGGCATGGTTCCCTTTGGACATCTTATAGTAATACTATGTAACCTTGACCTAATTATTAGCTTGATTTCAAGCAAATGTCGCCTTGTCTTCGTAAGGACGTCCATGACTTTTCAATCGGCTGTGGTAAAATGGTCTCGCTCTTCTAGCTGGTCCTTCACGAGTCGTTTTCCACAAACAAAACAAGC
>NW_015150573.1:1098732-1102842 GCF_000732505.1 Cyprinodon variegatus
AGTTTTAAAATATCGGCATATCGGATATCGGCCAAAATCCCAATATCGTGCATCCCTATTTTTAAAGTAATAGTCATATTACAGCCTATATAGTGTAATTGTAATGGATCCGTTTAAAGCTGGATTATGGGAACCAGAATAGAAATACAGCAGAGGAAAGTTTGTTCATTGTGTGAAATTTGAAATGTTAATTAGTAAAAAGAAGCTTTAATCATGGAAGCTTATTCCCCATTTGTAAAAAACAATAAAACAGCATCATGGTGAGAAATCTACACCTCCTCCTCTGCTCCATTTAGACCCCCAACCCCCCCACAAACGGATCGATGGCTTTCTCCAAGCCGCCCCTCCATCAATTATTTACCTGATCAGCACTGCTGCTCATTAGATGACTAATCTGGGAGGGTGAGGAGAGCCAGGACGCCGCTTTGAAACCTGAAACCCGAGAGGCAGCGGAAGAGGAGAAGGGTGGATCCGGTCTCCAGATTCATCGATAGACATACGCAGCGAGCGTTCTTCGATGTGGGGCAACCGATTTATACGCCCAGGTCCTGTCACCGGGCAGAGTTCAATTCCTTTTGATGAAGCCTCACATGTATCGCTGTAACGGGTCCCCGTGCAGAGAGGAGCGTCATGCATGTTAGTTTATTAAGAAAGAATGAGATCAGAAGGGGAAGGAGTCTTCATTTAGCCACTTTAGCTGGACTCAGGTTTCAATAAGACCATCTGTGGGCTGCATGGTCACAGTTTTATCTTCTTCTCTGTGACTCTGCTTCTGTTATTCCAAGCATCTCTGTGTTGTTCTGCTCTCTTGTTTCAGTCCTGCCAGCTCTGCAGAATCAGGGTCAACCTGAGAACAGACAACAAACCCCGAACAGGTACAAATTAGAGCAGCTCACTATTAATCCCTCATGCCTTCTTGCTCGCTCTCACTCCAAAGCTGTCTTCAAGGGGGTGTTGCTCAAAGAAAGAGATAAAGAAGGAGAGCAGCCCCCCCAGCTCTCCTGATCAAGTACCAACGAGGTGTGTGTGTGTGTGGGGGGGGTTCCTTTGATCTCCCTTGTCCCCCCTGAGAGCCACGGAGAGGTGGGAGTGCACAGCGAAGGCTGTGCTACACGTTAGCTCTGATTAAAAGGAAATATGCATCACGGCATAGCGAGCTGCTTTTTATCTGCGCCTGCGATGAGGCGCCATGGCGACACCAGGTTGAGACCCTGTTTGTGCTCGAGTGGCAGAATTATCTGCGTTCTTCCGGAGCTGAAAGCCACCCAGAGGAGTCTCACCCTCATCTGAAACCTCTGGGTGTTTGGAAAGTCTGCTGAAAAGTTGAAAAAGCTGTTTGTTTGGGTGACGGCAGGCAGCGCACCGGCGTCGCCCTTTGACCCCCGCTGCATTCACGGGTCGTGCGATTTTAAATCAATTAGAGCTGAAGATGCGCATTCCACACCGGTGTGGCAATGGCTGCCAGGGATGGGCCCGCTCCGCACTGAGACACCCTCATCCTGGCAACTGGGAGCTGTTTTTGTCTCTGTTGTGTGGGAGTTCCCGGACTAAAAGTCGGTTTCCATGCAGACCTAAAGAGAAGCAGGTGGAGATCAGAACTTATGTGGTGTCAAATTGTTGAAATATAAAGCCATCCTAAGACAAAGCCAGCATTTTTTTTTGTGTTCTTGTTTGAAAAGGATCACGTCACCTTTTACTGGAGGCTTTCAAAGTTTCTCAGTATCTGGGTATTTTCCTGCCAGGCTTTATTTCAAAACCAGCTTTTCCTGAATATGTGACACAAACTACATGAAAAAACAAACTGATTTAATGCAAAACGGTTTGCATACAGGACTATTTTATGGTATAAGTTACCGTACAACAAATAATCTTTCTTTAAACTGATGTGCATCAGATGCAATTATCTCATTTGTAAATTACACCTTTAAAAACAGCAATTTATTAACTTTAAATATTTTATATTTCTATAGAAGCAATTCATAACACTGTAAAAATAACACAAAAATGTAGGTTTTACCCCAAAAAGTAACAATTTGCATTAAGTTTTGTTGGGTAAATCGAACCCTCGGTGTTTCAAACTCCAGCTGTTTCTCTGACCTTTTAATGGTTAGTCACATGACGTACCCAACAGGGCCGCACAATTAGTCTGAATCCAACTTTCTGACCTTTTTAAATTTTAGTTTTAAATATACTTAGATTTAGCAAACAAATTTTGTTTATACAAGGATTCTCTTGTTCTGAACGGTTCAGAGCGGCTACTTCCTGGTAAATATGCACATATATTGAGATTAATAAAATTTATAAGTACATTATTTTCATGTTGCCACTGTAAAATAAAGGAATAAAGAAACATATCATCTGTTTGAATGATTTGCATGGATTTTATTTTGCATCCAATTAAATAATTTCTTAGAGGGGAAAATCATCTGAAGGCATTTTTAAAATTATAGCTGCAACTTTTTCTACATTACATCCAATTAACTACTAATGTCGCAGAATGCAAGCATTAGTTTAGCTATAAATATAGTGCAGCATAAAAATAACAGAGTTGAGTTTATTTATAAAGGGAAAATGCATATTAATGCACATGTAGATGTGAATATATCAGATTAAAGCCTATGGCTAATTTCTATCTGTAGTTCCTACTATGAGCTTTATAAACAAACGTAGTCATTTACATAGAAACATAAAGGATAAAAAAAAGTATAAGACAGAAACAATGAAAAATCTAGTGGATCATAAAACCTACAGGGAACTATACATATTTCACTATCGGTAGGAAACTACAATTAAAGATAAAAGGATTGATTAAAGTGCAGAGTGCAGAATTGTTAAGGTGATAAATGTGTAATTATATCGCAGATTGCAGGTTGCACAGTCAATATGATGCGTCATTTTAAGCACACGACTCAAAATGTATTACATGGATGAAATGCAAATGATTGTAAATGAAATGGTAAATCAGTAAAGTTATTATGGCGGTTAGCATAACAGTTTGCTATGTTACAGAAACCTGCACATTTAGGCAGGTTTATTGCAACACTGCTGTTTGTCCAATAAGCTTCAAGACGTTTGATAAATGAGGTCAGAGTCAGGAGGGAGAAGCATGTCCAGAGAGCGTAGTTTGACTTTAGGGACTTTTTTTCTAGAGGGAACCATTAGACCCAGCTCCACTTGTTTTATTGTTGTTTTTTTAAACAAATTATTGAAACGGAAGAGATGCTTTGCCATGGAAGTTTTTATAAATAAAGACAGCATTGGTTTGTTTAGGAGTGTTATTAAACCAGAATTGTTTTATTATTTGGTCTGGTCCAAATTCCTTCTTGTTATGATGCCGACGTCGAAATGAAAGAATTTTGCAAATTAATTTTTGGTTGAAATAACCTTAAATGGAGCTCAGCATTGTTAGATCCTAGTAGCTTAAGGTGACCGGATTTCTGGAATCCAAAATGGGGACATTTCTACGGAGCCCCTATAGGGGCATGGAGGGGGAAAAAAGAACTTTTGCGAGATCCTGAAATACTTTTGCGAGATCCCGCAATACTTTTGCTAGATCCTGCATTACCTTTGCGAGAGCTCGCAATACTTTTGCGAGATCCCCCAATACTCTCGCGAGATCCTGCAATACCTTTGCGAGATCTCGCAATATTTTTGCAAGATCCCGCAATACTTTTGCGAGATCCCGCAATAGTTTTGCGAGATTCCGCAATACTTTTGCGAGATCCCGCAATACTTTTGCGAGATCCCGCAATAGTTTTGCGAGATCTCGCAAAAGTTTATTTCTTGCGAGATCTCGCAAAAGTATTGCGAGATCCCCCAATACTTTTGCAAGATCCTGCAATACCTTTGCGAGATCCCACAATACTTTTGCGAGATCCCCCAATACTTTTGCGAGATCCTGCAATACCTTTGCGAGATCTCGGAATACTTTTGCGAGATCCTGCAATACCTTTGCGAGATCTCGCAATACTTTTTCGAGACCCCCCAATACTTTTGCGAGATCCTGCAATACCTTTGCGAGACCTCACAATAGTTTTGCGAGATCCCGCAATACTTTTGCAAGATCCCGCAATAGTTTTGCGAGATCTCGCAAAAGTTTTGCGAGATCCC
>NW_015150573.1:1103787-1108776 GCF_000732505.1 Cyprinodon variegatus
TACAGAAAATACAAAAAAATTTATAAAAAGAAAGATGAAAATACAAAAATACAAACACAGGAACATAAAAACAGTTATGGATAGGGAAAAGAGCAGCATTAAAACATTCATTTTCTGGCAATGATCTAAGCTTCATGGTTAATAAGAGCAATAGATCATCTTTAATCCAGACTTATAGACATATTCGACGTCAACAGCATTAATTCTAACTTGTATTTATAAAACAAAGCAGTTACGTTTAGTTTATGATGGCTGCATCAAAACTTTGCAGCAATCCCTCAGCCTGGGAATTTATCCTCAGTGTAAACATCTGCAGTGACTGACAGGTTTAAAGCTCGCTGGATGTTTGACAATCTGTTTGGATGAATCAGCAGAGTTTATTTGACTCGGTTGGTCTTCTGGCAAAGATCTGACTTCTTAGCATAGTCCAGATTATTTTCATGTTTTATGGCTTTTTACCTTGGGGTCAGCTCTATTTACACAAATCAGCCGCAGCAGAGATAGTTTCTTTCCCCCCGGCTGTTTCTCTGAGGAGCAATGAACAGTTCGAGTACTCAGATCTAAGCCAGTATTACTGATACAACCAATTCTTCCTCTATTGTAGAAGAATATACATAACTGAAGTAGCATTCTTTATAATATGCATCAACATGATGATTCAAACTGATTCTGGATCACCCCTGCTCTGGTTTATCTTATCTTATCAAAGTATTTTCCACTGTTTTACCCAAACTGCCAACTAACAAAAGGTGGTTAGATTGATCAGAAACAACTAGGAACCACTAAAGCTTAAGACTATGATTGGTTGTAAACTGATTGGACATTAGCTATGATTGTCCAAATAGAAGACAGTTTAATATCACCATAAAATGAAAGCGAACAAGGAGAAAGCGGCAGCTCCAATCTGCAGCCGCCCAATCGGCACCTTCTGGTGAAAATTTCAGTTCATAGAGGAGAGAAAGGTTGAGCTGTTTGGACACAGTCAGCCTTTCAAACCTCAGGACATGACTCTAACTGTTGAGCATAGTGGTGGCCGCATCATGCTTAGGGTTCTGTTCTGTTGATCTTTTCCAATCAGTAGCTAGATTGAAAACAATCCCAGAGTCATGTATTATGGTTTGGTAATAAATATGGGAAAATATCTTCTTCTGGCTCTGAGTTCAGCAGAAAACAGGAACTATTTAAAGGACTTTGGTGGTTGGGGGCTTTTTTTTACAAATTAAAAGGGGGTCATATCTTGATGCTGCCGTCACCGTGCTTCGCTGTAGGGAAGGTGTTGTTCTGGTAATGATGGGCGCCTGATGTCCTCCAAACATAATGCCTGACATTCACATCAAATAGTTCAATCTTTGACTAATCATTCAGCTGCCTTTCGGTAAACTCCAGGCTAACTGTCAGGTACCTTTTATTAAAGAGTGTCTTTCATCTGGTGGAGAGCTGCAGAGATGATTGTCAGAGTTCTGGTGTTTTTCTGTGGAGAAAGGAGAACCTTCCAGAAGGGTTCTTTGTCACCTTCCTAGGATGCTCCCTGATGGTTCAGATTAGATGGCTGGCCAAATCTAGGAAGCGTGCATCACTGTCGTAAAGAATAATAAAAATTACATTTTTTAATTTTCTATTTTCTTTTTTTTTTTATTTGGAACAATCTGAATTATTTTTTGTCGCTTATTTTCATAGCTAGGAATTTTGGGCCTGAACACAGTCTGGTTTTGCTGCTGTCAAAAGGGAGTTTTTCCTCTCTACTGTCGCTACAAGCATGCTTAGTGTGAGGGATTGCCTTAGAGTCGATGCGATCAACTGTTGTTAATTGGCGCTTTAGAAATAAACTGAATTGAATTGAATATTTTGGAAAGAATTTAGAGGGAAGAATAAAGGTAATTTAGAATAAAGCTATAACATGTTTTATATCTGATCATTTAGGGTTTAAAAATCCTCTCAAAAGGCTAAATGGAATCTAAACATCCTGTGACACTAAAGCAGGCAGATGGAAGGTCTGCTAAGTGGGGGAGGAGCAAAGAGGTGATGTAGGAGCAGACCTTTGGCTTCCCCCACGTTGCTTGATCCTCCTCTGCTCCTCACATGCTTATAGCTCACCTCCACAGTCAGTTCCTAACACTATTCTCCTTTTGGTTAAACAATCCCCCAGACAAACGTGACTTTAGTTAAAAGTCTGTCATTTTGTAGATGCCTCTCATCAGCCTGTTGTCAGTTCTGGAAGCTGAAAGAGAATATTGACTATGAAAAGTGTCAAAAAGAAGNATGTCCTCCAAACATAATGCCTGACATTCACATCAAATAGTTCAATCTTTGACTAATCATTCAGCTGCCTTTCGGTAAACTCCAGGCTAACTGTCAGGTACCTTTTATTAAAGAGTGTCTTTCATCTGGTGGAGAGCTGCAGAGATGATTGTCAGAGTTCTGGTGTTTTTCTGTGGAGAAAGGAGAACCTTCCAGAAGGGTTCTTTGTCACCTTCCTAGGATGCTCCCTGATGGTTCAGATTAGATGGCTGGCCAAATCTAGGAAGCGTGCATCACTGTCGTAAAGAATAATAAAAATTACATTTTTTAATTTTCTATTTTCTTTTTTTTTTTATTTGGAACAATCTGAATTATTTTTTGTCGCTTATTTTCATAGCTAGGAATTTTGGGCCTGAACACAGTCTGGTTTTGCTGCTGTCAAAAGGGAGTTTTTCCTCTCTACTGTCGCTACAAGCATGCTTAGTGTGAGGGATTGCCTTAGAGTCGATGCGATCAACTGTTGTTAATTGGCGCTTTAGAAATAAACTGAATTGAATTGAATATTTTGGAAAGAATTTAGAGGGAAGAATAAAGGTAATTTAGAATAAAGCTATAACATGTTTTATATCTGATCATTTAGGGTTTAAAAATCCTCTCAAAAGGCTAAATGGAATCTAAACATCCTGTGACACTAAAGCAGGCAGATGGAAGGTCTGCTAAGTGGGGGAGGAGCAAAGAGGTGATGTAGGAGCAGACCTTTGGCTTCCCCCACGTTGCTTGATCCTCCTCTGCTCCTCACATGCTTATAGCTCACCTCCACAGTCAGTTCCTAACACTATTCTCCTTTTGGTTAAACAATCCCCCAGACAAACGTGACTTTAGTTAAAAGTCTGTCATTTTGTAGATGCCTCTCATCAGCCTGTTGTCAGTTCTGGAAGCTGAAAGAGAATATTGACTATGAAAAGTGTCAAAAAGAAGCAGAAGAATCTGGCTGTGTGTGATGTAAACTCATTTAGGATTCCCACAGTTAAAGCCGTACGAGGGACAATCCACTGAGACCTGTCAGCTCATCATACTGCCTGAGACGGAAGAAAATCTGGACCAAAACGTGAATAAAAAATGTGTAAAAATGTGCAACGTTTTCCTCCGACTGCAGCACAAGTTTTCATAAACACTTTCCTTTTTTATTATTAAGTTATAGCTCTATCAACACGCTAAACAAGACATGTTAGATTTTTGCAGCAGAACCTTCCAAATGCCTTTTACACTGGAACAAATCTTCATCTAGATAAGCCATTTTTTCCTAAAACGAGTGCGATTTTTGTTGAATGGAGGAGGTAAGTGAAACTATTTGCCACGGAACAAGACAATTTACATTTAAAATAAGAAAAACCCTGTTTCTTTCTCTTATTTCAAGTGTATATCATCTAATTTCCTTATTTTGAGAGTAAAATTCCTCATTCCGTTGGCAAATCCTCTTATTTTTCTGCTCAAATTAAGGGTAAATGCCCTTTATTTAAGACATTTTGACTTATTTCTAGATCGTTTTTGCAGTGTTCCCGCATCTCCTTATAACCAAACATTTCATGGATCGTATCTGATGAATAAAGCACATAACGATTGTAAAGTAGAAGCTAATTCTTTTAATTAATTTAACATTTCTGTGTTTTTAATAAGCCATAATCAGAGCTAGTAAGAGAGAACCAGAAATTCTAATTTAAATTAGCATTACGTCAATATATTTTCATTCAAAATGTAAAAAGTAGCCATCCAGGAAATTATTTAAGAGTTACAATAAATAAATAATTATATATAAATAATAATTGTTTTGGGATGAAGAATAAATGCAACAAGCTTTATTTATTTTAACGTTAACAGAGCAATTATCATAAAGGTTTTCTTAACAAACTCCAAGGGTTGCAAGCTCTTTCTGCAAAACACTTCCAAAGAAACACTTCAAAGGACGTGATGCCCTGTTGCCATCAGGGCTTTAAGACCCCGACCTCTGCAGACCCCCCAGAGGAGGCCACATTAGGGGGGGGGACCTCCTGAATGGTCCCTGCAGGATGGATACTACAGTCTTTAGACTCTGCAAAGAACAAACCGGAGCCAGAGGTGTCAGAGATCGGTAAACCGCAGGGGATTTAGTTCAGATTAACTTTTTGTTTGTTTAACTTTTATTAAAAATCAGATGTTTATATGAATGAAATCCACACAGTGATGAAAAATCATAATAATTATGGTCAAATTTCTTTTAACAACTAAAACTGAGTAATTAATACAAAAAGATGTATAAAACATCATTAAATCTTTGACTTTTCAGCCAAAGCAAAGGTTAACAGGATGGTTTTCCTCCTCTATTGACCTCTACTGATCCTCAGAGGATTTCGCAGAACAGCTGGATTTATACGGAGATTCAATTACACAGCTGGAGGTTATCATTGGCGGTGCTAGACAGGGGTGAAAGGGGGCAAGGCCCCTCTGTACAGCTGGCAATGCTCCCTGTACTAAAGACTTAACACTAAATGTCTTTATTTATATTCTCTTATTAGTTTTATTTCAACGATTTAAAAATTACGGTGGTTTATTTTTAGCTTCATTTTTCGCTGTTTGTAGACGGGATCATAGAATACAGCAGATTCTTTGGTTTTCAGGTGATATATGAACAGTTAACTATTTCCATGTTTCTTTTTTGTCATTAATTTTGTTTTGTTCTATGCCTCATGGTTTACACCTGCTGTGTGTGTATAT
>NW_015150573.1:1110957-1112346 GCF_000732505.1 Cyprinodon variegatus
ATAAACAAAAGCAAAAATTTAAAGTAAAAAACAAAAAAAAACAGTAATGAGAATAAACCACAATGTCATCAACAAACAACTTTATTCTCACATCAGGTTCTTCAGGTACACAAACAGTCACAAGCACCAGGTTTTTTTTTTTTTGCTTTCTTTCTTTGACTTCATTTTTCTAACCCTTTTTAACCCTCAGCTTGTTAAAGTGAGTCAAACACGGATCATCCATGACAAGATTTTTCAATTTCCAAGTGTGTGCCGACGGCGGCGCGAGTTCCTCAAATAAAGGAGGAACTAAGACCTGACCCTGAACTCTCACCTTCTGCCCGAAGGTAGCGGCTTGAGAGACGAGGACGATTCACCGATGATCCCACAGTGTAGCTTCCCGTAGCTGACCCCCACCCCCCCCCCGGTGCTTTGGCCTTCGCCAACACGCCTACCTCTTCTGTCAGACACATAAAGACCGCTCTACATGGCTTTTGTTGCAGTTATCTGCACCTGCACTACCTCCACCTGGACAGAACAAAGCAGCTGATTCACTAGTGACTCTGTAAATATAGATATTTTCTTCTCAATATATATCTATATATTCTATCCATAGAATGTCTATATAGCATATATATATATATTTACTTTTGGTGATTTTTTTTTTTAAACATTCAGATACATTCACTTGACCCTGTTAGCTATTTTTTCTTTATATGAAACAAACAGACACATGGTAACAGAGCAACGTATGTGATGAAAACCAAACCAAGAACCAGGACATTAAAGGGATAGTTAGGATTTTAAGAAGTGAGGTTCTATGAAGTTCTTCCTCAGAGCTGCTTTTTCTATCAGAATCTCCAGACATGTATATTTGCTGATTTCAAACGTCAAACGTCTTGGTTAGCATTAAAGGCTGCATTGCCTGAGTGTGGCCACATCAGTCTGCCAGATCAGCTGATCATCAATCCACTGGGATCATCTACAAACAGCTAAGAGAGCCGCAAAAGAACTGTTGCCTGGTACAATATCTGACCCTAGAATCCTCTCTGGATTCTATGGATGGACAACTCAGAGCCAATAGGCTCCGCCTACTTAACCTTGTGTAGTAATCTATCTAATAATTGGATAGGAAAACAATAGACTTAAAAATGGTCTGTTTAGGAATAGAAGACATTTATTGTCAGCTATATTTTGCAAGTAAGACCAAATTAGCTGCTGCTAAAGGATGGGTTGGCAGTCCGTATTACTGCATACAGACGGTCGAGAAAGGCCGTAATACACTTTGTTTCCAATAGAAAAAACAAAAATGAATACATTTTGCCGTTTGGCTAGGTTTCAGCTACTGGAACCACCATGTTGTGATGTGGAGGTTTAATAAGCACCACCCATCAGTCTTTCAAGGTAGAA
>NW_015150573.1:1113718-1121464 GCF_000732505.1 Cyprinodon variegatus
TACAACCTCAATCCTTTCAAGGCATAAAATTACGCTAGTTACAACCTCAGTTGTTTCAAGGCAGAACATTACAGTAACCACAAGCTCAGTCCTTTGAAAATATAACATTTTGCTAGCTAGACGAATATTATGCTAGCTACAAACCAGGCCCTTTTAAAGATAGAACACTATGCTAGCAGCATTTAATTAATCAGCCAATTTTAGTTTATTCTATTCTTAAATCTTCCGCTCTCTAACAACTTAATAGAACAAATTAAAAGTAAAGGCTTATTTTATTCTACATTGGTGCTAGGTCTTAGCAACCAAACCAACAACCAAGACAACATGGACCCCCTTTTCTCACTCAAATAATCAGTATTTCATTTTTTTAGTCGCTCTGTTTTAAATCAAACAATCAACACCACATCTTCCTGCAACTGGCAAAGGAAGCATTGCAGATAACTTCGGAAAGCTCACTTCATTAAATCCCATCCACCCCTGTAAAAATAATAAAAATGATGATGAAAAAAAAAAAAAAAAAAAACTCCATCCCTCCAAATTCATTGAAGCAAACATAAATGTTTCAGTGCTGGTTCTGTAATCACCAACCACAAGCATAAATATTCTCTGTAGTAATCTAAAGTACAAAATAGCATATTTTTCTGGATTTAACAACAGTTTCTATTAACTCTACTCAGTCTGGGTGCACGAAACTCCACAGGTGCATACATGAGCTGGCGACAATAGGTAGGCAATCCATTGCGTATTTACTAAACAGTACTCACTTCTACTATCACTATTTTGAATAGACCCTGGCATATCACAGAATACACACACACACACACACAGGCTTTAATCGACAAGTCAAAAACTTTGAAATACGCCTACAGGGAGTCATACTGATGATTAGCCACATTACGTAGAAACACTTTCAGTTTTTCTTTTTAGGGTTTTTTTCCAAAAAGGCCACGAGGACGTCACTTGGTGCTGGCTGTAAAATTATTCCTTTATGGGTCTCCATAGAAATGAACCCTTAGACCGCCAGTCTGACCCAAGTGAAAGATTTTGTTTCTTTTTTTGTTGCTTGGTCAGAAATATTACGTCAGCCGATTGTACAAACAGTAATTTTTTTCCTCCATCTTTGATGATCTAATGTCAACAAATGGATAAAAACATCAGCCAGCGTAATAGTAGACGGTATCCCACCTTCATGTAATTTAAGCGATTTATCTAACCATGCAGATGCTTTAACACACTGTACGTTGTGCTCGATGCTTTTCAAAATGACATCATTTATAAAAAAGGGGGAAAAATGGCCTTAAAGTTCTTGATGAGGCATCAGAATGGTAACAAATCTAGTCCTTTAGCTGAAAGATAAAACAAAAACAGGTTTTTTTGGATTACTCCAAAGAGGGGGAACTCAAGCTTAAAAATAAATAAAATTTGCACGCTTAGATGGATTAAAGTATGGAGTGAATTTTACTATTGTTTTATTTTATTATTATTTTACTAATGTTATTTATTTTTGTTCTAGTAAACATGTTTTGTAAATGGAAATTTGAAAAAACAAAAAAAACAATCCAGAAATAAGAATTTGAAAACTCCTTATTAGAGAAGGTTTTTAAGAGAAAGTTCTGAGTTTTATCACATTTTTTCGGGTTTTTTTTTTCCCCAAATTAAATTTCTTACAAAAAGTTTTTTATTCACTTTTTGTTTTCCAAGTTATTTATTTCCATTTTCCTATTTTCAGTGTTACAGATTGCAGTTTATTCCAATTACATTTTGCGAATCACTTTTTCTTTACATTAAGCCTAGAAGTACGGAAGAGGATTAGGGCCAGTGGGGAAAAAAAAAAAAAGTTAACTGATTTTTAAATTTTGTTTCAGTTTAGTATTGGAAAAAAGTCAGAATTCTGACTTTTTTCTCCGAATTCTGACTTTTTTCTCCGAATTCTGACTTTAATCTCAGAATTCTGACTGAATTCTGACAATAAAAAAAGTCAGATTTCTGAGAAACAGGTCGGTATTCTGAGAAAAAAGTCAGAATTCTTCAATTTCCCATACTAAAATGAAATAATATTTAAAAATCAGTGAAGAGACGCTCAATCTGGACACGAAAATTTACCAATAAATATGTTGCCGTTAAAACCTAAACAGACCAATAGCGATGCGTCTTTTCCAAAGGAAAGCCCGCCCCCAGAGGGGAAGAGAACGGTCTGTTAAAGGCAAAAAAATTCAATTAATAAAAAATCTATCTGAAAATGAGAACTTATTTCTAATTAAATTTGAAAAAATTAAATTTGAGAAAAAAAATGGGGAAATAAACCATCAAAATTTCTCTGAAAACCTTTCGTTATTAAGACGCTTTTAAAAGTCTCATTATTGGATTGCATTTCGCTTTTTAAATTTTCAGGTACAAAACATGTTCTTGCTCCCAATAACAATGGGAAAAAATTCACTTCTTATTAAAGGGGGATCAAAATAAGAACCTTAATAACTTAACAGTTGTGTCAGATTAAATATTAACCACAGTACAGTTTAAATAAAAGGTAGAAAAAATACTTTAACAGGATATTAAATACCTTCAAACTGTTGAAACAGAACAGTGCAATCAGGAAAAAAAAACAAAAGTTAAAACATAATGCTTACAAAACCAAATTTTCTAACTTAGAGAGAGAATCTCTCCTGACTTGGAACATCAGGCTTCACTTTTGACTTGACGCCATTATTCTTGTAACTTCTCACGCTACGTCTAGCGGCGTGAAAGATGAAGCTAGTGTCCAAAAGACATTAGAGAATCTCTCCTTCCCTGTGCTGCTGATTGTTAGGACTGAGTGAGGATGAGGAGACGCTACAGTAAAGGCCTTCGCCCTTTTCGCCTGCTTAATGTGGACTTGGAGCAGGAGTGTCTAGATCCCTGTCCACCTCCGCCTCCTCTAGTCCGGAGTAGGAGCTCAAGGCATCCCACAGGAGGGCAGGTTGCTCACAGTGATGGTGACTCCTCCAGTGCTCGATAATTAGCTCCTTAGTGTCCAGCACCTTGCTGCAAAGCACGCAGTTGAAGGCCTCCCCGGCTGCCAGAACTCCCAAGTCGCTGTCGTTTTCAGGGGAGGACGACCTGGTTTCGCCGCCTGCCTCCCAGTCCCTGACTCGGTGATGGGACATAATGTGCTTCTTGAGTTTGGAGAAGGAAAAAAACTCCTCGTCGCAGCTGCCGCACTTGACCAAGTTTCGCTTCTGGTTGAGCTGGCGCCAATAGTGGGCGGCGTGCTTCACCAGCTCGTTCTCGACCTCCCGCCCGACGGATTGGGCCTTCCCGTCGGGAGCACGGACGTGGACCTCCTCCCCATGCACGTACAGCAGATGCATCTTCATGTCGGCAAAAGTGGGAGTCTCGGCTTGACAGCGGCCGCATTTTATCTGCAACTCCACAGGTTCTTCCCGATCCTGTTCGTCTGACGGCTCAGGCGAGATCAGACTGTGAGAAAAAACATAAAAAGATGCTTATTGAGGCAATCAATCAACTTCAAGCTAAAGGTCAAAAGGTTCTGTACGATTAATCTCACCCTTCCAAAGACATGTCTTCTTCATGACGACTGATTGATGGCTCTACGGTCAGCACCACTTTGTGGACCTCCCTCAGATGACGGAAGTACACGCCCACATATCCAAAGACCTTATCGCAGAACTCGCAGTGGAGCGATCGACGCGGCCGTACCTCTGAGTGATGCAGTTTCATGTGGGTGCTGAGGCTGCCTCTGTGGGCGTACGCTTTGCGGCAGAGGGGGCAGATGTAGGGCCGGCTGTTGGAGTGGGTGTTCATGTGGTTCTGCAGGTGATGCTTAAACTGGAAACAGCGGCTACAGATGGAGCAGCGGTGGATCGGGCGGCTTCCGATAAACACTTTTGGGTTAGAGCCGGCTCTGAGGTGAAGGGTCACCGGAGCGGGTTGGGGGGAACAGTCCAGCGCCTTAGTTGGGGCAGCAGTGGCCAGTTGGCGACCGAGTAAGAGTTCCTGTTCTTGGCCGTCTGGTGTTACTGGAGGCAAACTCACCAGTTGAGGAACAGTCTCCATAACCAGTATGGGCTTGGGTCGGATACTTCGGTACTTCTTGGAAATATCAACTTCCTTCTGTTTGAAACCTGGAATGACCGCTGGAGGTTTTTCGGGAAGCCTTCTCCGGAAAAAGGACAAAGACCTCTTCTTTCTGGCTTCAAAGGCTAAGATATCTTCTATCGTCTTTCTCTTCCTCCCTCTCTTCTTGCCAGGGGGTTTCTGGAGGGTAACGGGAACAAGTGAGGGTTTGGTCTGAATAGAGTTTGGCACCGGGTTTGGCCTCAAGACTTCCGGATTCTCTATGTTTTTGTTCACACTGTCCACAGAAGAGGAGACTCCTGCCTGCCCACAGAAGCCTTTTCTATCCTGGGACAAACCCGTGATCTTTGTAGTTGGGATCAGGGAGCTCCTCATTTTAGAATAAGGCAGAATGGGTAGTTTCCCCTTAGGCGGAGAAGGGATAATCTGGACTGCTTTGCTGAAGATAGCTGGTGACAGGACAGTGATACTACTCTGAGGCTGAGCAGGAGTTGGTTTGGATTGGCACAGCCCCAATGTAGGTTTAGTTTCCTCAGGGGCTTTACCTGTGGAGGTTGAGGCAGTTGCAGAATGGTACTGGAGGTTCTGAATAAGGCTAGCCGAAGCAGGCTGCTCATTGCTATCTGTCGTTTGCTCCAACTTTGGACAGAGAAGAGCGTTTTCTGGTAACAGTGCAGAGACGGAGACATCAGAGGTGGCCGAGTCGATCAGAAACACCTTTTCTGGAGGTTCCTTTGTGGTTTCCTTCGTCTCCTCTAGCTTTAGCCTTGGCCCTGCACATGTTCCACTCCCCACCGACTTGGTCTGAGCAAGTATAGGAAAACTGGAGGCAGCTTTTGTATTGGCAGCGACCAGTGATTTCACTTTCTCTGAGGTTTTTTTGTTTCTCGCCGACTGGTATCTGGGAATGGGTAACTTGAGGGTTTTCTGGGTTTGTTGCTGTGGAGTCTGAGAGGAGACAGAGGGGGGGAGTGCGACCAGAGAGAACGTTCCATCTTGGCCTGCTATTTGCATCAGTGCATAGTTTTGAGTGGGTACCAGGATGGACTTGGGGCTAGAGGCGGTGGTGGCCTCGGGTAGAGCAGACAACGGTTGGCAGCACGGGGCCAGAGGGGAGGGTGAAGGCACCACAGCTTGGGCCTTAGGAGCAATGCTCCGGAACTGGAGGCTCTTCATCTGATGGGCTGGATCACTTCAACCAACTGAAACATGTAAAACAAGCAGAAAAGATTCACATCAGGGATGTAACGAACAGAACAAATGGTAAATGGCATGTACTCATATAGCGCCTTATTTCAAGTCAGGTAACTTGACCAAAGCGCTTTACACTACATTCATTCACCCATTCACTCACACACTGATGGTGGCAAGCTAGATTGTAACCACAGCTGCCCTGTGGCTCACTGACAGAAGCGGGGCTGCCGTACACTGGCGCCACCGGGCCCTCTGACTACCATCAGTAGACAATGCAGGTCAAGTGTCTTGCCCAAGGACACAACGACAATGAAAGTCGGATTCGGGGCTTGAACCGTCAATCCTTCGATTTCAGGGCAAACTCCTACACCCGACGCCAAGATTGCATGAGATTCTACAGAGTTTTATTGTTATAAAACTTGCAGTATAATGTATTTGTTAATGTATGGGGATATATTGGGATAAATCTTATTGTGACATGTGGTAAAACAACCCAATTCCTGCCAATTCATACCTCCTTTAGCCATACTGACAAATTCTCGACATTTGACTTGAACTGCTTACGTTACCTTTTCACATCAACAGTAACAGTCAACATTGCTCCAAGACATAAGACAATATAAAATCTGGTTCACCGAGGTGGTCATGAAAACGTAACGTAATTTACGTAAACGTAAAATAAAATAAAAAAGAGGAAAGCTTCTTGCTATGATCTATTGAGACATGTCTGTGATGCCATAAAGGCTGGACATATACAGGAAAGCTTAGACTTAGACAGGCTTTATTGTCATTTTGTACACAGAGTGTATACAAAAAGAAATTTAATTCAGTACAGCTCTCAAGACATTTACCTTTTTAAAGTGCAGCAGTGATATAATGTAAACATAAGACTGTTCCAGTCTGAAGTGCTGCAGCCTCCACACCACAGTGTGAGAGAGCTGGTCAGAACGCACTCTATGGTGCTGCTGTAGAAGGTTGTGACCTAAATAAAACCTCCTTTTATTATAGTTATAGTTAGAAATACTTGTATTGTACTCTTTATTAGATCCAGGCTAGATTCAGATAAAGTTTTAACTAGGGCATGGCAGTTGCATGGAATAGAACTTGGTTTTAGAACTTGGCGTGGCAGGCCAAGGTTTTCAAGTCCCAAAGCATGGATCGTTGTCCCATGTCTGCACTAGGACTGGGTAAAAAAAAAAAATCGATTTATTCGATTTTGAATCGAATCCTTTAATTTTTTGCAAAATCGATGCCTAGGGAAAGAGATCGATTCCTTTTATAGTGACCCACGTGACGTTCACATTCAAATAAGCCGGAAAGAAGCTCTCAAGATGACTTCAAGCCATATGGCTGCAGATATAGCCAATAGGTTGACTGAAGACATTAACAAATGGAGGCTGACCAGAAAACACCCTGTAGTTACAGACAACGCTGCAAATATGGTTTGTGCAGTGAAGATAATGTCAGCCTTTTTCACGTCTGCTTGCTCGTGTAAGGCTTCACTTTTTCACTTTTAACAAACAAGTTTGCACTTTTAAGACAGTTTTGTTCACATCTCTGTTTAAGCTATCTGATTTACAAGTTTGCACTTTGTGTTTAATGTGATAGGATAAAATAAAATACATGAGTATTTTGTTGAACACAGTTGAACCACTTTCATTATTGTAAAAACAGATCGAATCGAAATTAATCGATTTAGAACTGAATGAATCAAAATTGAGTCGATTCAGGACTTTGGCGAAAATACCCAGTTGTAGTCTTCACCCTCTCTCTCTCCTGACTTAATGTCGTTACAAAATAAAAATTAAGACTATGAGTGGCAAAATAGAGAATTTATGACTTTAACAGGAATGGTTTTGAATAGAAATTAGTTAGGCATCCCTCAAAAGATAACTTTTGGGACACAGATGATTTCTATGGTCTGTGTTGATGTTTGCAACATTTTTATCTGGAAAAAAAGAAATAAAAAAATATATCAATGTGCAATTTTATGATGAAAGTCCTAAAAAGAAAAGGCGACGACGTATTTGAACAAAGACATGGCTGAGCAAACGTGGCTAATATGGTCTCTCAATTTAACATAAAGAACTCTATTTCCTCCGCACCCCCCCCATGCTACTGTGTTTTCATCTGAGAGGAAGAAGAAGAATCCTTGTTTGCCCACTCAGCGATTTGCCCACGACCGCCTTCTGACGGCCGACTGAATTTCAAACATGGTTGATTTTCTCCCGACCTCACGATTCCTGATCGGCAGGTGGTCGTTAGAGGCTAATCACCCCTCCGTACCCCCTGTATATACTACATGATGCATGTTAGAAATATTTTATTTATACTCTGTGTTTCATGGGTTGTGTTCTAATGAACCATTATGATGTATAATGTGTGATTCATTTTATTAACTCTTGCTTAAGATTGTTCCAGATAAAGGTCATGCAACGGACGGGTTGTGAAGGAGGCCTGAACATCCTCTATCGCATG